>NC_083569.1:39810898-40135273 GCF_027579695.1 Neoarius graeffei
TCAGCTAAAACTCAGTTCTTAAATAATATTTAGGATGGCTATTGTTTTGCTGTTTTGTGGATTTTAGCATACATTTCTGTGGCTTGTGGCAATAATATACAATTGTACATGATCAAAGTTATTAGTGCCATTAGCTAAAGTAGTGAAAGCGAAGGGAACAATTCTTGTGACAAATTGGTTCAACTTATTCACATCTGTAAAATACAGGCCTAGGTGATATCTCTGGGAGTGGTTTTGATGTATTACATGTTGCTTTATTTTTGCATGGTGAGGTTGACGTTTACATGGAATTGCTCTTTTACGAGTTTTGACCCTTGATTAAATAACTTTGACAATTTCATGAGGATGTACGTTCTTCTGAAATCAACTCCTCACAATTTATGGAGGAATTTCACCAAACTTGGCACAAGGCTTGGTTATATGACGGTTATACACACATTGAGATTTCGTTTAATTTGGGCAAATTTTACCAGAGTTATGCCCTTGATGATTAACAAACTTTGGCAATTTCATTCAAGGTGTGCTTGCTTTCTGAAATCAACTTCCCTCACAATTTTTATCCCCCACTGGCTGAAAGGCCCAAAGGGGGATTATGCTTTCCAATGAAGGTACCGCGCCTTTAAATTTGATACCTGGTGGGTGCGCAAGTTCCAATAGAATAACTAGAAACAAACAAAGGGAACTCGCACACCTATATGCCGATGTAATAATGTACTTTTATTGCATATTAAAACAAACAAAAAGTGCTACCCAAGTGAAAAGTGCAAACGTTTTTGTTGTTCTCTTTTCTTATGACATTTATTATGACTATAAATTATGTCATTAGTTAAATCATAACAGGAATGGTACTGATGAGAGGATGTCTTTTTCTATGCACCCTAACCTGTATTCAAGCTTGGTTGGAGGTCTACTACCTGTCTTCCATGTACGTGGCCTTGTCTATATATGGGTGTGTCTTTATTTTTAATTGTTTGCACTGAGGATGGTCTGATTGTGACCAAAACATTTGCACTTTTCACTTGGGTAGCACTTTTTGTTTGTTTTAATATGCAATAAAAGTACATTATTACATCGGCATATAGGTGTGCGAGTTCCCTTTGTTTGTTTCCAAAGGGGGATTATGTCATGGCGATGTCCGTCCCGGGAAGAGTACTCACCTCCTGAAATCAACTCCTCTCACAATTATTGAAGGAATTTCATGAAACTTGGCAGGCTCCATTGTTATATGTGGGTAATACAGACATTGCAATTTCGTTCAATTCAGTTACATTTTACCAGAGTTATGGCATAGTTGCCAGCGGGGGATATTGTGCTCTCAGAGCACTCATTTTCATTGCTGTTGTTCTCAGGCTGGAAAAAAAAAAAACAATCAAGATTGACGCACTTGTAACCAGCACCATCTTTTGCAGATTTTAACAACATCTGCATTTAATCAACTTGAGAGTAACCAATACTGCCGATTTTGCTGTTGTGTTTATTGTTTTGAAAAGGAAATGCATCAGGCCACAATATCTTCCAAGTTAGATTACGTGTGTGTATTGGGGGATGTTTAAGCACCTTACTATTGGAAGGCTCCTTAAGATGGTGACTCAACAGAAAAACGTTGCGGGGAAGTCTAACTTGGATTAAGACACAATTGGAACGTAGAGCAGGGTGGTGTTATGGATGGATGAGGGAAGCGATAGTGGTCTCGCATTGCCATAATGCGAGCCATTCACATGCTGCAAGAGTGCCAGCTATCACTCTCCAGCATGGACATGAAATTACATAAGGTCACGTTTTCATTGTGCTTTCAGCGTCTCGTCCTCGTCCTCTTCCCCACCTTCATTTGTTTCATCAGAGCAGCATACAGGATTGAGCTGTATTAATAGTCTCATTGAATAGAATGGGGTTTTAAAGACTGTGTGAGCTGCTGACCTGCTCAGCTCAGTGTTTGGATTACATTTTGCCTAATGAATAAATATAAATGCAAATTATAATCAAATGGCACAGCAGATTAGATTAGAAAGCAGTAGGTGTACCTATGGTTGGTTTAAATATTTTAAATGGTTCACTTTTTATAATGATAATAATAAAAAAGTGGTGCGTTCTTTTTCAGCTGAAGAGTCTGACATTTGACAGTCGTTCTGAATATTGGGGGAAAATCAGTCAGTGCGTTTACATGCACATAGAGAAAATCGAATTTCTGCCGTAGCTCGACTGAAATCGAAGTTCTAAATGCCATGAAAACACCTTAGCTCGGCTGAAATCGAACCGAACTGGATTTCTCATAATCGAGCTACGCGACCTAGATTATGCGATTGTAGCCGAGCTACTTAGTGCATGTAAACCCTATCGGGCTACGGAGTCGAGCTACTTACTTCAGCACTGCCCCTTCCGGAAGTGACGAGTGACGAGACCACAAGCGGGAAACACAACAGCTTCAGTCGGCATGACAACAGTAGTAGAAACGTGCACTTCTGGAGCAATGAGGAGATAGAGTTCATGCTCATTCAGCTTAAGGAGTTGAATATATATATATATATATATATATATATATATATATATATATATATTGATGTTGCGGTCCTCGTCGTCGTTCTTCTTGTGAACACGGAACTGATAACTTTGTTTATACTCTTGAATAGCTCTTCTTCATGACGACAACCGGAAGTGTACCAACACGATGGGGCGTGTAGCGCCACCTGTGGCTCGGGTGCACAATGTACCTCACACAATAGCTCGATTTCCTTGTGTGCATGTAGGATTGGATTTCTCTGGCACCCCTGCTGGGACCCTTAGCTCGATTACCGACAGTAGCTCGATTTGGACGTGCATGTAAATGCACTGAGTGATGCTAGGATGATGATTCTGTCTTTCTTTTTCTTTTCAACTGGAAATTCATTTGACTGCCAAAGACAAAATAAAATAATCATATGTTGTCCGTCCGTCCATCCATCCATCCATCCATCCATCCGGGTCGCAGGCAAGCTGGAGCCTATCCCAGCTGACTATGGGTGAGGCGCAGGGTACACCCTGGACAAGTCACCAGGTTATCACAGGGCTGACACACAGAGACAAACAACCATTCACATTCACACCTACGGTCAATTTAGAGCCACCAGTTAACCTAACCTGCATGTCTTTGGACTGTGGGGGAAACCGGAGCACCCGGAGGAAACCCACGGGGAGAACTGCAAACTCCTCACAGAAAGGCCCCTGTCAACCACTGGACTCGAAACCAGAACCTTCTTGCTGTGAGGCGACGGTGCTAACTATTACACCACCGTGCCGCCCTGCTTAGTCTCGTATTTCAGAAATCCATAGTCAGTCTGAGAGACATGGAAACAGGAAATGGTATTAAAAAAAATGGCTTGCAGCTTGTACGTGTTTGGTGTAATCTTACATAAGTGTATCCAGGAGGTACTGAATCAGAACCAACAACTTTATCGGTATCCATCTGTAGCTTTTAACACGTTTTTGTGATACTGGCCAGATATTGTTGTATTGCTGTGTTAGATCTGCTGAGCCAGACTGCAGTAGGATCTGCCTGTTTGCTGTGATGATCACGGTATTATGTAAAAGGCACATAAGAGAGCGCTCTCGCGCTCTCTCTCTCGCTCTCTCTCTCTCTCTGTGTGTGTGTGTGTGTGTGTCTGTGTGTGTCTGCCTGCTGGCTGAAAGTAGATGGGATTGTGAGTCACATGAGTTGCAGATAGTCCATCTTGAGCTAACACACACACATGCATGCATGCGCGCGCACACGCACACAGCTTTCAGATGACTGCCAAGTGCATGGTTGCAGTTATAAATTTTTCTTAGCACAGGAATTGCTGAACCCTTTGTCTTTTTGATTTACCGTCTCATTATGATCTTGCATTGATGCACATTCACCTGCATAAATTCCTACTGGACAATGTTTTACTGTTATTTCTGCATTCAGGCATACAACATGGCCACAGTTGTGAGAGAGCATCACCACCTCAGTGAAGGCAGGTTTCTAATTTTGCCGAAATAAGAAATCCAAGAAGAACCTCTTCCTAGCTGGAATGTCGCCAAATTGGCAACATTTGAGTATCCACAATAATAGTGTTGAATATTTAAATAATATTGGCTGGCTTTGGGTGGTGTATCAGATATTTTCCATTCAGCTAGCATGATATTGACCGAGTTGAAGACGAGTAGCTGAATGGAATATATCTGATATACCATGAAAAAAAAAGCTATTATTATTATACATATTCGATACACATTATATATGTAATGCTTAATGACAATACAATATTTTAACATATTTTAAACACTTTGTTTTTTGGTAAAAAATGAACTACTAACGCCTAGATCGGTAACACGCATTGCAAAGAAGCTCTTCGTAACGTTACTATTAAGACTCCTTCTTATGAGTGAGTTCGGGAAAACCACGTACAGAGACCATGTTTGTCGCTGAAGTCTCTTAACTCGCTCTTTAGCCCTAAAAGGCAATGTTATTGGGAAACCTACCCTGAATGTTTAAGATGTAATTATTGCCCCAACAGTGGATATGAGCATTTTAAGGCATGTACAGTGGTACATGAAAGTTTGTGAACCCTTTAGAATTTTCTATATTTCTGCATAAATATGACCCAAAACATCATCAGATTTTCACACAAGTCCTAAAAGTAGATAAAGAGAACCCAGTTAAACAAATGAGACAAAAATATTATACTTGGTCATTTATTTATTGAGGAAAATGATCCAATATTACATATCTGTGAGTGGCAAAAGTATGTGAACCTCTAGGATTAGCAGTTAATCTGAAGGTGAAATTAGAGTCAGGTGTTTTCAATCAATGGGATGACAATCAGGTGTGAGTGGGCACCCTGTTTTATTTAAAGAACAGGGATCTATCAAAGTCTGATCTTCACAACACATGTTTGTGGAAGTGTATCATGGCACGAACAAAGGAGATTTCTGAGGACCTCAGAAAAAGCGTCGTTGATGCTCATCAGGCTGGAAAAGGTTACAAAACCATCTCTAAAGAGTTTGGACTCCACCAATCCACAGTCAGACAGACTGTGTACAAATGGAGGAAATTCAAGACCATTGTTACCCTCCCCAGGAGTGGTCGACCAACAAAGATCACTCCAAGAGCAAGGCGTGTAATAGTCGGCAAGGTCACAAAGGACCCCAGGGTAACTTGTAAGCAACTGAAGGCCTCTCTCACATTGGCTAATGTTCATGAGTCCATCATCATGAGAACACTGAACAACAATGGTGTGCATGGCAGGGTTGCAAGGAGAAAGCCACTGCTCTCTAAAAAGAACATTGCTGCTCGTCTGCAGTTTGCTAAAGATCACGTGGACAAGCCAGAAGGCTATTGGAAAAATGTTTTGTGGATGGATGAGACCAAAATAGAACTTTTTGGTTTAAATGAGAAGCGTTATGTTTGGAGAAAGGAAACCACTGCATTCCAGCATAAGAACCTTATCCCATCTGTGAAACATGGTGGTGGTAGTATCATGGTTTGGGCCTGTTTTGCTGCATCTTGGCCAGGACGGCTTGCCATCATTGATGGAACAATGAATTCTGAATTATACCAGTGAATTCTAAAGGAAAATGTCAGGACATCTGTCCATGAACTGAATCTCAAGAGAAGGTGGGTCATGCAGCAAGACAACGACCCGAAGCACACAAGTCGTTCTACCAAAGAATGGTTAAAGAAGAATAAAGTGAATGTTTTGGAATGGCCAAGTCAAAGTCCTGACCTTAATCCAACCGGAATGTTGTGGAAGGACCTGAAGCGAGCAGTTCATGTGAGGAAACCCACCAACATCCCAGAGCTGAAGCTGTTCTGTACGGAGGAACGGGCTAAAATTCCTCCAAGCCGGTGTGCAGGACTGATCAACAGTTACCGCAAACGTTTAGTTGCAGTTATTGCTGCACAAGGGGGTCACACCAGATACTGAAAGCAAAGGTTCACATACTTTTGCCACTCACGGATATGTAATATTGGATCATTTTCCTCAATAAATAAATGACCAAGTATAATATTTTTGTATCATTTGTTTAACTGGGTTTTTATCTACTTTTAGGACTTGTGTGAAAATCTGATGATCTTTTAGGTATTTATGCAGAAATATAGAAAATTCTCAAGTGTTCACAAACTTTCAAGCACCACTGTACCTTACGGCATTTTCAATTCATTGCAGCAGTTTACTGCAGGTGCCGCCAGCGGAAAAAAAAAAAAAAAGACTCCGTGCATGTGCAGCAGATAACTTTCTCACTGAATATTCGCATCAGCTCTGACGTGACGACGTCTTGACAACCATGCAATATCGTACATTGGGTAGAGTGACGTAATACATGTAGGATAAGCGATATGCTAGCAATATTGCATGCTACCAAACCAAATGAATGAAACCTGCTAGAACGGAATAGAACACACATTTTTATTCCATGGAAAAAGTGTCCTGTGTGTATATATAATGATTACTAGGGTGCATCAGTTGCCCCCTAAAAATGAAAAGTTCCTCCGATCATGATGCATTTTTGTTTTTATGTTCCTTTTGGTAAGAAAACACACTGGGTGAAATATTTTGACAAAATTCAAAAGTTTAATGGTGGCACCAGGAGCTCAAAGTTATGGAAAAAGCTGCTATTTTATGACTTTTATGACAAAATTTCGATCACTTTTCATGAAACATTATGGCACCTTATAGAGTACCAAATATCTTATGGCCCTTTTCCACTACCCTTTTTCAGCTCACTTCAGCCCGACATGCAGCGCTCGAAACTAACGGTGTCCCGACGTCCCGGGGACCATAAAAAATGTCATCGGGACACAACATTATCATATCTGGGACAATCCCGGGACAATGGAAAAAAATAGATCTAGAAAAAAGTTCTACATTAATATTATTTACAAAGCCGTAACACATACGTAGACATTCACCTAATTTGTCAATTTTAATTTTAAAACGTTAACAGCGAAAAATACATAGTAGCTACACTTTCGATGCCCCTGCATCCGTAGGCTACAGAGCAGCGCATTCTGTTCTAGAATCTCCGGCCGGAGGCCGCATTATATGGACTTGGAATGGAATTGCTACCGCACACGCTGCGCCGACTCTCGCCAGAACAAAAATGCTTAAGTGGTTGAAGCGGACCGACCGCGGGGAAGAAACTGAAAGCCCAGACATAACGTCTCCGGGACCTTCAGGATCCAAAGTGTCATCGCCTGGTCTGCAGGCAACGCTAGCAACTGAATGAACTTAATGAACACTGTTAGACACGTTATAAAATACAACAGGAATGATGTGGATGATATTGACGGAAGATACCGTTCAACAGAATAAGTGAGTTTTCTTGGTGTCTTTCTAGTTCAGAAAGTTTAGTCAGTCAGCAGCACAACTAGGCTCGGACCTGCTGGCACTATGTTGATGTTGCTAACATTTGCACCCGGCAGCGAAAGTTCATAAAAATGGATAACGGAAAGTTCATAAAAATGGATAACGGAAAGTTCATAAAAATGGATAACGGAAAGTTCATAAAAATGGATAACGGAAAGTTCATAAAAATGGATAACGGTAATGGATAACGGAAAGTTCATAAAAATGGATAACGGTAATGGTGAAAATTATAAGTTGGCCTTATAAGTGCCAACAGATATTCAAGGTACAAGTAGATGAAATGAACATAAAAGGGGTCTTATTTTCAACTAAAGTGTACTGCAGATGTAGGGAGTTGAAACATTTTCTGAATGAGCTAGTTGGCCCCTTTAAATAAACAGGTATCTATTCATACAGTGAGATCGCCAAAGTTTAATAAACTGAAAATGCAATAACTAATTTTGAAGTAGATGATGTACAGGACATGTGTCGCTTGTGTCTTGTGACTTATTGTAAAAATGATATAAAGGGTTCAAAATCGCATAGTTACAAATATAATAGTAACTTCATATGATGGGCGGCACGGTGGTGTAGTGGTTAGCGCTGTCGCCTCACAGCAAGAAGGTCCTGGGTTCGAGCCCCGGGGCCGGCGAGGGCCCTTCTGTGCGGAGTTTGCATGTTCTCCCCGTGTCCGCGTGGGTTTCCTCCGGGTGCTCCGGTTTCCCCCACAGTCCAAAGACATGCAGGTTAGGTTAACTGGTGACTCTAAATTGAGCGTAGGTGTGAATGTGAGTGTGAATGGTTGTCTGTGTCTATGTGTCAGCCCTGTGATGACCTGGCGACTTGTCCAGGGTGTACCCCGCCTTTCGCCCGTGGTCAGCTGGGATGGGCTCCGGCTTGCCTGCGACCCTGTAGGGCAGGATAAAGCGGCTAGAGATAATGAGATGAGATGAGACTTCATATGATAATATTAACCACTGGTTATTTCAGAGAGGAAAAAAATGGGGACACTATTGCTTCCATTCGGGACAATACAACACAGAATTCGGGACCACTGGGGGACACAAAGAAAAAAAGTTAATTTCGAGCCCTGCCGACATGGCTCGCGTTTCAACTACCTCAGAGCAGCACGACTCAGCTCGCTTCAGCCCTACTCAGCACCCAAAACTCGCACGGTTTTGGAGTGGGGCTGAAGCGAGCCAAACCGAGCCGAGTGGGGCTAGGGGCGTGAGGAGACACTCCCCTGTGCACTGATTGGTGAGGAGGAGTGTCCTCATACGCCCACACACGCCCCGTGAGCACGCTGGGATCTGTAAACACCGTAAACCCGGAAGAAGAATAATTACGAAAATTTCTGAAGCCTTATGCACCTCGCCTCATCTATACGCTCTTGCCAGTATCTGTTGGCGTTGTCGGTGACAACAAGCCACAGCACCAAGACCAGCAACACTAACGACTCCATGTCCTCCATGTTTATTGTTTACTATCCGGGTCGTGAGACTACCGCTTAAAAGCTCACTGATGTCACGGTTTGCGCCGCCTAACGACATCACGTGACGTCCACCCACTTTCGCTAACTCCACCCAATGTGTCCACCCACTTCCAGCCAGCACGGTTCAGCGCGGTTGTAGTCGAAATGCAACTCCAACAGCCCCGCTCAGCCCGACTCAGCCCAACTCAGCATGGCACGGCTCAGCCCGACTCAGCCGCATTGGTAGTGGAAAAGCGGCAATAGATATACATTTTTAGTACATATTCTAAATATATTATCAAGCACAGTTTGAGTTTTAGCTGTTCATTGAATCACTGTTCAACTACTTTTGAACAATACAAATGTATTATGAATCACATTAATGCTTCTCAATCCCTTGCAAAGGTTCCTAACATGATCTCTGGGTTACAAGAAATCAATAAATGGAGTCCAACATTGTGATTCAAACCTTACGCGAAAACATAAAATAAGCGTTTTTTGGCAAAAAATGAACCTCATGGTGCCACCATTAGACTTTTGAATATGGTCAAAATTTTACAGGATGTCTTTATTGGTGAAAAGGAACACCCAAACAAAAATGCATCAGATTTTATGAAAGTGAGGGCAACTGATGCACCCTAATGATTCCACTTACATTGTATAACCAGTTTATTGGCAGAAGGTGTTGATTTAATTTTCTATAACTGAAATAATGTCAGCTGCAAAGCGAGTTGCTCATCTGATACGTTGTTGTTTCTATAGTAACAGCCTATTCCTTGTATGGTGGATATTTACAAAACGTGATTCTAATGCGAGTTATTTTGTCAAGGAAAGTGTGCCGTTGTTGTGCATCCATACCCTGCGGGGAAAGTATTTAGGACAGAAGACTACTTACTTTGCAGTTCAACGTGACTAACCATGTTTTTTGTTTTGTGCATTTCTAACGAGACAGAAGTGAGAGAGAGGTTGGTGATGGAGTGATTTGTTAGAATGCAAGTGATCATCCGAACTAACGTTTAATGGCAGTTCAGCATTAAACATCTCATCTCGTTCTCATCTGTAGCCGCTTTATCCTGTTCTACAGGGTCGCAGGCAAGCTGGAGCCTATCCCAGCTGACTACGGGCGAAAGGCGGGGTACACCCTGGACAAGTCGCCAAGTCATCACAGGGCTGACACATAGACACAGACAACCATTCACACTCACATTCACACCTACGGTCAATTTAGAGTCACCAGTTAACCTAACCTGCATGTCTTTGGACTGTGGGGGAAACCGGAGCACCCGGAGGAAACCCACGCGGACACGGGGAGAACATGCAAACTCCGCACAGAAAGGCCCTCGCCGGCCACGGGGCTCGAACCCGGACCTTCTTGCTGTGAAGCGACAGCGCTAACCACTACACCACCGTGCCGCCAGCATTAAACATGATGACAGAAAAAGTATGAGATGTTGTTTTGCTTTATAAATAAATAAATTGTAATCGTGGGCAAATTGCTGTAGTAGAAGAGGAATAAAACACTTGAGACTGTGCTGTTCTAGGTTTAGCTGTAATGTTTAGAGTGTAGTAGTGGTTATTTTTTTTAAGTGTTTAATTTGTGCTCGTGCTCTCTGTGTGTGTGTGTGTGTGTGTGTGTGTGTGTGTGTGTGTGTGTGTGTGTGTGTGTGTGTGAGCAAGAGTTGTACGGCGCTTAAGAAAATCTCTGGTGGTGTGGTGGAATTGTTCCATCTTTTTATTTGCTCCACTGCATTGGTATAACAGTTATATAAAAAAAAAAGAGAGAGAGAGGGAAAAAAAACAATGCAGTATACTTAAAAACTAATGTAATACACGTCCTATTCATCTATTCATCAGACTTATTATTACATTAACTCTGTGTTCAAACTGGCAGCGTTATTTTTAATGTCCCATTACTTTTGTTGCTCGTTACTGCTAGTTGCTATGGTTTTCCTAGTGGTGTCTGGCTACCAGTTTAACCATAAATTAGATGTCTGGCTGAGGAAAAAAAAATACTGAGAGAGATTTCTGAGGAAAGAACAAGCAGGCCAGTGTCCCCTCTACCATTGGGGCTAGTCGACATATTTAAAAGTAAACACAGCTTTGCTTTGTCAGTGGTCGCTTCTCATCTTGTCACTGTAAATTACCAGCCCTCACTGAATGACTGACTGACTTTTGGCCATTTTGTCATATTGCTGCAGGTTTGAGAGCAGGGTAATGAACATGGAGCGTAAGAAGCAATGGGGAGTCATCGCCCTCCACGTGTTGAACTAATCTGCATGTTTCTTGCACATTCTTCTCCGTTTTTTTTTTTTTTTCCCCACGATCTGGCTTGTGGTACGGTATGTCCAGGTTTTCAGATATGGGGTGAAAGGGTGCCAAGGGTGGCACCACATCATTATTTGCAGGGCAAGGTTATATTTGCAGATGTTTAATTTGAATGAACATAATTACATCAATTGGCTATTTCATAAATGGTTTCATAGATGCTCGAGAGTTCCTAATACTAATATCTGCAATTATATAGTGATTTACAGCACACTTGGTCCAAATGTCCAATTGTGCACTCGGGACCAATTTGGGGCTTGTTTGGGATGATGTATTACCTTGCCCGTGACGGAGTAAGCGGGGTGAGGTATTGTAATCAGTGCGGTTTGTTTGTGTGTCTGTTAACAATCTACCGTCTAGACAGCATAGATGTCAACCCCTACGGATTTCCCGTATTCCCTACGGATTTTGGCATTTTAAAAATGGTACGGGCGTAGTGGTATTCGACTACGGATTTTTCTACATTTTCACCTTAAAATTATTTTTGATTTATTACCATCAAAAAAAAATCGTCATGAAATACGAAAATGCATGGGAGCCGTCATTTTCTACAACCCCGATTCCAAAAAAGTTGGGACAAAGTACAAATTGTAAATAAAAACGGAATGCAATAATTTACAAATCTCAAAAACTGATATTGTATTCACAATAGAACATAGGCAACATATCAAATGTCGAAAGTGAGACATTTTGAAATTTCATGCCAAATATCGGCTCATTTGAAATTTCATGACAGCAACACATCTCAAAAAAGTTGGGACAGGGGCAATAAGAGGCTGGAAAAGTTAAAGGTACAAAAAAGGAACAGCTGGAGGACCAAATTGCAACTCATTAGGTCAATTGGCAATAGGTCATTAACATGACTGGGTATAAAAAGAGCATCTTGGAGTGGCAGCGGCTCTCAGAAGTAAAGATGGGAAGAGGATCACCAATCCCCCTAATTCCGCACTGACAAATAGTGGAGCAATATCAGAAAGGAGTTCGACAGTGTAAAATTGCAAAGAGTTTGAACATATCATCATCTACAGTGCATAATATCATCAAAAGATTCAGAGAATCTGGAAGAATCTCTGTGCGTAAGGGTCAAGGCCGGAAAACCATACTGGGTGCCCGTGATCTTCGGGCCCTTAGACGGCACTGCATCACATACAGGTATGCTTCTGTATTGAAAATCACAAAATGGGCTCAGGAATATTTCCAGAGAACATTATCTGTGAACACAATTCACCGTGCCATCCGCCGTTGCCAGCTAAAACTCTATAGTTCAAAGAAGAAGCCGTATCTAAACATGATCCAGAAGCGCAGACGTCTTCTCTGGGCCAAGGCTCATTTAAAATGGACTGTGGCAAAGTGGAAAACTGTTCTGTGGTCAGACAAATCAAAATTTGAAGTTCTTTATGGAAATCAGGGACGCCGTGTCATTCGGACTAAAGAGGAGAAGGACCACCCAAGTTGTTATCAGCGCTCAGTTCAGAAGCCTGCATCTCTGATGGTATGGGGTTGCATTAGTGCGTGTGGCATGGGCAGCTTACACATCTGGAAAGACGCCATCAATGCTGAAAGGTATATCCAGGTTCTAGAGCAACATATGCTCCCATCCAGATGACGTCTCTTTCAGGGAAGACCTTGCATTTTCCAACATGACAATGCCAAACCACATACTGCATCAATTACAGCATCATGGCTGCGTAGAAGAAGGGTCCGGGTACTGAACTGGCCAGCCTGCAGTCCAGATCTTTCACCCATAGAAAACATTTGGCGCATCATAAAACGGAAGATACGACAAAAAAGACCTAAGACAGTTGAGCAACTAGAATCCTACATTAGATAAGAATGGGTTAACATTCCTATCCCTAAACTTGAGCAACTTGTCTCCTCAGTCCCCAGACGTTTACAGACTGTTGTAAAGAGAAAAGGGGATGTCTCACAGTGGTAAACATGGCCTTGTCCCAACTTTTTTGAGATGTGTTGTTGTCATGAAATTTAAAATCACCTAATTTTTCTCTTTAAATGATACATTTTCTCAGTTTAAACATTTGATATGTCATCTATGTTCTATTCTGAATAAAATATGGAATTTTGAAACTTCCACATCACTGCATTCCATTTTTATTTACAATTTGTACTTTGTCCCAACTTTTTTGGAATCGGGGTTGTACATTTAGAATTACTCAACCGGTACTTCCGCTAGTACCAACAAGCCATTCCGAATGTCTGAGCATGCGCAATTGTGATTTTCCTGCACACGGAGTGGGAAATAACAGCACATGTAGCGTAACAATAGACAGGTCAAGATGTCAGCGCCACCGAAGAAAAAAACTCAAAACATCTAAAACTGGAGGTCGCTTTCTTCCCGAATGGACAGAAACATTCAATGGAATAATTATCGCTTCCAAAATGGGTGCTGAGTATGTCAACTGCACAATTTGTTGTAGAGAAGTGAAAGTGTTTGCCTCTGGAATTTACGACGTGAGGGAACGCGTGAAATCTCAAATGCATGTGAAAAATGCAAACCAGAAAAAGAGACAGCCGTCAATTAATTTCTTCACGCAAAAGCCAACAAAGGTTGTATCTGACACTATCTTAAAATCAGAAGTGGCATTTTGCAATTTCATTGCTCAACACAACCTCCCGATGTCCGTCGCAGACCATTTCACGGAACTCGTCCCTACACTATTTCCAGATGGTGATCTAGCAAAGAAATTCAGCTGTAAACATACCAAGGCGACTCAGATTATAAAACGAAGTCTAGCACCAGAGGCCACTTCTCCAGTGATGGATCATTGTAAGACTATGCCCTTTTCTGTAATGATTGATGAAAGCAATGATAAAAAGAGTGACAAGAGACTGGCCGTGCTTGTCCGAATTTTTGATGTGAATGTTGGGGCTCGATCCAGAATTTTGGACATGCCAGTGTGTAACATTGGTACAGCGGAGTCAGTTTTCAAAACTTTGGATGAAGTATTACAGTATGTTATGTCCATTTCATGCAATAATAATAAAGTTAAATTTATATAGCGCCTTTCAAGAAAGAAAGTAAGTAAAAAAAAGTAAGAGCATACTATACCCGCCTCTGTTCATTAACGGTATATGTGCAGATTCGGTATAGATGTTCGAAGGACTCCTGGACGTTTATTAAAGCTGCCAGAGCAGCTTGAAGGTCCGTTGGATCGATGTGATCAGACATGCTCTTACTTTTTTACTTACTTTCTTACTTCCCGGGCTGGCATGTGCAGTATATGACACATGCATGACGTAAACGCGTACCCGACGTGAGCAGATCCGAGCAGAGTTTCGCGTATTGGGTAGTTTAGACGGATATGCAACGGGGGCTGTTTTTAACTTATCCACTCTGGAAGGCGTTTTCAATTTTTTTTCCGTTTTTCAGCCTCGGAAACGCCATCCCCGTGTAGACGAAAGGCACTTCTGGTAAAATATTTAGTCGTTTTTACCCGACAGCGTCCTCGTGTAAACGGGCCCTGAGATTATTAGGTTTGTACTTAGAGTTTTGTGCACATAGACACTATTTGCTGTGTGGGAAGGGGTGTTTTTTTTTTAAATTAGTTTCCTTTGGTACCAGCACTAAAGTGGTAAAGAATAGCACATTTTGGCTGCTTGGTGTGTGATTCATTGTGCAAGGCATAGGTATTTCGTTTAAGAAGATTATAGGTCATGTTGTGTAACAAGATTTTTAGTCATGCAGGTAAAGCCTCGGTCACAACCGGCCGTACGTGCTCCTACGGTCGGTCTACGTGCAAGAAACGCATGGAGGGCGCGCGTGTGACGTGCTGATTTTCGAGCCGTAGACCGGCCGCAGAGGTTCTTTGTCATGTCAAACAAACTCTACGGGCGCTTACGTTTTTTTTTTTTTTAAAGATATTTTTTTGGGCTTTTTGCACCTTTATTGGATAGGACAGTGTAGAGACAGGAAATGAGCGGGAGAGAGAGAGACGGGAAGGGATCGGGAAATGACCTCGGGCCGGAATCGAACCTGGGTCGCCCGCATTCATGGTATGGCGCCTTAACCACCTGAGCCACGACGCCCCCGCGCTTACGTTTTTTTCAGGTTGCAAGACAAACTTACGGCCAACGTGCGTCTTTCTCCACGAACAAAAAAAATGCAGCGATTTGGGGAAACGCCAAAAATCGCACGGCCAAAAAATCGTACGCCCGGTTGTGACCTAGGCTTAAGACTCGAAAGCTGTGTTCACACTTTACCAATCATAAAAAACATAGGGGTCAAATGGCAGCGAGTCCCAAAAAACTGCAAGTGTGAAAGTCTTTGTGAATTACAGGTGTAATAGAGCTCTCCGAGATGCGATCTGAGGTCAGACTTGAAGTGGCAATTGGAGTGGCGTAAAATTAAGGATTTGGCCATCCAAGGCCATTAGCATGCTTTATGCAGACACTCGCACAAGTCCAGGCACAGTCACCAGAATATTTAAATTCATGCAAATCTGAACCTATGCCCATCCTCATCTAATGTCAGCTGAAAGGATAATGCAGTGCTCTGACTGCTGATTAGTTGTACGCTGTGAAATGACACTTTAAGCTTAATGGGTCTCAGGACGAAGAGTGCTTACTGTCAAGTGTGTGAATCCCTGTAGGATGGGTCTTGGGTGCAGTCTTGTTTCTCCACCCTGTGCTTGTACAGTAGCAGTGATGAGTCTTCACATACAAACAAGAAGCTAGGATGAACCAATCTCAAAACAGCCACCAGTGTTTAGTCTGAATGCCTAGAGTAAGACCAAACCCTCAGCCAAGAAATAGATAGCTTAACACAATCACGACTACTGTGCATCATTGGCGCCTTGTTTCCTGTTTAAAGCCATCAAGAAGGAGCAAAGTGAAAGGCAAGATTGCTTTCCACACTTCTGCCAACTTTGCTTTTGCAATCCTGCTCATTTTCAGGAAGCGTGAGGTGACTGCTGGCACTGCTTTCAGGCTTATTGTGCCTGCCCCAAGCACCCGGGCACCTCATCCGGACTAAAACTGCTCCACTCTGCCAGGCTTAAATGACGCTGCCACGCTTGCTAACAAGGGTTATTTGTTTTCAGATCATGGAGCCAGCCTCCCGAACCCTCCGACTTGCTTGAGAGCTTACACAACCTGCATTGTTTCAATGTTGGTGCAAGCTGAACGGAGAAAAGCTTGTGTTATTGTGTGTATGAAGAGAGCATGTCATGTCTGTCAACAAGAACCATGGCTTTGCATTTCGGGCAACACCTAGGAAGCCGCTCTATTGTGATGACCGCCACCTCATTTCAAGAAGTTTTGTGTGTTCTTTATTGTAGGAAGTTCAAAGTAGTTTCAACCAACCTTTGTTCATTTTTTTTTCCCTCTATGAACATACAGCATACCAAGAAATAGCCTGATATAGTGTCAAATTATACACTATATTGCCAAAAGTATGTGGAAATCTGATCATAATACCCATGTGAGATTCTTCCCAAACTGTTGCCACAAAGCTGGAAGCACATGCTTGTCAAGAATGTCTTTGTATGCTGTAGCTTTATGGTTTCCTTCACTGGAACTAAGGCCCTGTCCACACGGCAACGGATTCAGGTGAATCTGATAAAATTGTTTATCGTTTCGGCCTGGCGTCCACACGGCACCGGCGTTTTGGGTGCCCCAAAACGAAATCTTTTGAGAACGGGTTCCAGAGTGGAAAAATCTGGCAACGGAGCCGTTGCGAAGTCGTCTGGATGAGTAGAACGGATTTGTTTACGATGACGTCACAACCACATGTGCTTCACGGCGGGTAGAAGTGTAACGAACTCGATGCGAGTTGTCAACAAATCCTATAACTTGGTTCATGAAACGCGCTTACAAAATATTTTCACTGTGAATATTTATTGTGTAATGGTGCAAAGTGAGAGAGAGAGTGAGTGTGAGAGAATAGCCCTTAGGGCAGAGTCAATCCCGCCAGCAAAAATAGGGGAAAAAAAAGGAGCGATCTCACCTCTTCAGATGTTGGTTTAAGTCCGACAATACATTCCTCAAAAAGGGCCGTTCATTCCTCTTTCCGCGTCTCCATTCAAAAAACGATCACGTGATTTAAAGGGACTATATCCATAGGATAGGGAGTGAGAAAGTGTGTGCGTGTGACGGTGACAGGGATAGTCACTGTGCGCATGCGCAGTTATGCGCATGCGTCTACTTCTATTGTTCTGGTGTCTCCGATGGGACCGTCTTACAGCGCACGTAGTGGTGTGGCATGTGTATTGCATCGTTTTCAGCAAGCGTTGCGTTGCCATATGGACCTGAAATGTAACTGATCCATTGCCCATGTGGACGCGATATTTTAAAAAAAAAAAAAATCTCCTTGCCGTTGTCGTGTGGATGTAGCCTAAGAGGCCCAAACATTTCCAGCATGACGATGGCTCTCTACACAAAGTAAGCTCCATGAAGACACTGTTTTGGCAAAGTTGGAGTGAAAGAACTCAAGTGTCCTGAAGAGAGCCCCACTGAACACCTTTGGGATGAACTGGAACTGCCAGTTGCACATCAGGCCTCCTCACCTACATGAGTAACTAATACTCTCTTGTAGCTGAGCAAGTAAATCCCCACAGCCATGCTCCAAAATCTAGTGGAAAGCCTTAGAAGAGTTGAGGTTATCATCTTTCAAAAAGACCAAATCCCAAGATATTCAACGATCAAGTGCTTGCAAAGGAGCTAAGTTTTGTTCAGTATGGATGGTCAAACCATTGAGAATGTGAGGGGAATTTAGATATCTTGGGCAAGGGCAGCACGGTGGTGCAGTGGTTAGCACTGTCTTCTCACAGCAAGAAGGTCTTTCTGTCTGGAGTTTGCGTGATCTCCCTGTGGGTTTCCTTCCACTTGTCAAAGACATGCAGGTTAGGTAAAATACCCAGTTGCACAAGCCAGTGCATACTTGGCCGGTCCCAAGCCTGGATAGATTGGGAAGGGTTGCGTCAGGAAGGGCATCCGATGTAAAAACCTATGCCAGATAAAATATACGTAACAGATCCACTGTAGCAACCCCTAAAGGGAGCAGTTGTAACGAATACAGAAGATGGTGGTTTCACTGAACATCGTGTAGCAAGTGTGACAGCTAAGTTCAATAAGCTACATAATGTGTTAACAGACTGTAGGGCATCCATGTCCACTAGACGAAAGATAGCAGAAGCACGCGTTCAATCGCGACTGACCTATGGCAGCACATTCAGTCGCAACTTCCCAAATGAGCAGCAAATGGCAAAGCTTGAAGTGTGCTGGGTGCAGTGCTTGCGTAGTATGGTGATAGATGGTTGGTTTCCAACGAGAAGGATGAAACGTTTCACTTCGTGTATTCAAATGAAGACATCTTGAAAATAAGACAGTGGCCATCAGGAGATACTGTCACTGTGCAGTATCTGAAATGGATAATATAAAAGTCAAGAAAAAGGTTTTATTTGCATTGCCAGCAAGAAAATATGAAAGAAACCACTGGCTGAAAATTGCAAATCTATTAGGGGTCACATCTGAGCAAGCGAAACGGTTCACGCAGTCCAACCTTGAGTTCAGCAGGCTAATTAATTTACGTTTTGGCCTGCCTCTGGGGTGACTGTTGTCACTGTAGGAGAACTGTACTGTATAACAGCAAAGGAGAACTAAATCTAGAACGGGATCTTCAACAAGCACATATGGGTGTCATGGGCAGGTGTCCACATACTTTTGACCATGTAGTGTATTATGCTGTAATTTCTCACTCTGTGTGTGTGTGTCTGTCTGTCAGCGAATATTCAAATAGGCTGGATCTCATTGACTCCAGCCCCTTACCCATCATGAAGCTTCAGGCCATCAGAGAAATTGCCTTGGCGAAAATTCATCATTTATTCGCCAATGTCCATATTCTACAGAAGACACTTATAGATTTAAACAATAAAATGGTGCAACTGGTAAGGAAGTGGCTTGGCCTTAATACGCACTCAACTAGAGACATCATCTTTCAGTCACGAAAAGGATGGTGGTCTGGGTATTGCGAATGTTGAGTAGGTATACACGGCCACGAGAACCAGCCACCTCCTGAACATGCTACATAATAGGGACCTGACAGTGAGAGAGATGGCTCATGCATCTCTTATACAACATCTTTAACAGGCGCAAAGTTCCAGTCGCCAGGGAGGGTGAAGAGCAGTTTTTGGGGTTTCAAATTAAAAACAACGGCAAACTAAACATCAAAGCTGCGGGATTTGGGGTGCGATCTGATTGGCTTGATCTAAACGATTTATGTAATCGTATGGGATTAAACCTGAAGTGGGCGAGACCAGACAGCGCACCAGTGGCGCTTCAAAACGTTGTAACAGACCCGCTCACCTACCCCCACGTCACTTACAAACTCCAACACATTACAAGAGCTACCAATTGAAGGCGCGAGAGCAGCCATACTTAAAATTTGGCGATCTCAGAGCGCAGAACATTGGACAGGTCTCAGGCTACAAGGGAAACTGGCGTGTTTACCATCCGCAAATCACTCCTTGTCTCATACTCTATACTCCAACACCTCAGTCAGTGAGGATATCCTCATTTTTACCATCAAAGCCCGTCTTCAAGTGCTACCGACTAAATCTAATCTGGCCATCTGGTGTCCATCTAGACATCATCCACATTGCATTCTCCATTTCACTACCCATCATAATGAGACATTTGCACACATTTTAAATGGATGCAACTTTTATAAAGGTCTCTATATAGCACGGCATGACAGGTTGGTGGACCTGGTAACAAAAGACATCAAAGAGGTGTACGGACTTTCCATAACCACTGTGCAGTAAAAATGGACTGGTTTAGCGCTAATCATGAAGACACCCCCTTTAGTAACATTCCAAACACCCCTGGCATCACCATTATAGATGCTGACAATAAGAATTGTTATTTTTGTGGAAATAGGTAGTTGTTTTGATTTATACATGGACACTTGTTACTACTCCAAGCTTTTAAAATACCAGCCATATATGATATTTGATTACGATCTAGGGCAACATTTAAGAATTGTGCAAAGATTGGTTGCTTTGTCTCGTCATGTCAGGTGACATCAGATTGGAAAGGTTTTGGTTTTCAAAATGGTGAGAAAGTCCAAGAAATAATGACGCGCCTCTGATTCATGTGGTGTTAAAATAGACACAAACTGACACTCCCTTAACCATGTAAAATCACAGCTACTCAGTAACCATCATAAATGAGTAACTACTGTAAATATTTAAATAACTACAAGAAAACTAATAGGAATGTGAGAAACATCTGGATGGGTCCTGGGAGTTTAAAGAGGCAACAGGTACACATCCAAGATGTTTTGAGGAAAAAAAAAAAAGTAAATACCGTAAGCCTTTTTAGTAATAGAAAACTAATACAAAAGATGTCTTACACCAGGAGTCTTCAATCTTATCCACATAACCTGCGGCTGCACCGGCCCTTTCATGCCACCCAATTAGGAGGTACACTTGATAACTGATTTGAGACCAAGATGAACTGATTAAACCCATGGAAATCAGTTGTGGCCATTTTGTGGATAAGAATTCAGGCCTCTGCCTAAAACAGTGCAACGTTATGCGTAAATGGCGAGGCTGGAGTATCACTTGAGAATGAAGGAAGTCCTGTGTTAGAACATGTAGCGAAGCTGATATTTTCGAGACATATGACAAACTCCTGACTCACACAAGCATGAAGACATGCCGTGACCTGCACTCAACACGTCCACGTCTGTAATGATTCTCAAACGGTTATTGTTGAAGTCCATGCGCTCAATGTCAATGCATAATATACAATGAATGAATGTAAAAACAGGGTGTAACCATGCAAGGTAATGTGTGATACTGAACTAAGAGAGCATGTCAGGGCAGGATATAAAGGCGCTATTTGTTTTCATTTAGGAAGTAACGGCATGGGTTCATAGTAGTTGGGTTTACGAGAGCCTAGTACAAAAAGGCTGGATTTATGGGAATGCTGTTCCTGGTTATTGGACCATTGGAGTTTGGATCGGTTTTTAACTGGGTCTTGAATTTCCTTCATGCAAAGTTGAACACATTGTCTTCACAAACGGGCAGATCGGATCATTCTTCATGTCTGTGCATCATAGATTCCAGGAGTTAGAAGGCTTAGCGTGCGCAAAGAACTTAAAATTAGCCTTGATGCCTGAAAGGGGGTTCTTTGATGTAAATCAAGGGTTTTCAAAGTGTGGGAGAGTCAGCCCCCCCCCCCCCCCCTCAGAGAGCAAATAAACAACAGCACCCCCCCCTTCCCTTACAATTTTTATTGTTGCTATACTTAATGTTCCATTCGTATTTTAAAAAAATGGTTGTTGTACACATTTTAATTTTTTTCTTTTACACATTTTAAACATGAGCTTTTTTAAAACATCTTTTTTACACACTTTAAACATCTGTGCTTTTTAAAACCTCTTTTTTTACACATTTTTTAAACATCTGTGCTTTTTTAAAACCTCTCTTACACATTTTAAACATCTGTGCTTTTTAAAACCTCTCTTTTTACACATTTTAAACATCTGTGCTTTTTAAAACCTCTTTTTTACACATTTTAAACATCTGCTTTTTAAAACCTCTTTTTTACACATTTTAAACGTGCTTTTTAAAACCTTTTTTTTACACATTTTAAACATCTGTGCTTTTTTACAACCTCTCTTTTACACATTTTAAGCATCTGTGCTTTTTAAAACCTTTTTTACACATTTTAAACATCTGCTTTTTAAAACCTCTTTTTTACACATTTTAAACATGTGCTTTTTAAAACCTCTTTTTTTTACACATTTTAAACATCTGTGCTTTTTTAAAACCTCTCTTTTACACATTTTAAACATCTGTGCTTTTTAAAACCTCTCTTTTACACATTTTAAACATCTGTGCTTTTTTAAAACATCTCATAGCATCGTTAGCTAGCACCTCTTGGCAGACAACACACTGTGGCAGTGGAGCATCTTCAGATCCAGTCCATGAAAATCCAAACTTTAAATAATCGTGGTCATACTTCCTTCTTTTTTTGCTTGGCCCAGACTCTGTCTCCTCACTCACTGCAGCTTTAGGAACCAAAAATCGATCCATTTTGTCTCTGGCAAAGGCTAGCTGAAGTTCACTAAATGTCTGCAATAGTAACTTATTCTGGTTTATTTTTCCTCACGTTGCCCCCCCCGAAGAACTCTGGCGCCCCCTAGGGGAGGCGCGCCCCACACTTTGAAAAGCCCTGATGTAAATGAATCACGATGGTAGAAATATTTCAAGTGGCGGCTTAGTGGTTCAAGGTTCTAGGTTGCTGATCAGAAGGTTCAATACCTGCCTCTGCCAGGTTGCCGGTGTTGGGCTCCTTAACCCTCGGTGTTCCAGGGTGCTGTATCATGTCCATCTCTTCACTCTAATACCAGCTAGATTTGCAAAGAAAAGGATTTCTCTGTACTCTACTTGTACATGTGATACAAGAAATACATGCTTTCTTCATGCTTTATAAATTATTTCTTGGCTTATGTGACTAGCATATGGGCATTCTTGTAATGCAATAATGTCTCAGCCAGTTTCTGCATTACTGGCCAGAAGGTTGTAGGTTTAAATTCCAAGGGGCTACTCTTGTGCATCACATGTAACTCCTAAAGTGCAGTGTGTGTGTGAGAGAATTATAAGCCAATTTTGATAAAAGCATTTGGCAGTACAGAAATGCTACCGAACAGAAATATGATGTAATGGTATCAGGCACTAAAATCACCTCACTCTGCATCAGGCTTTCGTCTAAATCGGGGAACAGGGGCGCTGCGCCCTCTTACTCTCGGCGTGTGCCCCCTTACCGAAATGCCGATTGAACCCCAAGTCACACTTAGGCCATGCACTTATATGCTACTGCACGACATGCAGTCTTTCTCAAAACGATCTTTTCTCCGTGAAAACATCCCAGCAACACCACGTGACAATGTGTCTGATCATCAAATACGTTATAATTACTCCAAAAATATTCCAATCATAGTAGATACACCGCCAGATGGTGCAAAAACAATCCGAATTGGCGTTTTCCAGACTGAGGCGCCATGTTTATTTGTCGTGGCTGCTCTCGTGAGATTTGACATGGGTTACATACAAGGTCAGCTGACTTGTAGAGCGAGATTTCTCGAGACTGAATGACCTTTCACCCACCGGCGCGGGAGTTTTTGACAGAAGTAGTTCACAAGTTGTTTTTGTTGACACTTGGGCATTTAAAGATGTCATCCCGTGGCACGAAACGGAAGAAAGCCAAAGATTTGTTACAATTTCGCTGTCAGATAGCCTCAGAATGTCCCATTGTAGCCTCAATTTTTCAAAGGCTTCACACGGCGGAGGGGGGGGATGGACAACCGGCACCATCCCCCCCCGCTCCCTCGCCATGGTGAGCGCCCTCATACTAAATTTTTCTCGAAAAACCCCTGCTCTGCATGAAGGTGGTCATTTTGTCTCCAAGTGAGCGTGTGATCTTTGGAGGAAGAAATGTACTTGTAATGTATTAATGCTGAACCCAGATCGAACCTTTCAGTATTATGGTCATAGAATTTTAAGCATCTCTACAGTAGGAATTGAAAATCAGGCCTCCACTCATGGCTACTGCTGGCCTGTGGGCACCACTACTATTAGCAAACAGTGGGTGTATTTATTTAAAAGTTTCCCAGGTTAAGAGTAGACTAATTATACATCCACCAGTCGCCAAATGCTCCAGGTCCTGGAAACGCTGTGAAAACACGCGTTTCTAGGAATTCCTTATGTTTTCTCAAGCCATTCAGCCAGAAGTGCTCATCATCCACAATGGGCCCTTTCTGTATTTACAAGGTTGGGTTGTAATCAGTTGCTTGACCTCACCAAATGTTTACTCTCGTTATCGAATTTGTGCACATAGCAGTCACTCTACAAACATTCCACGCCAACCTGAGACTTCCACATACACAAAGTGAAAAAGATGTAAGCAGTGTGGATTATTGATGAGGAAAAAACAGTTCCAGGTCTTTGACTGGGCAGATGTTGCCCAGCAGGAGCGGTTCATACTGTAGCCTTCTGCAAAAAGAGCACTATTTATACATTGGGGTGGGGGGGCTTGTTTTCTGTAGTTTTTTTTTTTTTTTGTATTTATTATGGTGTGTTTTTTTATATTCTGACTGGAAGGAAATGGGGCTGGGAAAAGTTAAACCTGTTTCCTTGCCCATTTCACGTTAAATTTATTTGCACAGTTATAGTGAGGCAGAGAAAAGGACAGCATGGGGTGGGTAGAGATGATAAATGGTGTCCTATAAATGAGTAATAAGATGGCTTTTTATGTTTACAGACTTCGATAGCCTGTTTTAAACACGTTTCCAAAAAAACTAAATGTGAGGAGTCAGTTTTCCCAGAATTGATTTGCTCTTAAAATAAAACGTTTATTTTATCTTGACAGTTGAATTGACTCGAATCAGAGTGTTTTATTCTTCTTGCACAACAGCTATTTGTCAGCATTTCAAGTCAAGTCAGTTTTATTTAGGGGTGTTCACACGGCACATATTTGCATCGATGCTGCACCGATGTATTTTGTTGCGTTATATCTTACACCCGTGTAAATTTTGTGGAGCGTTCACACGTCACAAACCTGCTTACTAGAGAGAAGCGTGTTAGCACCGGTGCAGCCCCACTTGCGTTCACACGGCAGTTTTTGCGACCGCGCTATACGATAGTAATAATGCAGAAATGAAATATGCGCATGCGTGAAAATGTACTTCCTTTTCCCGGTTGTCATGGCATCACCATGCGCCGGGAAAAAAACGTGGATGAAGACACCAGTGTTGTCAGATACTGCTGACGTTTTCCAGCCCAAAATATGTTAAAATCCGCCAAAATGCACTTAAAACTGCCCAATCTGGCAACACTGGAAGACACGCAGTTCTGTTGTTGTTGATATTCGCCATTTTGGAAGCGCAAAATACCAGGATGCGAATTATGCAATGCCCGTATGTAATCAACTCTCCTCACGCGTAGCGAGTCGACCCCTAGCGTTCAGACGTCCCATTTTATAATCGGTGCTGCACCGCAAACTAGCATTTACTCCGGAGTAAATTTCTTAAACCACCTCCCGAGCAGGGTTAGATTTGCACCGGTTTAAGCAGCTTTCAGGGGCTATACCGGGATAACTTTGTACCATGTGAATGCTCTACCGGGGCAGCCCCGGTGCTACACTGGAGTAAAAGTTGCCGTGTGAACACCCCTTTTGTATAGCACTTTTAACAATAAGCATTTGTCGCAAAGCAGCTTTACAGAATTTGAACGACTGAAAACACAAGCTAATTTTATCCCTAATCTATCCCCAATGAGCAAGCCTGTGGCGACGGTGGCAAGGAAAAACTCCCTCAGACGACATGAGGAAGAAACCTCGAGAGGAACCAGACTCAAAAGGGAATCCATCCTCATTTGGGCAACAACAGACAGCATGACTATAACATTAACAGTTTTAACATGAAGACAGCTTCATTGATGTTCTAATTCTTCGTTGATGGAAACTTGAGTGCAAAACTGTTCATGACAACTACAGTCCTAAAGCATTTACTTTTTTATTCAATAAACAATGACTCCTCATACTTTGTCTGTTTATAGCTACATTTATTGTTTTGGAATGTTTATGAGACAAGTTAGTTCCTGTTATCACTTGCATTAAATACATGCATACCGGTCTTTCCTTTCACTTAAAGTTAATAAGACCAAAAAAAGCAGCTGAGAACCAGAAGGTGCAAAGTCCTCGTTCTATCCTGAAGACTTTCCAGTAGCGGAATAGTTACTGACTTTTTAAGCTGACACTGGAGATTCCTTCATAGACTTGTTTGAACATCTCCCAAGAGAACGGTTCACTATGTTAATCATTATATGTTTTTCTTAATCCATTTATTATTAGGCTTGGGTTATGTTGTGCATCCGCCATATAAGTCCCTGTCGTTCTAACCAATCACATTTGAGAATTTAACAGCACTATGATAAAGCCGTAAACTTTTATGCAAATAAAAACAGAAAAATTAAATATGCCCTGAATATAATGATGGACATTATTGTAAACCGCGTTGCAGTGTGGGAAATAAGGGATTTTAAGCAGACTGTCACAGGACAGACAAGTCTGAAATGTTGTTGGTCCGTCCAAATTTCAGTCTGTCTGAATGATGCCCCTTTTCCACCAAAGCAGTTCCAGGGCTGGTTCGGGGCCAGTGCTTAGTTTGGAACCGGGTTTTCTGTTTCCACTGACAAAGAACTGGCTCTGGGGCCAGAAAAGCCGGTTCCAGGCTAGCACCAACTCTCTGCTGGGCCAGAGGAAAGAGCCGCTTACGTCAGCGGGGGGGGGCGGAGTTGTTAAGACCAACAACAATAACAAGACCGCGAAAGATCGCCATTTTTAAGCGACGAGAAGCAGCAGCTGTACAAACGCGAAGTCATCCATTATTATTATTGCTGCTGCTGCTTCTTCCGTGTTGTTTTTGCTTCGATATTCGCGCCAAGGTTTATGCAAACGTAGCGACGTAACTGACGTATACAACGACGTAATGACGTATACAGCGACATAATGACGTGGCTTCCCTTAGCACCGCGAGCTATGGAAAAGTAAACTGGTTTTCAGCTGGCTCGCAAGTTGAACGAGTTGTAAACCAGCACCGGCCCCGAACCAGCCCTGGAACTGATTTGGTGGAAAAGGGGTATGATTGGCCAAAGGCCCAGAACAATGCGGCCGGGGGTCCGGGGCTGAAGCTGAAGGGCTTTAGATGCCTGGAGATGGCTTCTCAGCTATTTCCAGGCACATTTTTGTGATCTTTAAAGGCCAGATTACACTAGACATAGTTGCTAATTACACCTACAAATTGAAAATATAATTTACAAGAAAATGTCAGAAGATTCAAGAAAAACATGCTTAAACCTAGACGGCCTTTTGATTTCATAAAATCGGTGAAATTTAGTTCCCTCTGAAATTTGGTCATTGTGATGCATGTTTATTTCTGGAATATCTCACAAAATATCAGGCCATTCTGTAGCTGGGAATTTATTTAATTTGAGGGGATTCCCAAGCAAATAATGTACATGAAATCACGCAGTCAAGCAGATCGAAGAAGTCCGATGTGCGCACGGACAGGTTTACCTTCGTCGTCGTCTTTTCTTCCTTCTGTGGGGTTTTACGGCAGCTGGCATCCGGTGTTGCATTATCGCCATCTACAGGTTTACCTTGACTGTGCACTGACAGTTCCATCATTCTGTCGCTAAACGAACAGCTGATCACACCGAGGTGCTCGCTGACTGCCGATATTTATTCGTTTGGTCCTGCATTTCCTTTCCTTCGCAACATGACGTCTTCTCACTTTCCGTTACTGTAGTCGGTGTTTCACGTTTTATTCGCATCCTCCATTGTTCTCTCCTGTTTCAAATTTGTATCCCACAATGCCTTGCGCAAATGGGGAAAGCCCACCACATCATGCATGATGTAGTATCTTGAATTGGGTCATGGTGAAGCAGGAAAAAATAGTGGAGAATTTAGGGTCACGTGGCCCTAAATTCATTAATTGCTTTATTTTAAACCTAATAAAATTGGAAGTCTGTAATTTGAATTCAGTAGCTTTCGGGCCACTACACAAAAATAATTGTGTGTCAGGAGAAATTCTTTTCTTATTAATGACCTAAACTTGAAAAATCTGAAAGGCAGTCTACCTTTAAAGTTATACCCAAGAAAACTGTAGCGCACACAGGTCAGTTCCATGTCTAGAAAAAAGTACGGTGGGCCAAGGATGTTCCAGTTGGTTACAACTTACCGGGACTCCTGTATAGGTACTATAATAACACTCCTCATGAAACATTATGTCAACAATGAATTTTTTTATACTTTGTTTATAGTAAGTTTATAAGAAATTTAGTCATTAACAATACAACCATTCTTACATAGAGTTAAAATTTTGAGTACAAGATTCCAAGTAACTCTGGAACAGAATGACTCAAAACTAGACATGGTCATATCATTTGGCATTCAGACTAAAATCTGCTGGACTAGAACTTGGAAAATAGAAGAAAATAAAAACTCTATTCAAATATAAAGCTACATCCTCCAAAGCATATGACCTCTCATTATTATTCTGTCCATCTGTCTGCTGCCGTCCTCATAGTTGAGGGTCTGTGACACAGGAAGCGATCAACTAGCGTCCCTGAATTCTCTTGGGTGATTATAGCACACCAGAGGGACCCAGGGGCCTCGTCAAGATTGGGAAGGTTGGGAGTGTTTTTCTGAAAGTAGGGAGTCTAACTTGGTCGCTGAACTCTTAATCAGCTGACTGGATCAATGAGATACTGTCAACCCTAAAACATTAGTTCACCTGCATCGTGCAATAAAAACAGTGAACATTTGAGTGTATTATTATTGCCTTATTTAGTATGCCACTCGGGGAGAGGGAGGTGCTTGTAAATTTTAGCAGGTCTAGGACCTTTGGTGGCCGAGTTATGAATTTTTAAATCCCTATGCGCAAGAGCGGATGGAGCAAGGGCTCATGCTAAAGCTTTCCGTGAGCCGCACTCGCTCCTGACATCGGATCGGCCCAAGCCTGGGCTGGTTCAAATGGTCTCATGGAGAGGGATGTGTCTGTAAATTTTGGGCGGGGCTAGGACTATCGGTGGTTGAGTTATGAATTTTTAAAGGTTGGCTCAAGCCAGGGCTCATATTAAAGATTTCGGCGCGTGGGGGTTTTGGGGGTGAATAACGGGCCGAGGCGGGGTCATAGCTGGCCAAGTCTGTGCCGGTTCAAAAGGGCTTGGGGAGAGGGAGGTGCCTGTAAATTTTGGCGGGACTAGGACCATCGGTGGCTGAGTTATCAATTTTTAAATTCGTGCCCGCGGGGACCCCCCATTTCACAGGCCGTGTTACAACAGAATGTATTCGCCCAGTGAACCATTTTGAAGAAAGCTGGAAGTAGATTAGACCCATATCTTTACAATTTTTTCATGAGCCATCCGGTTTGATGCTTTTGAAATGCAGATGGACAAATGCGAAAATTACCGGTAAATGTCCTCCATCCTGGCCTTATTTCCCACACTGGCATTGGATAAAAACAACAGTCACTTGTTGCATATTTTGTCTTCTATCAGAATGTGCATTCAAAACAATGTGTTTTTCTAACTCTATTTCTAATGTTTCATCTCTTTCAGCTCAGTCAGGGGAACGTTCCTGGCATCGAGAGTGCTTCCTTGGCTATGGACACAGAAGAAGGAGTGGAAGTGGTGTGGAATGAGGTGCAGTTCTCTGATAAGAAGGTCTTCAAAGCTCATGAGGTGCAACCAGTCACTCACTCACTCACTCACTCACTCACTCACTCACTCACTCATCTCCCTGATAAATTTCATACCATTTCACCCCCAGGTCAGGGAGTGTTGCAGCTTAAACATAAAGGTTGGAACAAATCCTGGCACTCAGGAGTTCTATAAACATGAGTCATGAAGCAGTCAGTCAAACCCCTTTTTAACCAACAGGGAACGGGTTCCGTTCTGATTTGTGCACCAAATCTTGAACTGTTCAGAGCATTTTGACCAAAAATAAATTGGTTTGGAACCTGAAAAGTTGGTTCCCAGCTGGAACCAAAATATCGCTGTTTTTTCCAGTGTGAACCGTTATGAGCGTGTCATGAGTTTGGAGTGGAAGTGGAGCGCAGGAATGGAGAACCCAACGAAAAAGGATACATCTTCAGAAAAAATGGATTGAAAACAAATATCTGCAATAATGGAACAAAAGCTCAGAGGTGATGAATGCACACCGCCATCTTGTTACTACTGTTTCTTTCGTCGGCTGTCCATCATTAGCCATGACTACTGCTTTATTAGGATGTGCAGAAACGCAGATGGCCCGCACCAAAGCCAATGGCTCGGCCGAGCTGCCACGGAATGCCCAGCCTCGCAAGCTCTCGTATACTATTCTCCTTTCCTAACGAAGCGCCTTGCACAGTAAGGTAAGACAAATAATGTCATGCCCCCATCGTGTTGTCTCTCTGGACCTCCAGACCTGATGCCAAGTGGTGCACAAAAGTGCCACAGACCTGACGGGTATGGAAGTTGCCCCGCAGTGACAACCAACTTGCTGAGTGATGCCATTTGAGTGGCTCTTTCACATGCCATCTGTTGGTGTGCCATTGACCCTGTCGGGTTCATCTGCTACATTGCGCTGAAAAGCGCCCTGCTGCCAGCGCCTTATTGGTGAGGAACTATTTTTAACCCGTAGCTGGAACCCAGGCAGGTGCTACCACTCCGGGTCAGAGCAGACCTGGGAGCAATGGTGATTAAGGGGTAACTCCACTTTCTCCAATACTCAAGTCCTCCTGGACCGGAGACTCTCCACCAGTTACAGTTTAAAGTCATACCCAGGACTGTGTTACTACTGTTTACTCGTATATTGCGCGATGCCCTCCATTCATGATGCATCCTTGATCACAATTTGGTGGGCACCAAAGTTCAAAGAATCCTGAACGGAACCGGTTCAAGAACCCGTTCCCTGTTGGTTGAAAAGGGGTATGAGAGCATCAGACTGTGAATGGTACAAACTCTCAGACTGGTGACAATGAAGGGGGGGAGAGAGACCATACACTAATGCAAGAGCATCATTTGATTCGGTGTGCACTTTTGACCACAATTTCCAACCCTATTTACTGATTGTGTCTTTCCCATAGATCTAAACGTCAGAAGTCACTTTAGTCACTGTTCTTATTAAAACATGCCCAGTCCAGCAGTCTTTGTGCCTGAAGCTTCTGCCAACCAGCCCTAATAATGAACCCTCTTTCAAAGTCATTTCCAGTAAATCCTTTTCCTCTAGGCATTTTCATCCAAAATCAAGGTCAACTATGTCTGCTCAGCATTTGTATACGTGCCAAACAGCACACTGTGTGGTATTGCGTTATTTGCGTAATTACTGTATATCATGGAGTACATGTGTCTGGAAGCATCTACACTAGTTAATCAGGATCTTCCCGTCTGTACAAGTCAGAGGGATTAATCTATGATAATGACCTTGAGTAAGGAATAAATCACGAATCATGCTACTGTTACGACTTTCCAGTTGCTTATTTCCTTTTCTTTTTTTTTTCCCTCTTGTACCGCAGCAGTCTGCAAGTGCTATCAGTTTTATTTATTTCAGATTGACACATGTTGGGTTTACAGTTACGTTTAATGTTGTGGGACATTCACGATACAAGTTGGTTCCTGTTATTGCTTACATTATAACAGCTATAAACAGCCATTCCATCTCAAGCCTCTCTTGGAATGAAATAAAACAAAAAATGCTTTACGTCCGACTGTTAAAAAGTGCTATTACTGGAGTTATAACTGCGAAATCGACATCTTGTCATAGAAAACTTATCAATGACTATAATCGATGACTACACATGAGTTGTTACTATTAGAATGAGCGCAGTAATTTAAAGGTGACTTATTATACCCTTTTCCACAAGTTAACACAGTTCCCTGAGGTCTTAATGAAATATTTGGGACTGTTCCTTTAAATGGTAATGAGCCACTGCTGACCCTACCCACGCTTTCACCAGCCAGTCAACTAGCACTTTTCATCATGAATATTCATTCATATGGTGATGATACACGGGGCAACTTTTTGGGCAGTGTTGCCGAGCAATGTTGCTGGGCAATTGCGTTTTGACTCTTTTCTATTGAGATTGGGCAACATTGTTTCTTTCTGAATGGTTTTGATAATCTCTGGCAACTTTTTGAGATAAGCCAATCAGAACACGAGTATCGAGTCATGTGACCTCCGGTGAGGTTCGGATCAGAAATTTCAAACAAATATGGCGGCCGCTCAGTGTCACTGGAGTGAAGAGATGGAGAGACTCCTCATCTGTTTTTACGCCGGTAAGTTGTTATTTTAATATTCTATATGGAGGAATTTACCTCACCAAAGCTCTAAAAAACAACAGACAGCTTGATTAAATGGTCACAGCAAAAATTAAGACATCGATTTTTTTTTTTTTTTTTTTTTTTAAGCTAACTGTAAACTGCCGTTGCTAACTGTTGTTGCCCATTGTTAGTTGCCCTGAAAAGTTGCCCTGTGTCTCACCTAGTTGCCCGTTGCCAGCAACATTGCCCAAAAAGTTGCCCCGTGTATCATCACCAGTAGAGGCAGTTCTCAAGCAGTGAGTGGAAATACTCAGATGAGGGGGTGGGATAATTCTAATGAGCTCCGCTTGTGACAGAAAGTGGAGCCAAATCTGAACGGCTTGTTTGAAGCTCCTGTTTTCTGAAATGGGCAGCGTAAAAGAAACTAAGAGTCTTATTTCAGAGTTTGTGGATTTGAAGGCACTAAAGATGCCCAAATGTATGTGCAAAAGTACCGAAAAAGGAATTTTTCATAATATGTCCCCTTAAAAAAAAAAAACTTTACAAATTTTAGAGTTGCTGTTATACAAAATTAATCAACACCATCTGACCAATCAGACTTGAGAATTCAACAGTGCTGTGGAATAAAGCAAAATAATTAAATGTTATAACTACGATAATAAAGTAACACTTGTTTTCTGTCACGGTTTTACACTGTATATGAGAAGGTGGTGGTCTTACCAGATGCCATTTCCTCAAAGACCATAGTGAACATTGTCTTTGAAACATGGAAACCGTTACCTCTTTTCCACCAAATCAGTTCCAGGGCTGGTTCGGGGCCAGTGCTGGTGCTGGTTCACAACTTGTTCAACTTGCGAGCCAGCTGAGAACCAGTTTGCTTTTCCATAGCTCGGGGTGCTAAGGGAAGCCACGTCATTACGTCGCTATGTTTGCATAAACCTTGGCACGAATATCGACGCAAAAACAACACGGAAGCAGCAGCAGCAACAACAACAATAATAATAATGGATGACTTCGCGTTTGTACAGCTGCTGCTTCTCGTCGCTTAAAAATGGCGATCTTTCGCGGTCTTGTTATTGTTGTTGGTCTTAACAACTCCGTCCCCCCGCTGACGTAAGCGGTTCTTTCCTCTGGCCCAGCAGAGAGTTGGTGCTAGCCTGGAACCGGTTTTTCTGGCCCCAGAGCCAGTTCTTTGTCAGTGGAAACAGAAAACCCGGTTCCAAACTAAGCACTGGCCCCGAACCAGCCCTGGAACTGCTTTGGTGGAAAAGGGGCATGAGATACCATCAGATCCCTAGACTGGTTTCTCAATGTGTACTTTAGTTCACGAAGGCTTTGTTCTGCTCAGCAGTTGTAAGTTCTGTGTCGTGTTCAGTCACACAGGAGGATGTAAATCAAAATCAGTGTGTTATGGACAAGGTGTGTATATAATGGGATAAATGTACTGTGTGTGTTTGTGTGTAGGACAGAATCAGGGAAATGTTCGAGAACCTCATGCAGGTGGAGCACCCCAACATCGTCAAGTTTCATAAATACTGGCTGGACATGAGGGAGAACCGAGCCAGGGTGGGAAATATTCATTCATAAATGACCAAAAAGTACAATTTTAATTAACTACTTTAAACCATAGGCTGTTTTCAAGGTTCATTTTTTTTTAATCAATAGGTTTTGAATATTATAATTACACATTTCTGTAGCCACCATGGTGATCAGACAGCTAATTTTTTTGTTTCTGGTGATCAGTGATGCATACAAATTGCTTTCATTACGTTCTATACATTAACTACGTACATTCTTATGTTAACTATAAAGACAGACGGCTGCTTTTTAACATCAGTCTTTGCGTCACAGGTGATTTTCATCACGGAGTACATGTCTTCTGGAAGTCTTAAGCAGTTTTTGAAGAAGACGAAGAAAAATCACAAGACTATGAATGTTAAGGTAGGACATATTTTTGAAACCGTCCCCAGTTTTTCCTTTTATACATTCGTTTTCAAGCAGGGTTTACACCACCACCCAGTGGTAAAGAAGGAACCACAGTTTTGTGAGTGCGCATCTCATTTTCTTTGTGTGTTTTGTGCTGTAGGCATGGAAACGCTGGTGCACACAGATCTTGTCTGCCCTCAGGTAAAACACCAGGCCAGTCCAATTACTCTGACGAGAAGACATTGAAACATATCCATTAAACATCTCTACAGATTTAAATTGTGTTTAATTCATTTATTACTCAGAAAATTAAGTAATTTAACATACTAAAACTGATATGAAGGGCCATAAGGTAGCAGAAACTTCTATTTAATTTTTTTATATTTGTACGCTATAAAGTATTTTTTAAAGGGTTGGTTTTTTTAATCGCCTTTGACTCAATATTGTAAGCTTCACACATGGTCATGATGAACATTGCGAGTCGAATAAACTTATAAAGAAAGGCATCAGACAGAAAACGGCCCCAGTGTGATAATCGAGTAATGAGTGCTGACTCGGGTGCTGTATCAGAGACCGGAAGAAGAGAAAGGTGAAACGAGTGAGTGTAGAAACAGTCATTTTCTAGAGTTTCTTTACAGTCATTGAGGTAAACAGACACAGGTGCATCTCTGTAGGGATCCTTTCCGTGTTGTCCGACACTTATAAGAACGTTTATGAGGCTTTCAGTGGTGAAAACAAGCAGATGTTTGCCTCATAGGATTGCATTACAGGCATTTAGCAGATGCTCTTATCTAGAGCGACGTACAACATACCCAGAGCAGCCTGGGGGGGCAGATGGGGGTTAGGTGCCTTGCTCAAGGGCCCTTTAACTGTTCCTGCTGGTCCAAGGAATCAAACCAGCGACCTTTTGGTCCCAAAGCTGCTTCTCTAAAGCTGGGCATACACTGTGCGATTTTTTTTTTTTTTCTTTTTTTTTTTCAGTCGTGGTATTCAGCTGCTGCTCACACTGTACGAGTGAATCGCAGGGGTAAACAGCACGCAGTTTACGATTCCTGTTCTCACACTATACGATCCAATGCTCGGATGCGATGCTCAGGATTTCAAACAGGTTTGATTTTCATCCGATCGATCGGGAGGAGGTCGTGAGGTGTTAATCGCTTGTCGTTACCCCATGTATACTACACGATCCGAGACGCACGATTGAGCCAAAACTCGGCTCGATCTCCAAAATAGTCACACGAGTGAAAAAAATCGGGCCAAAAATCGCACAGTGTATGCCCAGCTTAACCTTTAAGCCATGGCTTCTCCAATTTTACATTGATGGATTGATTTATATTGTATAGCTGCTTTGCGGTTGCCAGTTATACTGTTCTAACTCAATACTGGACCAATTTCAATCCTTTTTCTCTCTCGTAAATGTTTTCCACAAAGAAATGAGGAAATAGGACCCAGGTAAAAATAAATAAATAAAATCCCAGATTTTTTTTTCTTTTAATATGATTTAAACAAACCAAAAAGAGAAAAGTGGGTGAGAGGTATAAAGGGTTGAAAACCTTAATAAAGTCATTCATTGGTTAGAAATATGGCAAAACCAAGTGTATATAGAAATCATAAAACCTACTGGAGCATTAGAGAACACCGAGCCAGGGCTAAATCACTGATTCATAAAGAACTACACCCAGAAAATATACAACCCCGATTCCAAAAAAGTTGGGACAAAATACAAATTGTAAACAAAAACGGAATGCAATAATTTACAAATCTCACAAACTGATATTGTATTCACAATAGAACATAGACAACATATCAAATGTCAAAAGTGAGACATTTTGAAATTTCATGCCAAATATTGGTTCATTTGAAACTTCATGACAGCAACACATCTCAAAAAAGTTGGGACAGGGGCAATAAGAGGCTGGAAAAGTTAAAGGTACGAAAAAGGAACAGCTGGAGGACCAAATTGCAGCTCATTAGGTCAATTGGCAATAGGTCATTAACATGACTGGGTATAAAAAGAGCATCTTTGAGTGGCAGAAGCTCTCAGAAGTAAAGATGGGAAGAGGATCACCAATCCCCCTAATTCTGCGCCGACAGATAGTGGAGCAATATCAGAAAGGAGTTTGACAGTGTAAAATTGCAAAGAGTTTGAACATATCATCATCTACAGTGCATAATATCATCAAAAGATTCAGAGAATCTGGAAGAATCTCTGTGCGTAAGGGTCAAGGTCGGAAAACCATACTGGGTGCCCGTGCTCTTCGGGCCCTTAGACGGCACTGCATCACATACAGGCATGCTTCTGTATTGGAAATCACAAAATGGGCTCAGGAATATTTCCAGAGAACATTATCTGTGAACACAATTCACCGTGCCATCCACCGTTGCCAGCTAAAACTCTATAGTTCAAAGAAGAAGCCGTATCTAACCATGATCCAGAAGCGCAGACGTCTTCTCTGGGCCAAGGCTCATTTAAAATGGACTGTGGCAAAGTGGAAAACTGTTCTGTGGTCAGACGAATCAAAATTTGAAGTTCTTTATGGAAATCAGGGACGCCGTGTCATTCGGACTAAAGAGGAGAAGGACGACCCAAGTTGTTATCAGCGCTCAGTTCAGAAGCCTGCATCTCTGATGGTATGGGGTTGCATTAGTGCGTGTGGCATGGGCAGCTTACACATCTGGAAAGACAGCATCAATGCTGAAAGGTATATCCAGGTCCTAGAGCAACATATGCTCCCATCCAGACGACGTCTCCTTCAGGGAAGACCTTGCATTTTCCAACATGACAATGCCAAACCACATACTGCATCAATTACAGCATCCTGGCTGCGTAGAAGAAGGGTCCGGGTACTGAACTGGCCAGCCTGCAGTCCAGATCTTTCACCCATAGAAAACATTTGGCGCATCATAAAACGGAAGATACGACAAAAAAGACCTAAGACAGTTGAGCAACTAGAATCCTACATTAGACAAGAATGGGTTAACATTCCTATCCCTAAACTTGAGCAACTTGTCTCCTCAGTCCCCAGACGTTTACAGACTGTTGTAAAGAGAAAAGGGGATGTCTCACAGTGGTAAACATGGCCTTGTCCCAACTTTTTTGAGATGTGTTGTTGTCATGAAATTTAAAATCACCTAATTTTTCTCTTTAAATGATACATTTTCTCAGTTTAAACATTTGATATGTCATCTATGTTCTATTCTGAATAAAATATGGAATTTTGAAACTTCCACATCATTGCATTCCGTTTTTATTTACAATTTGTACTTTTGTCCCAACTTTTTTGGAATCGGGGTTGTACGAAATGTTTTTAGTTCAGTTAAGTAAGCCCACATTCGAGTGCTATTACGGTGTTCTCACCTGTTCCGGCAGTTTGCACTAAAAGGGAAAACGCATCACGCTTTGATTCGGGTGGACCAAATCCTGCATATGTGGAAGCACCCTAAGAATGATCATAATTATTTATTACTGCTGTTCAGCTGTGGACGGTACAGTGATTCTATCACTTTTATACTTTTACACAGTTACCTGCACTCATGTGATCCACCCATCGTCCACGGTAACCTGACCTGCGACACCATCTTCATCCAGCACAATGGCCTCATAAAGATCGGCTCAGGTGCAGTAGAGCTTCCTCGCTGTGTCATTTTGAAACAGAATTCCATGTTTGTGGTTAATCTTTCTTTCTGTCTTCCTCCACAGTGTGGCACAGGCTTTTCGTCAATGGTAAGTCTTCGTTTGCTTGCCATTATACATTATGGCCCTGATTTACTAAGAACCTAAATAATGAGCAATCTGCGGTCAGTGGATGTGTTGCAGTTGACTCGTAAAGAATAACTGTGTGAATGATGAAATGGGAGGAAACAATACGGGAATGAGTTTTTTGCATGCACAAAATCTTCTTGATAACGGAAACTCGTGCCCCGTGTCCAAAATCACTCACTACTCCTGTATAGTGGACTATATCGTGAGTTCGCCATTTTGTAGTGCTGTCCGAATGTATAGTGAGAATTATCACACCCTACATAGTGCACTTGTAGTATCCCACAATGCATCGTGAAAAGTAGTGGACAATCGATTGTCACTAACCAAGAAATATATATACCATCATGCATTGCGGTCGCGCTGAAAGGGGAAAAAAAAAAAAAAAGTGTGTTGGGTTGAACGGACAGAGGAAGAAACACATTATAAACGGACATTCAAGTACAATTAAAAATAGTAAGAGAATAGAAAGATAAAATACAAGAATAAAAGTTCGAGTGCAGAGCGAGGAATTAATCAAAAGCCTTAAATTTGATTGAATAAAAGACAGCGACAAAGAAGGAAGGATTCAGCCTTGATTTAAAAGAACTGAAAGATGCAGCGAACACAAGTACTTTTGTATTTATTAATGTCAGAAATGCGCTCAGTATAATATGGATTTATCACAAAAATACATGCATGTATTTATTATTTTGAAAACCCACCAGCCGACTGATCTGGCACATTTTAATTGTGCGACAGTAATGACGTTAATAACGGCGCGGTGGAGTAGTGTCTGTACGGAAGCCGAGAGAGGCCCTTCATATAATCCTTTTTTTTATTCACCTTGTTATCCCGAGATAACGACATAATTAATTCAGGATCTCGAGAAAACAACACAACTAATTCAAGAGCTCAAGAAAACAAAATTATTCCGTGATCTCGAGAAAACAAAGCAATTATTTCATGATCTCGAGTAAACAGGTGAGAAATGGTTCATTCAGGTGCGCCAAGAGACTTGTGATATGCTGACTTCGGGGCTATTTCTCATTCTGTATAGACGCAACTTTGGTCATTAGAATGTCTGGAATAATCGATCACCTAATAAGGCAATATTTTGATCAGGGGTTGACACAGGGAGAGATTGCATCAAGCCTTTTAATAAGGGATAATTTCAAAATTAGTCCGCGGCACCCCCTCAGAAGACTGCTAGAAATCTCAGCTGTTTTCTCGAGATCATGAAATAATTTTGTTTTCTCGAGATCTCGAATTAGTTGTGTTTTCTCGACATCCTGAATTAATTATGTCGTTATCTCGGGATAACAAGGTGAATAATAAAAGATTATATGAAGCGCCTCTCGCGGCTTCCGTAGTGTCTGAAAGTTGTTTTTTTTTCTCCATTTTACCAATGAGCTCACGATATAGTCCTTTAAATAGAATTCCCTAGATAGTGAGTAGGGAGTAGTGAATGAGAGTGATTTCGAACACAGCCTTGGATAACGCTGATCGTGATGCATACATACAAAATCTGTTCAAAATACACCATAATTGTAAAATAATAGCATGTCAACTTTGAGTGAATTTTGTTCAGGTAATTGTGAATCTGCATTAACAAATGCGCAACAAATCTCTAATATAAAATTTTACCACACCCACTTTATGAAACTTTCTCATTAATAAATGGTAAGATTTTGTCTTCAACTGGCTGAAATGATCTTCCACAAATTGAAGAAAACTTTCCCAAAGTGCCTTTTCGGCTGAATCAATCATAACGTACGATGCAAAATTAATCTAATCAGAATTAGACTCCGTAGCCCTCACCGGAGAAATCACTGAATGCAGAATCCCAGCTTCGATTCTCGGACCTGCACTACCGTCCTACACTACCGTTCAAAAGTTTGGGGTCACTTTGAAATGTCCTTATTTTTGAAAGAAAAGCACTGTTCTTTTCAATGAAGATCACTTTAAACTAATCAGAAATCCACTCTATACATTGCTAATGTGCTAAATGACTATTCTAGCTGCAAATGTGTGGTTTTTGGTGCAATATCTCCATAGGTGTATAGAGGCCCATTTCCAGCAACTCTCACTCCAGTGTTCTAATGGTACAATGTGTTTGCTCATTGCCTCAGAAGGCTAATGGATGATTAGAAAACCCTTGTACAATCATGTTAGCACAGCTGAAAACAGTTGAGCTCTTTAGAGAAGCTATAAAACTGACCTTCCTTTGAGCAGATTGAGTTTCTGGAGCATCACATTTGTGGGGTCGATTAAATGCTCAAAATGGCCAGAAAAATGTCTCGACTATATTTTCTATTCATTTTACAACTTATGTTGTGAAATAGAAGTGTGACTTTTCATGGAAGACACAAAATTGTCTGGGTGACCCCAAACTTTTGAACGGTAGTGTATATTTTCAAGATATGGCAAATTGAATGGGATAGATGTCCTGAAACAAATTGCACGAAATTAACCCTGTTATTAAAAAGACACTTTTATCCCCATTCCAAAATAGACATGACCAAGTGGTATACGCCAGGTGTCGGATTGGATATACAAGGCTCGCCCACGGTTTTAAAAGGTGAAGAACCGCCAACATGCCATCTTTGCAAGACATTGTTGCCAGTCAAGCATATTTTACTTTGTTGCCCTGGGCTAAATGACACAAAAGAACTTTTTTTTTATTCGCAAAATACCTTGGATGATGTTTTTTAAGAATGTACCACCACCAGAAGTGTTAGTTTCTGTCACGTTTTATTTTTATACATTTTATATAATTTTGTTTTAATTATTTATTTATAAAGTAATTGTAATATATGCTAAAAAAATGTTTGCCATGATATAGCCTCAGGTGCTGACATGGAATTTTTTTAAAAAACAAAATAAAAATAAGTCACTCACTCACTGCATTGACTCTGTACACCAGGCCTATTCAAATAGCGGCCCGGGGGTGAAATTGGCCCGATTTGAAATTTAATCCGGCCCGCGGCAGATTTTTTTAAAACAAAACAAAAAACATATCCACGTATCTGCCAGGGTGCACAGTTTTCTCTACCGCTCTGGCACAGACCAGAATACAGGTCATGTCCATGGCGACAAACACTCATTCTCGCCGATTCTCGCAATGACACACTCCATGCAGCTGCAGCAGTGGCAACATGGCACTGTCCAAGCAACATCACAAAGTTGACAGAGAAAACCGTAAATTTCAAAGCGAATGGACTGAAAAGTACTTATTTACTTTGCCAACTACGGCAAGCGATAGACCTGTGTTTATTGTGCAACGAATCTGTAGCTGTGGCCAAAGAGTACAACGTGAAGAGACGTTTTACAACAAAACATGCTTCATTTTCTGAGCAATACTGAGAGAGCTCCAAGGAGAGACGAAGGAAAATAGACAGACTGCTAACTTCTTTTGAACAAAGTCAGCGTGCAATTGGTGGCTTTTGCACAGAACAAGAGAGAGCTTTTATTGCATCTCTATGAGTGGCGTGGATACTCATCTCATCTCATTATCTGTAGCCGCTTTATCCTGTTCTACAGGGTCGCAGGCGAGCTGGAGCCTACCCCAGCTGACTACGGGCGAAAGGCGGGGTACACCCTGGACAAGTCGCCAGGTCATCACAGGGCTGACACATAGACACAGACAACCATTCACACTCACATTCACACCTACGCTCAATTTAGAGTCACCAGTTAACCTAACCTGCATGTCTTTGGACTGTGGGGGAAACCGGAGCACCCGGAGGAAACCCACGCGGACACGGGGAGAACATGCAAACTCCGCACAGAAAGGCCCTCAGCGGCCATGGGGCTCGAACCTGGACCTTCTTGCTGTGAGGTGACAGCGCTAACCACTACACCACCGTGCCGCCGGCGTGGATACTGACAAGGAAAAAAAAAAGACCCTTCACCAAGTCGGAAACTATTAAAGACTGCATGCTGGCGGTTGTTGACAAAATGATTGTTGACCAAAAAATGAAAGACAACGTGTCCTCATCTATTAAAAAAAAGTAACATTTTTCATTATATTTCATAATAAAGGAAAAGAATAATGTACCTTATTTTATTTCATATATTATGTACCTTAGTATACTGTAGTATATTTCAATTGCCTTTAGCTGATATCAATTTTATGTCAATTGTCTGTCCGGCCCTCACAAATTTTGTAATTTTCTAGTTTGGCCCCCCTGCAAATGTATTTGAATAGCCCTGCTGTACACCCTGTATTTTTTTTTTTTTTTTTTCAGCCTTGGGTAGAAACGCCTCTCATTGCATATTCATTAATGCAGATGTGCTCTTTGCACTTTGACTGAAGCTCTTGATCTGTATCTGCATGATTTTGCGCTTTGTACTGCTGCCAGCTAAGTGGCTGATTTGATTGGATAATTACATGAATATGCAGTGTTTTCTGTGATACTGGCTGGCAGATGTATGAGATATTTGTCCTGGGTTCAAATATGCTGCGCTCACTGCCATTTTTTTTTCCTTTTCTTATAGTGTTGCTCCATCCAATGTCTATTCTCTGAAAAAGATCAGAGTTAAAACCCAGTCATTTAGTGTGTATTCATACCTCATCATAACATTAATTCACAACAAAATCATCAATGATGCACAGTTAAGAAGTGCATGTGTACAAAACTTAAATCTGACATGTATATGCATGCATTTACATTTATACTGTAATTTTACCTCAGTATTTTGCATAATTTGTGTACCCTATTATTTTACTTGAATTGCTGTAAATAGGGCTAGAGTACTGTAAACATTTCAGCAGTGTGATGCCTCGTGGCTTAGTACGTCTTAGTCCTCACAAATGATTACCATCTGCAGTTTACATAGACTTCCTGCCTTTATATCTATGCACAAACAAGCAGACAGTCTTGTTTGATGAGGCTGTCCATCTGTATGCCTTTCCCAGTATTCCCAGAGGCCATCCATGGGAATGTACACCAGCACCGGGACGAGGCACGTAATCAGCACTACTTTGCTCCAGAGTACGGCTGTAAGTGTCCCTCGAGATCTGTAGCGCTCTCTCTCCTGTATTTATCTCTTTAGTTCTACCCCATTCCAGTATTTCATTTCTCCTTTTTGCCTTTATTTTTTCCTGCAGTTGCTGAGGACGACTACTCTATTGATATCTATTCTTTTGGTATCTGTGCTTTGGAGGTACAAAACTTAAATCTGACTTGAAAAATGAAAATTGTGTTGCGCAGTCACAACTCGAGTGCAGTGGCTGATGATGATCTGTTTTTTTTGTTGTTGTTTTGTTTTGTTTTTTCACTCCGCTCAAGATGGCAGTTTTGGAGATTCAGGCCAATGGTGACACTGCTGTTTCTAAAGAGGCCATAGCACATGCTGGACAGTCACTGGAGGACCCTCTCATGAGGGTAAACAGCATGCTCATCATTTTATTAAAAGCAGTATGTGCATCTACTACAGGAAACAACTGCGAGAAATTCTCACAACTTGGGGGAAAAAAAACACTAGTTGAAAAGAGTTAGTTAAACACCTACATAATACAGTTGCGTCTCAAAAAAAGGAACATTGTGAAAAAGTTCAATATTTTCTATCAGTTATTTAAGTGGAAAATTTAATACATTCTTGACTCATTACATGTAAACTAAAATGTTTCAAGCATTTTTCTGTTTTAATTTTGATAATTATGGCAGACAGTGCAAAAAAAAAGTGCATATCGAAATATTAGAATATTTCATTTCAAGTTTGAGTAAAACAATAGAAATACCATGTGTCTCTTGGTCTAGTTGAGTACACACAACCACAATCATGGGGAAGACTGCTGACTTGACAGTTGTCCAGAAGACGATCACGGACACCCCCCACAAGAAGGGTAAGGCACAGAGGGTTGTTGCTGAAAAGGCTGGTTGGAAAAGGTGCACAAGCTACAGGGAGGACTGCAGCTTTGAGAGGATTGTCAAGAAAGGTTGATTCAGGAATTTGGGAGAGTTTCACAAGGAGTGGACTGAGGCTGGTGTTAGTGCATCAAGAGCCACCATGCACCGACATCTCCAGGAAAGGGGCTACAACTGTCACATTCCTAATGTCAAGCCACTCCTGAACCAGAGACAACATCAGAAGTCTTACCTGGGCTAAGGAGAGAAAGAACTGGACTGTTGCTCAGTAATCCAAAGTCCTCTTTTCAGATGAAAGTTAGTTTGCATTTTATTTGGAAATCAAGGTCCTAGAGTCTGGAGGAAAAGTGGAGAGGCATAGAAGGTGTTTGAAGTCCAAGGTGAAGTTTCTGCAGTCTGTGGTGATTTGGGTTGCCATGTCATCTGCTGCTGTTGGCCCACTGTGTTTTATCAGGTCCAAAGTCAACGCAGCCGTCTACCAGGAGATTTTAGAGCACTTCATGCTTCCATTTGCTGACAAGCTTTATGGAGATGCCGATTTCCTTTTCCAGCAGGACTTAGCACCTGCCCACAGTGCCAAAACTACTACCAAATGGTTTGCTGACCATGATATTGCTGTGCTTGATTGGCCAGCCAACTCGCCTGACCTGAACCCCATAGAGAATCTATGGGATATCGTCAAGAGGAAGATGAGAAACACCCGACCCAAAAATACAGACGAGCTGAAGGCTGCTATCAAAGCAACCTGGGCTTCAATATCACCTCAGCAGTGCCACAGACTGATCACCTCCATGCCACGCTGCATTGATGTAGTAATTTGTGGTAAAGGCGCCCCAACCAAGTATTGAGTGTATAAATGAACATACTTGGACATTTCTGTATTGTAACTCCTTTTTGATTGATCTTAGGAAATATTCTATTAATCTGAGAAACTGGATTTCTGGTTCTCATGACCTATAAACCATAATATTAAAACAAAAAGGTTTGGAATTAGTTCACTTTACATGTAATGAACATCTGAAAGTTTACCTTTTTGGATTAAATTACGACAACAGTTATTTTTTTTTCACGACATTCTACTTTTTTTAAGATGCATTTGTATATGTAAACCTGTTATCTGGTTGCAAACCACTGTGACACACTTATAAATGCTATTAATAAAAATTGTGTGAGGAAAATAAGTGCATAATAAACGCAGCTAGTTTTATTTACACATTATATGGATTTCACATTCTCTGGAACAAGAGATTAGGGATGATATAAGGAAAATACGTATTGTTTAATTTAAAAAAAAAAAATAGACCAATAGACTTGCCTCTGAAGTGCTTGGGATGGACTATACTCCAAGAGACTAGGATATCATCCCATAGCTGACAATTTAGAGCTTTAAAATCATAAACATGATGTGGAAAACCTAACATGCAGCCAGTATAGCTTGAATAAGATAATATGCATTCTGAACTAGGAAAAACAAAACAGCCAGCTGGCCAAACATTAAGAGGTCAGTCTAGAGGTTATGAAAGCAAATTGTTTTTCTCAGTATCACACTAGGTTCTCAGTAGATGCCGGGCTAGCTTGTGCCTTATTCTAGACACTTTTTTGATTGAAATGATAATCTCGTCGCCTTGGTAAACTTACAGGAGAGTGTAGGGTAAAATCGGTAAACTCACTATGGACAGACTTGGTCACATTTTAGTCCTTCTGTCTTAATAGACTTCAGGAAATTAAAGTTTCTATTCCTTAAAACATGTATGCCTTTTAAAGGTGGCATATTATACCCCTTTTCCACAAGTTTACACAGTTCCCTGAGGTCTTAATGAAATATCTATGGCATGCTTTGATCAAAATACCACAAGGATAAAGCACCACAGCTCCCTTCTCCACCTGTCTAAAGGGGTGTTCACACGGCAACTTTTACTCCGGTGTAGCACCGGGGCTGCCCCGGTAGTGTGTTCACACGGTACAAAGTTATACTGGTGTAGCCCCTGAAAGCTGCTTAAACCGGTGCAAATCTAACCCTGCTCGGGAGGTGGTTTAAGAAATTTACTCCGGAGTAAATGCTAGTTTGCGGGGCAGCACCGATATAAAATGGGACATCTGAACGCTACAGGGGTAGACTCACTACGCGTCAAGAGAGTTCATTACATACGGGCATTGCATAATTTGTATCCTGGTATTTTGCGCTTCCAAAATGGCGAATATCAACAACAGAACTGCGTGTTAGAGCCCTGCACTCCCGCGGGACCCGACGCAAAGCAGTGCGGCGCGGAACAAATTTTGAAAGCTCATTGCGGGCGGGAGGGGGAGTGCACAATGCAGGCGCAGGCGGGAAAGGTGATAAGCTGCAGTCCCGCTAACTAAAAACGTGTTTAAAATAAAATTTATAAATTATTAATTTATGTCTATCGTATATAATTTGTGCTGGATATTTTATTTGGCATTAATAAAAATATTTTAAGATGCCTAAATTTGCGGATGTGGTCTAATCTCACGTACGTTTCCGATTCCTTTCCGCTCTTCCGTGTTTGAGATCTCCGATCATGACAGAAGAGCAGAGCTCCTCTAGTGAAGCTCACAGTGCTTCAGAAGCAAGTGCTGCTTTAAAAAGAGGTACATTTACCGTTAAGTCGAGTATTAGTCCTAAGTATTAAAAAGTATTAACTAGTATTAAAAAGGACTGTGTATCGCACAGATTGTTCAATTTAAAGCTAGAAATAGACAGTGTATAATCTGAGGAGCTGGTTGTGGTTGCGCAGCACTTCATATGAGAGAAGAATGAAATCGCGGTTGGAATCATAACGCCACAGACTTGGGAGTGCGAGTGCGCAAAGCGAGAGCTGTCAATCATGAGCGCATGCAGCACTCAATTTGGAATGTGTCAGCAGAATGTCAGAGTCTAAACAATAAACTTACAATAAATGAAGGATCGGTCAGTGGAGAGCTCAGCTAAGCTCAGCATGTTTAATTCCCCAAGCCAATGACAAGAACTTTCGTGAGAAATAACGCGAACGTCTGCATCATGCGGGATTTGCGGGCAGGAGCGGGACAAAATATGGCAGGCGCGGGCGGGAGCAGGACTGAAAATCATAATTCTTTGTGGGAGCGGGACTGCACAATGCGGGAGCGGGACTGAAAATTCTGTCCCGTGCAGACCTCTACTGCGTGTCTTCATCCACGTTATTTTCCCGGCGCTTGGTGATGCCATGACAACCGGGAAAAGGAAGTACATTTTCACGCATGCGCATATTTCATTTCCGCATTTTACATTTATTACTATCGTATAACACGGTCGCAAAAACTGCCGTGTGAACGCAAGTGGGGCTGCACCGGTGCTAACACGCTTCTCTCTAGTAAGTAGGTTTGTGACGTGTGAACGCTCCACAAAATTTACACCGGTGTAAGATAGATCGCAACAAAATACATCGGTGCAGCATCGATGCAAATATGTGCCGTGTGAACACCCCTTAAGCAGCCCTGTTCAAAACAGCCGATTTGAGAAACTGTTCCTTTAAATGATAGTGAGCCTCTGCTCACCCCACCCCCTTCTTCTGTCAGCCAATCAGGTAGCACTGTCCTCATGAATAAACATTCACAAAGGCAGTTTTCAAACCATGAGTAGAGATGCTCAGATGAGGGGGCGGGATAATTCTAATGAGCTCCCCTTGTGACATAGAAAGTGGAGCCAAATCTGAACGGCATGTTTTCTGAAGTAGCCAGAACAAAAGCTGGCTGGGAGTCTTATTTCAGAGTTTGTTGCTTGGTAGGCTTTAGATATCCAAAGGTATGTGCATAAGCACTGGAAAAAGTGAGTTCTTCATAATATGTCCCCTTTAAAACAGTCATCCATTGCACAGGTTTGTCAAAGGGGGCGCATATATTATAAACCGAAAAGGTTATTGAACAAAGCATTCATAAATATAAATATTTCTGTTATTTATAATATGTTTGTTTTATATGATGATGAATATAATGAGTAACGATCGATTGAAACATATTCACTGTTGTGCTTACTCAGGAGTTTACGCAGTCGTGTGTGTGCACAGAAGCCAAGATGAGGCCGACAGCTCATGACCTGCTCTTCCACAGAGTACTGTTCGAAGTCCACTCCTTGAAGCTGCTCGCTGCTCACTGCTTCATCAGCAACCAGTGTACGTAGACACGCAGTCAAAGAATGATTGATTCGCGTTTGACAGTGGGAGAATTTCTTCTAATTGGGCACCAGTTCATGTTCTTGTGATTTGAAAAATTCATGTACACTACCGTTCAAAAGTTTGGGGTCACTTTGAAATGTCCTTATTTTTGAAAGAAAAGCACTGTTCTTTTCAATGAAGATCACTTTAAACTAATCAGAAATGCACTCTATACATTGCTAATGTGGTAAATGACTATTCTAGCTGCAAATGTGTGGTTTTTGGTGCAATATCTCCATAGGTGTATAGAGGCCCATTTCCAGCAACTCTCACTCCAGTGTTCTAATGGTACAATGTGTTTGCTCATTGCCTCAGAAGGCTAATGGATGATTAGAAAACCCTTGTACAATCATGTTAGCACAGCTGAAAACAGTTGAGCTCTTTAGAGAAGCTATAAAACTGACCTTCCTTTGAGCAGATTGAGTTTCTGGAGCATCACATTTGTGGGGTCGATTAAATGCTCAAAATGGCCAGAAAAACGTCTTGACTATATTTTCTATTCATTTTACAACTTATGGTGGTAAATAAAAGTGTGACTTTTCATGGAAAACACTAAATTGTCTGGGTGACCCCAAACTTTTGAACGGTAGTGTAGATATGTCTCTGGATTTCACAAGATAATCTGAATAGGGTTACGGGAATTAATTTCAGGGAGTGGTTGAGGAAAATATTTATATAACTATAAAAATGGGCAGAGGTTGTACAAGTATGTGAATGACCATTGAGATTTTAGCATTTACTTCTTTTAAAGATCATTCCATCATCAGATAAATTGGCCTGATCATTAACACTACTGTGTAGTAAAACTGGTCTTTGTCGGAGCTGTTGGGAAGTTACAGACCTGTTTGCTGTGGCTAAGCATCGAAGAATGCGCTGTTGCTCCCTCACTGCATGTTTTAATACTGAATTGCATTCGTGGGAAAAGTACATAAGTCCCCCCCCCCCCCCCCCCCCCGTTTGTATACATTTATTTGTTTGATATTTTGTACAGGTGCTATAACTTTAAGTTACTTATTTATACATATAAATTAAATTGCAACTTTTAAAGTACACCACAAAGATGCAAGCGAGGCAGACGGGTGATAAATGAAAGGAAAACCTAGTGACTTTGTCGTGTTGTGAAGGACATTTTGCTGGCCTGGGTTCGGTCCACTTGTCCATGTGAAACATTTTGCTCCTGATGGGAGTGGTCCCTTCTAGGATGACTCCACCACCATCCAAATAGCATGCAGGCTAACTGAATGATTTGATGAAGATGAACGTGATGTAAATCATATTAAAAGGTCTTCATCAGCCCAGTTGAAAACCTACGGGAGCTCTTGGAGTGAAGGGTTACTCTGCTCTCCACCTCCATCATCAAAACACCAATTGAGAAAATATCTTTTGGAAGAAAGTTGTTCTTCTAACAGTGCAATTCCAGAGACTTGTAAGATCTTTTCCAAGATGCATAGACATTGTTCTGGCTGCTCGTAGCAGCCCAAACCTTATCAAAAACTGTTTAGTGTTTTCTTTTTTTCCCCTTTGTCACCTGTCTGTAGTTCATGTTTGCACAGCAAATTCACTTAAAGTGCTAGAGCAAAACATGTTCATATAGAGGCTTTGCACAGTCATGTGACCCCATAGCAATAGTAATTAGGGTGCCATGACAGGGAGCATGCTTGTATAGTACTTCATTCAGACAAGTTAGTTGTTATTGATGAGCATGGAAAGGTTTTGCTGCGTTTTTGGATACGCAAATCATTTTTGAATGAAAAAAGGATTCAGATTTTTTTTAATTTACCAAAAGTAATTCATTATCGGGGGAAGACAAGAGAAATTTCTTAACATAGAGGGGGGGGGGGGGGGCATTCAGCGGGACTCTGTGTTGAATAAAGAGGTCCAAAACCCTATGGTCTGCTCACTTGACTTCCACAAAGGTAAGAATTTTAAAAAAAAAAATCATCACTACTGCAGCATGGTGCTCATTCTTGTACAGTGAAGTGAACATGAGCCTCAACACAATGGCTCGGCACAGCTTCACTGAGACTTAAAGTGCATTTACATTTAGGGATCCTTCTGAGCACATTGTGTGCGTGCTTTGGACCCAGTCATTATGGGAAACACCTGATGATTTGAGCACAATCAGCACGCGTGTTCAAGGACACAGAGGCTTCGGGAAGTATTATCGTTATCACGGTCACGTTTGTTTCTAGCCATGTTATGACTTTTTGCTTTCGGTTTTGTTTGTGTTTTGTTTTTGTAAATATCACACCTGCTAATACAACCCCGATTCCAAAAAAGTTGGGACAAAGTACAAATTGTAAATAAAAACGGAATGCAATGATGTGGAAGTTTCAAAGTTCCATATTTTATTCAGAATAGAACATAGATGACATATCAAATGTTTAAACTGAGAAAATGTATCATTTAAAGAGAAAAATTAGGTGATTTTTAAATTTCATAACACATCTCAAAAAAGTTGGGACAAGGCCATGTTTACCACTGTGAGACATCCGCTTTTCTCTTTACAACAGTCTGTAAACGTCTGGGGACTGAGGAGACAAGTTGCTCAAGTTTAGGGATAGGAATGTTAACCCATTCTTGTCTAATGTAGGATTCTAGTTGCTTGACTGCCTTAGGTCTTTTTTGTCGTATCTTCCATTTTATGATGCGCCAAATGTTTTCTATGGGTGAAAGATCTGGACTGCAGGCTGGCCAGTTCAGTACCCGGACCCTTCTTCTACGCAGCCATGATTCTGTAATTGATGCAGTATGTGGTTTGGCATTGTCATGTTGGAAAATGCAAGGTCTTCCCTGAAAGAGACGTCGTCTGGATGGGAGCATATGTTGCTCTAGAACCTGGATATACCTTTCAGCATTGATGGTGTCTTTCCAGATGTGTAAGCTGCCCATGCCACACGCACTAATGCAACCCCGTACCATCAGAGATGCAGGCTTCTGAACTGAGCGCTGATAACAACTTGGGCCGTCCTTCTCCTCTTTAGTCTGAATGACACGGCGTCCCTGATTTCCATAAAGAACTTCAAATTTTGATTCATCTGACCACAGAACAGTTTTCCACTTTGCCACAGTCCATTTTAAATGAGCCTTGGCCCAGAGAAGACATCTGCGCTTCTGGATCACGTTTAGATACGGCTTCTTCTTTGAACTATAGAGTTTTAGCTGGCAACGGCGGATGGCACGGTGAATTGTGTTCACAGATAATGTTCTCTGGAAATATTCCTGAGCCCATTTTGTGATTTCCAATACAGAAGCATGCCTGTATGTGATGCAGTGCCGTCTAAGGGCCCGAAGATCACGGGCGCCCAGTATGGTTTTCCGGCCTTGACCCTTACGCACAGAGATTCTTCCAGATTCTCTGAATCTTTTGATGATATTATGCACTGTAGATGATGATATGTTCAAACTCTTTGCAATTTTACACTGTCGAACTCCTTTCTGATATTGCTCCACTATTTGTCGGCACAGAATTAGGGGGATTGGTGATCCTCTTCCCATCTTTACTTCTGAGAGCCGCTGCCACTCCAAGATGTTCTTTTTATACCCAGTCATGTTAATGACCTATTGCCAACTGACCTAATGAGTTGCAATTTGGTCCTCCAGCTGTTCCTTTTTTGTACCTTTAACTTTTCCAGCCTCTTATTGCCCCTGTCCCAACTTTTTTGAAATGTGTTGCCGTCATGAAATTTCAAATGAGCCAATATTTGGCATGAAATTTCAAAATGTCTCACTTTCGACATTTGATATGTTGTCTATGTTCTATTGTGAATACAATATCAGTTTTTGAGATTTGTAAATTATTGCATTCCATTTTTATTTACAATTTGTACTTTGTCCCAACTTTTTTGGAATCGGGGTTGTAAACATCCTTCCTGCACTTGGACCCGCCTACCGTCACATGCCCAACAGAAGACTTGAAAGTCTCTTTGAAAACCGCATGCTGATTGCGTGCAAATCAGCATCAGGTGTTTGTTTCCCATAATGACTGGGTCTCAAGCATGTGCACAACGCGCTCTGAAGGATCCCCGAATGTAAATGCACTTTAAATCTCGGTGAAGGTTGGGCTGTGCAGAGCCGCTGTGTTGAGGGCTCATGTTCACTTCACTGTATAAGAATGAGCACCGCGCTGCAGTTGTGAAATTTTTTAACTTATTTTTTTATTTTGAATTCTTACCTTCGTGGACATGAAGTGAGCATACCATAGGGTTTTTGACCTTTCCTTTCGACACAGAGTCCAGCTAAATGTTTTTTTCCCCCCCATACTTTAAGAAATTTCTCTAGGTTTTTTTTCCCCCCAATAATGAATTACATTTGGTAAATAAAAAAAATCTGATGTTTTTGTTTCAATCCAAAAATGCAGCAAAACCTTCCCATACTAATCAATAACAACTAACTCAGCTAAATGAAGTGCTACAAGCGTGCCCCCGTCATGGCGGCGTATTTACCGTTGCTATGGGGTCACGTGACTGTGCAAAGCCTCTATAAACCCATAAGATTGATCTGAATCGTGAGTCTATCTGCCAACACTTAGGGTCGTAGCTTGTAAGATCTTGTGTAAGCATAAATAAATAAATAGGGAACGTGAAGTTGTAGAAGGTCTTTAGAAAACATAGTTGTTTTTTCTTTATGCAAAAATATTGGTATAATTATTTAAGAACTGTCTGATTATGAAACAGATTCCTTATCCCCTATGAAACAGATCTGCTTCCTGAGAACTGTGTAGAGGAGAAGACCAAGGCTATAGACCCAAATGGCATCATGGCAGAGATAAACCACAGCGACCGGCCGGGAATCCAGCTAAAGTACGTTACTCATGTCTCTGTGCCACATTTCTGCTCATCGCACTTGACTTCTCTTGCTCACTGCTTTCTCTTTTATCTGAAAGGTACTCTCATGTCTCTCCACTGGAGCTAGACAAGTTCCTTGAAGATGTTAAGTGAGTCTGGAGATAATTAAAGATATGCTTTTGCTTTTAATCCATTATTATATGCATTTGAATGTGTTTCATGACCTTTTCTCATACGTTTGTCAGGAATGGGATCTACCCCCTAATGAACTTTGCCTCACAGAGGCCGCATCCTATTCCACGTGCCCTCTCTCTGTCCCAGGAGCACATGGAGACAGTGAAAACACCAACTCCAGAGCCTCAAGAAACAGAGACTAGGAAGGTAGGCAAAAATTTGCAGTTTGTAAATTCTTGGTTGCAAATTACTCAAGAGAGGCAGAAAATAGTAACCGATATGTAAACTGGATCTGGTTTTCTGGGAGGGTTTATATTTTGAGAGTTAAATGGTTTTCTAATATGCACTTAAAGCCCTTATATTGCCACATTCTATTGAGTGTTCATGAATTGAACTATTTTATGCAGGTTATCCAGATGCACTGTAATTTAGAGGCTAATGAGGAAGGTACCAGGAGTCATGTAAGTTGAACACATACCTCCGTGACTGCTTTATTTTACCCACATTACCTGAAACATTGTTTTCTGTCTCTTCAGCTTTCTCTGTTTTTGAAGATGGACGATAAACTTCACCGCCAGCTTAGCTGCGATGTTCTTCCAAGTAAGTCAACCTACATCACCACCTTCAGTAGCCTTATTCAGCCTCGGTTAAAAGTATTCTTTCACAATTTTGTATTCAAGAATTCTTGATTAAAGCATGTCATACAGATGGTTATCTATGAAAAAGTTAACAGTTTTATACAACCTTGATTCCAAAAAAGTTGGGACAAAGTACAAATGGTACGTAAAAATGGAATGCAATGATGTGGAAGTTTCAAAATTCCATATTTTATTCAGAATAGAACAGAGATGACATATCAAATGTTTAAACTGAGAAAATGTATCATTTAAAGAGAAAAATTAGGTGATTTTCAATTTTATGACAACACATCTCAAAAAAGTTGGGACAAGGCCATGTTTACCACTGTGAGACATCCCCTTTTCTCTTTACAACAGTCTGTAAACGTCTGGGGACTGAGGAGACAAGTTGCTCAAGTTTAGGGATAGGAATGTTAACCCATTCTTGTCTAATGTAGGATTCTAGTTGCTCGACTGTCTTAGGTATTTTTTGTCGTATCTTCCGTTTTATGATGCGCCAAATGTTTTCTATGGGTGAAAGATCTGGACTGCAGGCTGGCCAGTTCAGTACCCGGACCCTTCTTCTACGCAGCCATGATGCTGTAATTGATGCAGTATGTGGTTTGGCATCGTCATGTTGGAAAATGCAAGGTCTTCCCTGAAAGAGACGTCGTCTGGATGGGAGCATATGTTGCTCTAGAACCTGGATATACCTTTCAGCATTGATGGTGTCTTTCCAGATGTGTAAGCTGCCCATGCCACACGCACTAATGCAACCCCATACTATCAGAGATGCAGGCTTCTGAACTGAGTGCTGATAAGTTGGGTCGTCCTTCTCCTCTTTAGTCCGAATGACACGGCGTCCCCGATTTCCATAAAGAACTTCAATTTTGATTCGTCTGACCACAGAACAGTTTTCCACTTTGCCACAGTCCATTTTAAATGAGCCTTGGCCCAGAGAAGACGTATGCGCTTCTGGATCATGTTTAGATACGGCTTCTTCTTTGAACTATAGAGTTTTAGCTGGCAACGGCAGATGGCACGGTGAATTGTGTTCACAGATAATGTTCTCTGGAAATATTCCTGAGCCCATTTTGTGATTTCCAAAACAGAAGCATGCCTGTATGTGATGCAGTGCCGTCTAAGGGCCCGAAGATCACGGGCACCCAGTATGGTTTTCCGGCCTTGACCCTTACGCACAGAGATTCTTCCAGATTCTCTGAATCTTTTGATGATATTATGCACGGTAGATGATATGTTCAAACTCTTTGCAATTTTACATTGTCGAACTCCTTTCTGATATTGCTCCACTATTTGTCGGCGCAGAATGAGGGGAATTGGTGATCCTCTTCCCATCTTTACTTCTGAGAGCCGCTGCCACTCCAAGATGCTCTTTTTATACTCAGTCATGTTAATGACCTATTGCCAATTGACCTAATGAGCTGCAATTTGGTCCTCCAGCTGTTCCTTTTTTGTACCTTTTACTTTTCCAGCCTCTTATTGCCCCGTCCCAACTTTTTTGAGATGTGTTGCCGTCATGAAATTTCAAATGAGCCAATATTTGGCATGAAATTTCAAAATGTCTCACTTTCGACATTTGATATGTTGTCTATGTTCTATTGTGAATACAATATCAGTTTTTGAGATTTGTAAATTATTGCATTCCGTTTTTATTTACAATTTGTACTTTGTCCCAACTTTTTTGGAATCGGGGTTGTATATTTAGCTTTGAGCTAGTGTTAAAAGATGCTATGAGATTTTTCTAAATATTATAACTTTCCAAAGACGTTTTCTAGAACATGCATGCATGTATACAGTACATACCAGAGAATAATGAGGCAAACTGTATTTCACTACACTAACAAGGACTTAAGTTTTATTATAGTTCAAATTTAGTGCTAAACTCTATTCACATTACTGCTACATGATGCATGCAACATGCAATGTAAACATTTTTGTGTTATTTGTAAGGCATGATTGTAATATTGTGCATCTTATTCGACAAAGGAATCTGTTAATGTATTGTATTTAGACAATTCGGAACCATTTATTTTCATCATCAACACGTGCCATACATATTGACTAATCTTGGTGCTTAAGACTTGAACACTAAACTGGGAAATCTTTAATAGGACGGAGACGGTTCTGCTAAGCTGATGTGTGAATTGTGTGCGAATGGGGTAATCGGTGGGCGATATGACAAAAAAAAAAATTACGATCATGTAAAACATTTCTACCTGCAAAACAGTAATAACAGGAAATAAAAGGTTTATTTCAGCTATATAAAATAGAAAATCTTTATAAAATTACTTTTTCATTCTATTGCCCAGCTGTAGACTATATAATTTTTAAAGGTAAAACTAATAATTTTAATTAAAATGCACACCTATGACTGTTAGGGCTTTGAAAAAGCAAAGCTGCAAACAGATAGCGTGATATACAAAAGACCACACTATTGGGCAGCATGGTCTTCATATCTTTAGCTAACTCTTTAATTAGAGACTAAATACAATCTAATTATTTTGTTTTTTAGCTGACCACCCCAGAGATCTGGCCAGTGAGCTGGTTCACCATGCATTTATCAGCGAGGTGGGTTGAATAGCCTTTTCTACAACACAGATGTCTGACATCATTAAAACCAGCAGGCAGTTTTGTGCATGTGCTCTGTTTAATTTCTATTTCATGATTTCATTAATGATAATCTGCTTATGTGGTGATTTTGGACAGGATGACTGTGAGAAGTTGGCATGCTTTTTGGAAGAGGCACTAGGGAAACACTGGGGTGGGGCTTCCACGTCTCCTTCATCCATCGTGCTAATGCACTGAGTCACACTGGAATGCTGTTGTGAAGCAGAGAAGTTGGCTGGAGCCGGTCTAAGAGAAAGGAAACAGGGAGCTGACGAGTTACCAAAAGTGCAACACTTTCTAAATGGGAAAGGGCACGACATGCCTTGAAGTGATAGAATTGAATAGCTCCATGGTAGCAAGGCTGTAAAGAACTGACCGTTAACATTATCCAAAAAACCCACAACAGGCATGTTGCTCTTTCACCGGTGATGAATCCACCATGTATTCCTTTATATGTTTGATGGATTTTTGTGGACATTCTCAATGCCGTTTTACCATGCTGGATGGTAATGTCCATCTTCCATCCAAGAAGTTTTTGGCAAAGGAAAATGCCACAGAAGTAAAGTCTTGGGGGGGGAAAAGAACTTGGGGAGGAAACAAGAAAGGATACTATAAGAACAAATAGTTGGTTCTCATGGGTCTGCCAGCCCATGTCTCTTGAAGTGTCAAGGTTGGGTGTTTTTTTTTTTTTTTTTTTGTTTTAAATATAAAAGATAACTACAGTGTGTATTTATTTATTGTTTAAGAATTAAACATGAAAAAAGTATGACACTTCAAATTCCCATTTCCAAATATGTGAAATGTTTTATTCCCTGCAAAAAAAAAAACTGATTGAATAAATAAATGAGTGACCAGGAGCTGATGAATGTACTGTAGCAAAGTGCCCTTTAGTTTTGTTATGGTTAGAGTACTTCTCCCAAAGTGAGACCTAAAATATCGCAAAAGACTGGTTCTTACAAAGCACAAAGTGCCTAAGTAAGAAATGAATGTCAAAAGTACATGGAATGGTATTGCCATTAATCCATGAGCTTGAGTTATACAGATTGGTGGTTCACTTGCAATAACCTTGGACTTGTGAAATTTAGCGAGCATGATTTTATCTGCATGTAACGTATGCTAAATATTCTTAATACTATTTGTGTAATATCCTTAGAACAAAGGTTCTGCTACGTAATCACCCTTACACTCACTAGCCATTTTAATAGGAGTACCTTGCTCGTTGACGCTCATTCAAGACTGGGTGGATTGAAGAATATTTAAGAAACTGCTGATCTCCTGCAAATTTTCACACGACAGTCTGTAGAGTTTCCACAGAATAGTGGGAGAACCCACTATGTTCTGTGGGTGGAAATGCCTTGTTGATGAGAGAGCTCAGAGGAGAAAAGGCCAGGTTGAAACTGACAGGAAGGCTATGGTAATTCAAATAACAGCATTTTGTACATTCTTAAGTGCTTTCCTGCTCACTACTGTTGTAAAGAGTGGTTATTTGAGTTACCTTCGCCTTCCTCTTAGCTTAAACAAGTCTGGCTTTTCTCTTCTGACTTCTCACATCAACCATCATTGTCAAACAATCAGAGCAGCTGTTTCTGAAATACTCAAACCAGCCCATCTGGCATGGCACCAACAACATTCCATGATCAGAGTCACTAAGATCATTGTCCCCCCCCATTCTGATGTTTGATGTGGACATGAACTGAAGCTCTGTATCTACATGATTTTATGAATTGTCCTACTGCCACGATTGGCTGATTTGGATAAATGCTTGAATGAGCAGGGGTACAGGTGTTCCTATTATAGTCAATGGTGAGTGTAGATCAATTCATTGGATAATTACCAGGTTAATTACTTCTGCACTACTAACTAACTAATGGCTTCTGGGGTTAAAACCCAGGGGTAGCAGAGTAAGACCTTTAACCCCAACTGTTCGGCTCTATTCTTAGATGTTACTGGATGAAAGAATGGTTTTGTAGCAACCTTTATGATCTAGTAAATTATTTCTGCAACTGTAAATGGAACATTTTGACTTAGAAACACTTACCACGCACTATCAGACGTGACCAAAGTGACAGTTTTTCTGTATACTGGACTTTCCAGTCCAAGCCTACAGGCACTTTAATAATATGAAATATAGACCCTTAATTCTTAATAATTAACAAAACTCCAAGTTGTGATATTTAACATGTTGGATGAGAAGGAATCCCTCCATCAAGGTTAAAAGGGCTGTTCTTAGTTTTGAGTTTGCACCATATGCAGCAGTATTTGCAATGTTTGATGTTCCGTTAAAGAGCCGTTTACATGCACGTATAAAAACCAAGTGAGATACATGCCAAATAAACACTGAAGAACACTGGAATCAGTGCTGGCAGCTTGGGTTGGGTCAGATGAATGGAGAAATTTAACACGTTGTCTCTGGAAAATCTTACTATGACTCTTGGTTTAGGGCTTGTTTTGTCGTATAATTGTAATTCAATATTCTGTTTCTTTTTCTCTCTCATGCTGTTTATGCCAACACTATCAAAAATTTAAAGTGCTGGCCATGAATTGTTTTAGCTAGAAGACCAGCTTTTTTTTTTAAAGATATTTTTTGGGCGCTTTTTTCACCTTTTTATTTGGATAGAACAGTGTAGAGACAGGAAATGAGCAGGAGAGAGAGACGGAGAGGGATCGGGAAATGACCTCGGGTCGGAATCGAACCCGGGTCCCCAGATTTATGGTATGGCGCCTTAGCCACCTGAGCCATGACGCCCCCAGACCAGCTTTTTTTTAGTTTTAGGCCAAGTACAACAATATTACCCCTGCTAAAATGTAGAGTTACGGTATATAAACAGTTCAAACTGTACAAGCTAAACCTGGTTAATCCAGCAATGACTGCACTCATTTGGACTCCAGGGAGATTTCAGTGATGGTACCACATTTGTGAATGGCTTTGGCTCTGAAAGGTTTCAGATTATCTCAATAGAAATGATTTTATATGTCAGAACATGAATGTTATTACCAGGATTTTTTGGTAAAGTGTAGTATATGAGCAGCCACCACATCCTTCTGAAATACTTGTGACAGCTGATCATTTTCCTGTAGGACAGGTGATTTAAAATACCAATGGAGTCACACATGGAAATATGTTCTCAATTATATACTGAATCATTTAGTGTCATCCTGATATGTTGGACATTGTGTAAAGTAGATACAGGACAATATATAGATAAAGGAAGAAATTACCACATACACCGATCAGCCATAAAATTAAAAAAGCTGAGAGGTAAAGTGAATTACATGGATTATGTTGTTACAGTGGCACCTGGTCAAGGGGTGGGATATATTAGGCAGCAAGAGAACAGTTAGCTCTTAAAGTTGATGTGTTGGAAGCAGGAAAAATGGACAAGTGTAAGGATCTGAGTGACTTTGACGAGCACCAAATTGTGATGGCTAGGTCTGAACATCTCCAAAATGTCACATCTTGTGGAGTGTTCCCGGTATGCAGCGGTTAGTACCTACCAAAAGTGGTCCAAGGAAGGACAACAAGTGAACCAGCGACAGGGTCATGGGTGTCGAAGACTCATTGATTTGCATGGGGCACACAGGCTAGCCCATCTGGTCCAATCTCACAGAAGAACTACTGTGGCACAAACTATTGAAAAGGTAATGCTGACACCTTTCTGTTTTAGCCAGCATTAACTTTTTTGACCTTGTCGCCGGTTCACTCGTTGTCCTTCCTTGGACCACTTTTGGTAGGTACTAACCACTGCATACCAGGAACACCCCACAAGACCTGCCATTTTGGAGATGCTCAGACTCCGTCATCTAGCCATCACAATTTGGTCCTCATCAAAGTCACTCAGATCCTTACGTTTGTCCATTTTTCTGCTTCCAGCACAACTTCAAGCGCTGACTGTTGTCTTGCTGCCTAATATATCCCACCCCTTGACAGGTGCCATTGTAACAACATAATCCATGTAATTCACTTTACCTCTCAGCATTAATTTTATGGCTGATCTAAACATGCACAATGATTGGTGACGGCCTCGGTTAGATAGTTTACTGTACATTCTGCTTTTTTTGGTTTATGCAACTTTTTATTTGTGTCAAATAATGTCTGTTATTCAAATTGCTCAATAAAATCTTAAGAATCATAAAATACATCTGTGGCATTTTCATAAAGTTTTTTTTTCCCCCCTTTCAAGATGGCAAGAGAGTTTGTTCAGTAACCTAAATACCGTATATAGGAACAAATATATATTTGTAACACCCATTTAAACCACTGGCTCTCCATGAGCCAGGTCCATGAAACATAGCCAGTGGTCTGGGTTTTCTTTTGTTTGGTTTTGCTTTCAACCGTGAAAATCACAAGCAAACCATTATTAATGTTATATTTATTATTATTGAGTTTGTATAGTTATTAGCCTGTTTGTCTGGTCTATGAATAGCTTTAATACAAACCTCAATAACTCAAAAACATGTAGTCTATAATTCACTTTAACATGGACCTAATGGGGCGGCATGGTGGTGTAGTGGTTAGTGCTATCGCCTCCCAGCAAGAAGGTCCAGCTTCGAGCCCCGTGGCTGGCAAGGGCCCTTCTGCGTGGAGTTTGCATGTTGTCCGTGTGGGTTTCCTCCGGGTGCTCTAAATTGACTGTAGGTGTGAATGGTTGTCTGTGTCTATGTGTCAGCCCTGTGATGACCTGGCGACTTGTCCAGGGTGTACCCCACCTTTTGCCCGTAGTCAGCTGGGATAGGCTCCAGCTTGCCTGTGACCCTGTAGAACAGGATAAAGCGGCTAGAGATAATGAGATGAGATGGACCTAATGTGTCCTGTGGGTATAAATATAAGGAATAGAAAGCTCTACTGCTCTTAAAAAAAAAAGACAAAATATTATACAAATTTATAAAATGTTCATAATATAAAAATGTTTTAAGGGGTTTATGTAATTTATTTGAACTTAAAAGCTATAAAATATTTGAGAATGTGGACGCAAGGTCATATGCATCTGACAATTATTCACAAGATGAACATTATTTACCAGTGCAACTTACAAGTAAGGAAGAATTACAAGCCAAGCACATGGCTGAACAAATGAGAGTTGAGGTCTCTGGTCATTAGCACAAAATTTTAACTGTGGTGATGTCACTGCCTTAGAAACAGTGTTCATCATACACAAGCTAGGTTATATTCAGGAGAGTGCATCTTTAGAAGGGATTTCCATTTATTTGTACTCTTTTAATTTTTTCCCCAAATAATGGCTTTTACATCTCGAAACACAAGGTGTCACAGTGATGCAGGGTGTCGAGCTCATGCCTCACAGCTCTACTGAGCTGGAGCTCTGAGTGGAGTTTTGCATGTTCTCACTGTGCAAAAATGTCAGTAGGTGGACTGGCTATGCTAAACTGCCCCTACAGTAGGTTTGAATGAGTGTGTAAACATGTGGGTGTGTGAGATGGACTGCCACCCAACTGAGTTGAATATTCCTGCCTTTCTGAGATAGACCAGAATAAAACTATTGATTGATTTTTCCATGCACTTAAAGGTGCCATAGAATGTGTAGTATTTAAATTATTCTCTTATGTCTAAATAGAATTTGTGTGTCTTTGGTCAGTGCAAAAAATGCTCAGATGTGGTTTTACATGCCTATTTAAGACCATATAACCTGGCCCTAGAATTAAACAAGCTGCTTTTTTGGTGGGATCATTAATACAGTATGTTGATGAGCTCTACATGGATTGGCTGGTTTGCAGCAGGTTTGTATCATTAGCATGTGATGATGGACATGGCCGCTGCAGTGCACTCTGGAAAATGCGGTCCAGAATTGCAACCAGGTGCTAACATGATACAGGCTATATCTTTGAATTAGACACAGGCAGGAAAATAAAATGATCTTCCATTCATATAAGCTTAGGTTGTCATACTGTCTAGTTAGCTATACTCCTTGACTTTCCCTCCTTGTCCATCAGGTTGATGCAGGTGTCATCAAGGAACAAATCTTCAAATTCATCCTTGAGCTTCTCCTGGTCTACTTGGGTGTGAATTTGGAAGGCAGCCTGATAACTCGGGGGGAATTAGTTTTCCTCTGTCTCTTAGGTGGGGGGGGAAGCAGAGATCAGACAATGCTTGCTCACTGACTGCATAGAATACACATATTTATGAGGGAATTTGTGTAACTTGTATAATATTGTACAACCCCGATTCCAAAAAAGTTGGGACAAAGTACAAATTGTAAATAAAAACGGAATGCAATAATTTACAAATCTCAAAAACTGATATTGTAGTCACAATAGAACATAGACAACATATCAAATGTTGAAAGTGAGACATTTTGAAATTTCATGCCAAATATTGGCTCATTTGAAATTTCATGACAGCAACACATCTCAAAAAAGTTGGGACAGGGGCAATAAGAGGCTGGAAAAGTTAAAGGTACAAAAAAGGAACAGCTGGAGGACCAAATTGCAACTCATTAGGTCAATTGGCAATAGGTCATTAACATGACTGGGTATAAAAAGAGCATCTTGGAGTGGCAGCGGCTCTCAGAAGTAAAGATGGGAAGAGGATCACCAATCCCCCTAATTCTGCGCCGACAAATAGTGGAGCAATATCAGAAAGGAGTTCGACAGTGTAAAATTGCAAAGAGTTTGAACATATCATCATCTACAGTGCATAATATCATCAAAAGATTCAGAGAATCTGGAAGAATCTCTGTGCATAAGGGTCAAGGCCGGAAAACCATACTGGGTGCCCGTGATCATCATTTCATTTCATTTCATTCCATTTATTTGATTAGGACATTGCACATTAATCAATACATCAGTAAAAAACATCAATATAAATATGCCGGAGTTAGCATAATTGCTAAATTTCATCCGTTGTCCTAAGGCAGGTATCATAAACCAAACAACAATAAAACAAATAATACAACATCACAGAACATGCAGACACTATACTCATACATCACAAACACAAAATACATATAAAAGTACAGAAAGTAAAACCAAGTTCACAATATACACCTGGAAATTAAGATCATTAATGGGAGCAGGTCTGACTTATCTTCAGCCACTGTTTAAGGGTCATTTTGAAGGTGTTGATGTCACACAGTCTGATATGAGCTGGCAGTGTGTATTCCAGGACTGCGTTCCTCTAATGGACACCACCATTTGGCTGAATTTAGTTCTATGCCATTTCACTTCACAGTCCCCTTTTGTCAGTGCTCTTGTGTTTACTCGTGAAGATTTTTTCTTTATGAAATCCTGTAATGGTGGAGGGGCTAGTCCATTCAAAACCTTAAAAATGAGACAGACATCTAAAAACAACTGGTAACTATCAAAGTCCAATATTTGGTATTTCTTAACAATGTTACAGTAGTGGTGATATATGGGCTTTTTATCAAGAACTTTAAGTGTTCTCTTGAAGAGAGACTTAATTGGTTTTAAAATGTTCTCTGATGTATGTGACCATGTAGTGTAACAGTAGGAAATGTGAGTAAATATCATTGCATGCATATAGGTCTTTGCAGCCTCCATGGGTAGGAAAGGTCTTATGTGTTTAAAATTAGATAAACTAGCTTTAACTTTATGTATTACTTTTTTAACATGTTGCTTAAAATTAAGAGAAGAGTCAAAGGTTACCCCAAGATATTTAAAATGATCAACCACATCAAGTCTCTCTCCATCTACCATAACTGATGGTTGCTGCCCCCCTGTTGGTTGTCGTGAAAAAAACATACATACAGTTTTTTTTGTATTCAGATGTAGGCAACAGTTTTGGAGCCAATGGGACACCGGCACCATGGCTCCTGAGAGTCTTGTAGCAGCTTCTTGCATAGTGTTTGCATGACAGTATAGTACAGTGTCATCAGCATATAGTTGTATTTTTATGTTTCTACAGACATCAGGTAGATCATTGACATATAAGCTAAATAAAATAGGACCCAGTATTGAGCCCTGCAGAACTCCAGCAGAACAAGTGAGGTATGAAGACAATGAGTCACCAATTTGAACTGCCTGTTTTCTGTCTGACAAGTATGACTTCATCCAGTAGAGGGCGCTATTTGAGAAATTGAAATATGTTAATTTTGCAATAAGCAAATCATGATTAATTGTGTCAAAAGCACGTTTTAAATCAAGAAATACTCTGGCAACATAGCCACCCTGATCCAACATGCTCTTTAAGTTTTCTAGGAAATAGCAGGTAGCTGTCTCTGTGGAATGGAATTTCCTAAACCCAAATTGCATTGGATGGAGAGTGGCATAATCTTTATTTAAATGTTCTGTCAGTTTTGTAGTAACCCATCTCTCCGCTACTTTGGAAATGATGGGTAAAATACTTATTGGTCGGTAGTTCTCAGATTTAGTCTTGTCCTCCAACTTAAAGACTGGGGTGACCCTAGCAATCTTCCATGTTGATGGTACTATACCATGCTTTATGGATAGATTTACAAAATGTGCAATTGGGTCAGCAAGTGCCTCCTTGTGGGTCTTTAAAAAATCACTAGTAAGACCAAATGTGTCTTTGGCCTTTGAACTTTTAAAAGATGATATTATTTTTATTACCTCTGGGACAGTTACTTCTTCTATGATAAATACTGGTTTACTTGCATCGACAGGATTATGAGGAATGTGTGAGCATTTTAAGTGTTTTGTGAGTTCCTGTATTGACTCAATAAAAAATCTGTTAAGGTCATTCACAATGATGTCTAGGTTGTCGGTTAGCTTACCATGTACTTGGAGTTGTAAATCACTAAGATAATTAGAGTTGTCCCTTCCCAATAGCTTATTTAGATTGTTCCATATTAGCTTTCCATTACCATTTGCCTCTTTAATTGTCTCAATGTAAAATTCTGCTTTTGATTTACGGGTCATCCTTAGGACTTTATTTCGTAATGATGTGAAGATCTGTCTGTCACTCGTAGTTTTTGTTTTTAGAGATTGCTTTAAAGCACTATCTCTACTTTTCATTAATTTTAAAATCTCACTATTCAGCCAAGGCAGATTATTTCTCTGTTTCTTAGATTTACCTTTTTTTGTAAAGTGTGTTATAATGTCATTGACTTTCTTGATAAAACTATCTGAGCTAGTCTCAATGTTGTTATTTTCAAGAATATTAGACCAATCTGTGTGTTTTATCTCCTCCTTCAGGATATGCTGTTGGCCTTTGGGTATGAAATAGTAATCATGACCCCTGGTAGATGCTGCTAAGTACTTCCTTGAAATTTTCCTCATACACAGAATAAAATTGTGGTCTGACAGACCAGATAGTAGATTAAAAGTCTTATAGATCCTGTCTGGTTTGTTAGTAAATATTAGATCAATCGTTGTTTTTGACGTATTTGTTATTCTTGTTGGTCCTTTTATAATTTGTGTCATATTGAATTTATCCATAAGTTGTTTAATTTTCTTTCGGTCTGACTTGATGTCCCAGTTGATGTTAAAGTCACCAAGTAATATGTATCTTCGGGCCCTTAGACGGCACTGCATCACATACAGGCATGCGTCTGTATTGGAAATCACAAAATGGGCTCAGGAATATTTCCAGAGAACATTATCTGTGAACACAATTCACCGTGCCATCCGCCGTTGCCAGCTAAATCTTGATAGTTCAAAGAAGAAGCCGTATCTACCGTAAACATGATCCAGAAGTGCAGATGTCTTCTCTGGGCCAAGGCTCATTTAAAATGGACTGTGGCAAAGTGGAAAACTGTTCTGTGGTCAGACGAATCAAAATTTGAAGTTCTTTATGGAAATCAGGGACGCTGTGTCATTCAGACCAAAGAGGAGAAGGACGACCCAAGTTGTTATCAGCGCTCAGTTCAGAAGCCTGCATCTCTGATGGTATGGGGTTGCATTAGTGCGTGTGGCATGGGCAGCTTACACATCTGGAAAGACCCCATCAATGCTGAAAGGTATATCCAGGTTCTAGAGCAACATATGCGCCCATCCAGACGACGTCTCTTTCAGGGAAGACCTTGCATTTTCCAACATGACAATGCCAAACCACATACTGCATCAATTACAGCATCATGGCTGCGTAGAAGAAGGGTCCGGGTACTGAACTGGCCAGCCTGCAGTCCAGATCTTTCACCCATAGAAAACATTTGGCGCATCATAAAACGGAAGATACGTCAAAAAAGACCTAAGACAGTTGAGCAACTAGAATCCTACATTAGACAAGAATGGGTTAACATTCCTATCCCTAAACTTGAGCAACTTGTCTCCTCAGTCCCCAGACGTTTACAGACTGTTGTAAAGAGAAAAGGGGATGTCTCACAGTGGTAAACATGGCCTTGTCCCAACTTTTTTGAGATGTGTTGTTGTCATGAAATTTAAAATCACCTAATTTTTCTCTTTAAATGATACATTTTCTCAGTTTAAACATTTGATATGTCATCTATGTTCTATTCTGAATAAAATATGGAATTTTGAAACTTCCACATCATTGCATTCCGTTTTTATTTACAATTTGTACTTTGTCCCAACTTTTTTGGAATCGGGGTTGTACAATAATAAGTGCATACTGCAAATGAGTCCTCTTGGCAGGGTCCAGGATGGCGTAGACGTCTGAGCCTCAAAAGTAGCCAAACTTGCACAAAAGAAGTCACCTTGGGCAGCATGGTGGTGTAGTGGTTAGCACTGTCGCCTCACAGCAAGAAGGTTCTGGGTTCAAGCCCAGCAGCTGACGGGGGCCTTTCTGTATGGAGTTTGCATATTCTCCTTGTGTCTGTGTGGGTTTTCTTTGGGTGCTCTGGTTTCCCCCACAGTTCAAAGATATGCGGTTAGGTTAACATGGGGGTGGCCTTAAGCTGAGGTGCCCTTGAGCGAGGTACCTACCTCCCAACTGCTCCCTGGGCACTGTTAGCATGGCTGCCCACTACTCTGGGTATGTGTGTGTGCTCATTGCTCACATCTATGTGCATGTGTGTGTTCACTGCTTCAGACTGGTTAAATTTCACAAGTGTACGTGTGATGAATAAAGTTGTTCTTCTGAAATGCTTTTATTGCATTAACAATCCAAGCACTGAGCAATACCCAGGATATTGTTAATTTTTAAACTGTCTTGCAACAAGGGACTCATCCTAGAATCACCCCAAAACAAAATGGCAGCTCCTATTAAAATCATTGTAAAAGGACTTTTCTTTATTTGAACACAGACTTCTAACAACTGCATACCAGGAACACCCACAAGATTTTGCAGATGCTCTGACCCAGTCATCGTCATCTTTAGTATTCTGCCTGGTGGCAGGTCTGCTCTGATGGCTTCAGCCATCAAAGTTTCTACGGAAGAATTCCAGTAGTGGTTTCCAGTTGCCTTCCACCCAGTCATCTAGCCATCACAATTTGGCCTTGTCAAAGTTGCTCAGGTCCTTATGCTTGCCCATTTTTCCTGCTTCTAACACTCCAACTTCAAGAACTGACTGTTCTCTTGCTGCCTAATATATCCCATCCCTTGACAGGTGCCATTGTAATGAGATAATTAATGTTATTCACTTCATCTGTCAGTGATCATAATGTTATGGCTCATTGGTGTATCTTTTTCATGTTCCATGGTCAGGTATATTGACATTATGAAGTAATCTTCTGAACCAATTTTGTGATTTAACATGAAAAAATTACATCATAAATGAGCTGTTTTGTATACGGTTAACTTGGCAGGGAATTATTCAAATACAAATTTTATTTGTCACATACACAATCATCGAAAGTACAACAAGCAGTGAAATGTTTATTGCAATGCTTTGTAAGTAGTAGAGATTTTTTTTGAGGGGGGAGTAATACATAGAATAGAAAATAAGAATGATGCTCTGCAGAATATACACAATATACAGAATATGTATAAATATATTGCACTAAAGAAAAAAATTTTAATATATATTGCACTGTAATGACTGAAGTGGCACAAAGAGGTACAACGTCAATACAAATGTACTTTATATATTGCACTTTTGTGAGCTGGAATTGCATGAAGACGTGTAAGAGATTGGGGAATGAGGGTTAAAGGTAGACTGCCTTTCAAATTTTTCAAGTGTAGGTCATAAAAAGAATTTTCTCTGACACCCAATTATTTTTGTTTAGTGGACTGAAAGCTACTGGATTTGAATCACAGACTTCCAATTTTATTAGTTTTTTTAATAGAACAATTAATGAATTTAGGGCCACATGGCCTTAAATTCTCTGCTGTTTTTTCCTGCTTCACCATGACCCAATTCAAAATACTACACCATGCATCACATGGTGGGCTATCCCTATTTGTCCAAGGCATTGTGGGATACAAATTTTAAATGGGAGAGAAAAATGGAGGATGTGTGCAAATGAAATATGAAAGACCGACTACAGTAATGGAAAGTGAGAAGAAAAGATGTTATGTTTCAAAGGAAAGGAAACGCAGGAACAAACTAATAAATATCGGCAGTCCGCGAGCACCTCGGCGTGATCAGTTGTTCGTTTAGCGAAAGAATGATCTAACTGTCACTGCACAATCAAGGTAAACCTGTTGATGGCAGTAATATAACACTGTGGATACCAGCTGCCGGAAAACCCAAAAGAAGATAGATAGATAACTTTGTCATTCACCTGTAAATTCAGAATGCACATTTGAACGGAATTTCGTTCCACTGACTTACATCATAAAACTGCTGCATATAACTATTGCACATAGTCCAGTAAACACACTATCAAATTTTATGTTTAGATACTTTAAAAATTAAAAAAAAAACTTGAATAAAATATACTAACTATGCTATATATATTAAATATTAAATATATTGCACAATAAAGGATTTATAGTAGCATGTAGGATATTGCACATATTCCAGATAGTGAGGTACTTGTCCAGATATATATGGTCGGTGATTATTTAGAGTTCAGGAGTCTGATGGCTTGGGGGGAAAAGCTGTTACAGAGCCTGGTTGTTCTGCTCCAGATACTGTGGAACCTCTTGCCAGAGGGCAGCAGGGAGAACAGTCTATGGTGCAGATGGGTGGGGTCTTTAAAAAAAAACCCTGGTTATAAATTTAATACATTTGAAGTTCTTCATACTCATATAATGTACGTAGCCTCAAAAAATAGGTCTACCCAGTTAATTCCATTACTTATTATTTACAGGCCCCCGGGGCCATATTCTGAGTTTCTTTCTGAATTTGCAGATTTTATCTCAGATCTGGTTATTTCCTTAGACAAAGCTTTAGCTGTCAGAGATTTTAATATTCACTTCAATAGCCCAGAAGACCCTTTGAAAACAGCGTTTGTGTCCATTTTAGATTCAGTAGGGATTAATCATAATGTCATAGGACCGACCCATAATGGTGGTCACACCCTCGATCTAATACTAACATTCGGGTTAAACTTAGAAAATATAGTCATACTTCCACAGTCTGAAGTTATCTCAGATTATTATCTCATCTCATTCAAAATATGTCTGAGTAATAATATATGCACCTCACCACGCTACTGTATGAAACGTACATTCACGTCAACTACTGAACAGAGCTTTATAAATGATCTCCCAGAGTTATCAACTTTGATTGGGTCACTGCAGAACTTGATCAGGCAAATGAATGCTTAGAGTCAACGTTCCGCCATACTTTAGATCAGGGGTCATCAAACTACGGCCCGCGGGCTGACTACGGCCCGCGGGCTGACTCCAGCCCACCACCCCCCTTTGACCGGCCCCCCAGCCCCTCTGCCCCCCACCACTTGAACCGGCCCTATGAGGCAATCCCCAAAAGTGGTCATGACCTATTTTTTAAAATTGCTTTTTAGCAAATAATAACATGTCTGCATCTTGTATTTTGTTGATTTTATCAATTAAAATTGATATTTAGTTATAAAATGAACTGTTCATATTTTCCGAATTTTTGTCATATGCTCGCGATCAAGCAGTGACAGGCAGCGCACGCGCAGAGAACTGTCAGTGTTCAGGACAGCAAAATGGCGAGCGGTAAGCGAAAAGCTGACAGAGAGTGCAGAGTTTTTAAAGAACAGTGGACCACCGATTATTTTTTCGTTCAGTGTAAGGACCATGCAGTTTGTCTTGTATGTAAAGAAAGTGTGTTGGTTTTCAAAGAATATAATCTGCGTCGTCACTACGAAACCCGCCACAAAGAGTATGCTAGTTTGCGAGGGCAAACAAGAGAAGACAGGATTCGGAGGATGAAATGCAGACTGGCTGCACAACAGAATGTATTCCTTCACCAAACCCAGATCAACCAGGCTGCTGTCCGAGCTAGCTATAAGGTAGCTCACCTACTAGCTACCCATGGAAAGCCGTTTACTGATGGGGACTTTGTTAAAGTATGCATGCTTGCTGTGGCCGGGGAGGTGTGTCCCGACAAGAAGGATGCGCTCAACCCGGTGAGTCTCTCCGCACCTACTATGACCAGGCGAACCGAAGATTTGGGGGACAATGTGTATGACCAGCTGAATGAGAAAGCGTCAGAATTCGAGTTTTTTGCTTTGGCCATGGATGAGAGCAATGACGTGCAGGACACAGCACAACTGCTGTGATCTATTAATCTATTGCTCATATTATTATAATTTCACTGTTTTTTAAAATGTGTTTATTTTATAGGCCTATTTATTTGACCTTTATTAAGTGCTGCACACAATTATTATTAATATTATTAATAATATCAACAGGCCTACCTACAATTTATAATTTTCCACTCACCTTTGCCAGTGTCAATCACCTCAACTAGGCAGATGTTTCTTACCTTGACAGCTTTGATGTTATTTTTATTAGAAAATAAATAAATGGAATATCTATGGTATTTCAAATTAAAACAAAATGTGAAGACTCAATTACTACTTTGCAAACCACTAGTAAAGATAAACAAATGTGCCAGGAATCAAGTGTTGATATAGTAGTGGGGATATAGTAGTATTGATATAGTAGTGTTGATATAGTAGTGTGGATATAGTAGTGGGGATATAGTAGTGGGGATGGCTGTGCCAGGCTAGTAATCTCTACTACACAATGAGGCCTGCTGGTGGTCATATTTGTCTGGGTCATACAATTCTATGTTATATAGCTGACCCGACCCCGGCCCCCCATCACAGTCAGGAACGACAATGTGGCCCCCAGAGAAAAAAGTTTGGTGACCCCTGCTTTAGATAATGTAGCTCCTCTTAAAAGGAAAATGGTCAGAGACAAAAAATTAGCACCCTGGTATAATGATGACACTCGCACTTTAAAAAAGACCACTCAAAAATTGGAACGTAAATGGCATCAAACAAAATTGGTAGCATTCAAATTAGCATGGAAGGAGAGCTTCCTGAAGTATAGAAAAGCTCTTAGTGCTGCTAGATCAACATATCTCTCCCCCCTAATAGAAGATAATAAAAATAATCCTAGATTCCTATTTAGTACTGTAGCAAAATTAACCAGGAATAAGTCCACTGTAGACACACGCACACCTGTAGTATGTAGTAGCAACGACGTCATCTCATCTCATCTCATTATCTCTAGCCGCTTTATCCTTCTACAGGGTCGCAGGCAAGCTGGAGCCTATCCCAGCCGACTACGGGCGAAAGGCGGGTTACACCCTGGACAAGTCGCCAGGTCATCACAGGGCTGACACATAGACACAGACAACCATTCACACTCACATTCACACCTACGGTCAATTTAGAGTCACCAGTTAACCTAACCTGCATGTATTTGGACTGTGGGGGAAACCGGAGCACCCGGAGGAAACCCACGCGGACACGGGGAGAACATGCAAACTCCGCACAGAAAGGCCCTCGCCGGCCACGGGGCTCGAACCCAGGACCTTCTTGCTGTGAGGCGACAGTGCTAACCACTACGCCACCGTGCTGCCCCTACGGCCAGTCTACGTGCAAAAAACGCAAGAAATGCATGGAGGGCGCGCATGAAACGCACGGAGGGTGCGCGTGTGACGTGCTGATTTTCGAGCCGTAGACTGGCCGCAGACCGGCCGCAGAGGTTCTTTGTCATGTCAAACTCTACGGGCGCTTATGTTTTTTTCAGGTTGCAAGACAAACTTACAGCCAACGTGTGTCTTTCTCCACGAACAAAAAAAACGCAGCGATTTGGGAAACGCCAAAAATCGCATGGCCAAAAAATCGTATGTCCGGTTGTGACCTCGGCTTAAGGGAACAGCCCTCTCCTGGCTCAGGTCTTATTTAACTGATCACTATCAGTATGTTGATGTAAATGGTGATTTTTCTAGACATACTGAGGTAAAGTTTGGTGTTCCACAAGGTTCTGTCTTGAGCCCACTGCTTTTTTCTTTATGTGTAATGGTTCGTATGGGTGGGTGGAGCACAGAGGATGGCAGGACAGAGATCAGGTTCTGAAATAGGGGTTTTATTGCCACACTTTTCAGTGAACAACTCTTAACTAGACAGACACACACACGACTGGCGTCTGGTTCGGGGATGAGCTCCTCTGCTCTACACTCTCCCTCCTTAAATAGGGCTCGGTCACTGGGAAGACACACAAACACAGGTTAATTGACCTCAGGTGTAGTGATTCTGCCACTTACCTTCCCTGACTCTGCCCTCCTGTCACAGACCGGCGCTTGACCACACCCCCGCTGCCACAATGTGTTAACTCTGGGTGATATTATTCGTAAACATTGTATTACTTTCCACTGTTATGCTGATGACACTCAGTTGTATGTTTCTGCAAAACCTGATGAGAGACACCAGCTTAATAGAATTGAGGAATGTGTGAAGGACATTAGACACTGGATGCTTATTAACTTCCTTCTGCTTAACTCTGACAAGACTGAAGTACTTGTACTAGGACCACATGCAGCTAGAAGTAAGTTTTCTGATTACACAGTAACTATGGATGGCCTTTCTGTTTCTTCACGTGCAGCAGTAAAAGACCTCGGAGTGATTATTGACCCCAGTCTTTCATTCGAAAATCACATTGATAACATTACCCGGATAGCTTTCTTTCATCTCAGAAATATTGCTAAGATAAGAAATTACTACGTAACACGGAAAACCTAGTTCATGCGTTTGTTACCTCCAAGTTGGATTATGGTAATGCCTTACTGTCTGGATGTTCCAATAAGTGCATAAACAAGCTCCAGTTAGTTCAAAATGCAGCAGCAAGAGTCCTTACTAGAACTAGAAAATATGACCACATCACCCCTGTCTTATCCACACTGCATTGGCTCCCAATCAAATTTTGTATTGATTACAAAATACTACTATTGAACTTTAAAGCACTGAATGGTCTCACTCCACAGCACCTGAGTGAACTTCTGCTCCTCTATAACCCGCCATGCCTACTTAGATCAAAAGGTGCAGGCTATCTGCTAGTACCTTATATAGTGAAGGCTACATCAGGGGGCAGAGCCTTTTCTTACAAAGCCCCACAGTTATGGAACAGCCTTCCAAGTAATGTTCGGGAATCAGACACAGTCTCAGCGTTTAAGTCTAGGCTGAAAACATATCTGTTTAGTCAAGCCTTGTGTTAATGGTGTTTATGAGGTAAAGGAGTAGATCTGGAGGGTCCTCAGACATAGTGTGTTTTGGTAAACTGGGATGTATGGATGCTGTCAGTCCCCCACTCGCTTGCTCACTCGAGTTTGTTGATGGTGTAGTGGCTGGCTGCTTTATGTCCCGGGGCTCCCTCATGCCTGTGTTACCTTCTGGCTCTCCCCTTTTAGTTATGCTGTCATAGTTAGTTTTGCCAGAGTCCCTGCTTGTACTCAGTGCAATATGTATACTGTTCCTACTTATTCAGGTGACATTGGGCATACCTAACAACCTGTGTTTTCTCCCTCTTCCCTCCCCCCAAAATCTGTCCCTCTGAGTTACATGTCGGTCCTGAGATCGAGATGTTGACCTCTTCTGCTCCTCAGACCTGCCTGATCCATCCTGGTACCCTGTGTCTGGTTGGAGTCTCATCACATCGCTCCTATGGAGGATGGCCCCATGTGGACAGTTGAAAGTCACACTTGGAGGACGCTCTGGACTCTTATGGCCCTTTTCCACTACCCTTTTTCAGCTCACTTCAGCTCGCTTCAGCTCACTTCAGCCCGACACGGCTCGCGTTTCGACTACCAAAAAACAGCACGACTCAGCTCGCTTCAGCCCTGCTTAGCCCCTAAAACTCGCACCGTTTTGGAGTGGGGCTGAAGCGAGCCAAACCGTGCCGAGTGAGGCTGGGGGCGTGAGCAGACACTCCCCTGTACACTGATTGGTGAGGAGGAGTGTCCTCACATGCCCACACACGCCCCGCGAGCACGCTGGGATCTGTAAACACCGTAAACCCGGAAGGAGAAGAATTACGAATTACGAGAATTATGAAGCCTTATGCGCCTCGCCTCATCTATACGCTCTTGCCAGTATCTGTTGGCGTTGTCGGTGACAACAAGCCACAGCACCAAGACCAGCAACACTAACGACTCCATGTCCTCCATGTTTATTGTTTACTATCCGGGTCGTGAGACTACCGCTTAAAAGCTCACTGATGTCACTGTTTGCGCTGCTTAACGACATCACGTGACGTCCACCCACTTTCGCTAACTCCACCCAATGTGTCCACCCACTTCCAGCCAGCACGGTTCAGCGCGGTTGTAGTCGAAATGCAACTCCAACAGCCCCGCTCAGCTCGACTCAGCACGGCATGGCTCAGCCCAACTCAGCCGCGTTTGTAGTGGAAAAGCGGCAATACAGTAATGCTTTTATGGCTGAGGACTATGGTTGACTTGCTAACTTTAGGACTGCAGTTGTCATGAACAGTTTTGCACTCAAGTTTCCATCAATGAAGAGTTTATAACATTGTAGCGGGTATAGACCCTTTTCAGTCACGTGACCTTCGTAAACGCGACCACCATTTTGGACATGTAACGGACTTCGGCTCGAATTGGTTTGAATGCGAGGAAGGCGACAAACGGAGAACATACAAGAAAAAGGAGCAAGATACAGAAAACACCTTCGCCATCCAGCGACATAGGGCATTTACAGGGCGAGCAGAGGGAGAAATAACAACAGTAACGACACATTAGCAACGCCGTACAGAAATAACGGTTTATGGCACAGACCCTTTCAGTTCTCGCTCATCTAGCTGCTACAATGACTGCTTAGACTGCAACAATAATACCTAACACACATTTAAGTATCCGTCATAAAGACGTGAAACTCGTCGAGTGACGAGTGTGTTCATTGATCAGCTAACACAATCTAAAAGTAGACATACCATCACACTGCCCTGGCGCTGTGTACAGTTTACCTTCTATGGTTTGTGCACTCACTATTTGCCATTACTTTCTCCAACCGTTGTTACAGATTACAGGGAACGGCCTGGATTTAAGAGACAAATACATGCTCCTATTGTTTTGAACACTTATTTGTAGGCAGTGCTTAATTTGTAAAGTGGGAGGTCCCGGAGCGCAGAGGATGAGCGGCTCCGGTGTGGAAAAAAAGAGGGGGGGGGGGGCGCGGCGCTGCGCTTCTGGGAATGTTTTGTAATAACACTGCAAATTAAGTTCATCTGCAGATATTTTGTGGATGTCATTTCATGAGAGAAATCACCAACAAGACAGATATCAAAATCAGACATTAACACTAAATAAACTTGCATTTATTTATTTAATTATTTGTTTGTTTTTTGTTACATAGTCAAAAGAGGTGTCAGATCACCGGATCCAGTGTAAATAGCTGCCGGAGTCAACGCCCGAGGTTCCGGAGCGCGCTCCGGCTTGCTCCCCCTCAAATTAAGCGCTGTTTGTAGGACACTGCCTCTGATCTGTCCTACAGTCTACCAACAGCAAAGGAACACAACGCTAGCTAATGTCGTTAGCTAATAGCTACTACAGAAGAACAAAGAGGTTACAATGGGTTATTTTAGCCTATTTGGTTACACACTCGCCGCCACAGAATGTTAACAGCAATGTAATGCCTTTTCTGGCTAATTTTATTCGTCTTACCTCCAACAAAGTGGTCACTACACAAGCGCTGGTATGCCGAGGGCTGCCAATCTTTCCTGTTTATGGCCGCTATCCGTCTTCTCCGTCGGGATCCGATAAAATGATAAACCTTGCCTTGTTTGTTGATGGTTACTACATCCAGGTGCACAACAATATAGTGGCATGATGGAAGTCTTGCTGAAAATAAACACTTTCTTTGCTGCCGTTCCTCATTGCTGGCTGTGGTAAACTACTGGCAGTACACGTCCAAAATGGCGGCCGCGTTTGTCGTGACGTCACGTGAAAAGGGTCCATAATGTGTGGGTGGAGCACAGAAGACGGCAGGACAGAGATCAGGATGCAAAACCGGCTTTTATTGCCAAACTTTTCAGTCTAACACTTAAACCAATCACTCGGAGACTGACTCGCGCACACACAGACTGTAGTCTCCTCTTGGCAATCCTCCCCTCCGCTCTCACTCTCCCTCCTTAAATAGGGCGCAGTTTACTGGGGAGAACACACACAAAACATAGGTTAATTACACTCAGGTGTAGCGATTCTGCCACTTACCTTCCCCAACTCCGCCCTCCTGTCACAGACCGGCGCTTGACCACGCCCCCGCTGCCACATACCCCCACCGCCCGACTCAGGCCGGGCGCCCGTCCGGCCCGCAGCCGACTCCACCCCCCCTTGACGGGAGAGGAAGTCCGCCACTGTTAGGACTTGGACTGTTTTGGCCTCTAGAGGCCGCTGTTATTTCCTTTTCGTGTCATATTTATTTTGGCCTCTAGAGGCCGCCACTGTTCCTGTGTTTTGTGTTTTTTTTTGTTAATTGCCTGTTAGTCCTAATTATCTTCACCTGTGTCCTTAATTAGTTTGTGTATTTATACCCCTGAGTTCAGTCCTCTTGTCACGGAGTCTTTGTGCTGTTATGTTTATCTCCAGTTTCCTTTGTACTGTGTTTTGTGGATCTTCTGAGCTTTTGCATTTTTGCCTTTTTCTTTTTGAATTATACTCTTTGTTTTTGTTTTTTTTGTTTTGCCCTGGATTGTATATAGTGTACATAGTATAAATAAACCTTTTGTTACTTTTTCTACTTCTGCCTCACGCCTCTGCATTTGAGTCATTCCCCTGGTGGCCTAGTGGGGGTTTGCTGGATCATCACACCAACGAACCAGGTTCGAATCCCAGCAAAACCCTAACAGAAAGACTCCGTCATGACCGACTCAGCAGAGGCTGCTTCAACTGTCTACCTGGCCAACCTTCAGGGAATTATGGCAGCTTTGACACGCTTCGGAGCGACCATGGACGCTCATGGACGTACGCTCACCAGCCAACGTGAGGCCCTTGCTCGCCACGAGGAACTACTTCAGCAAATTGGGAAAGCCCTGGCACACCTGACATCTCTGCCTGCATCTCCTGCTCCTGATCCAGTTCCTGCTCCTGATCCAGCTCCCACTCCTGCTCCAGTGCCTCCTGCCATGCTGCCTTCTTCACCTCGCGAACCCAGCCTTCCTGCACCACAGAGGTATGACGGCAAGCACAGTGAGTGCCGAGAGTTCCTTACCCAGTGTCAACTCACCTTTGAGCTTCAGCCTACCACCTACACTACGGATCGCCGCAAGATTGCCTTTGTGATCACCTTTTTAGCTGGTAAGGCGCGAGCCTGGGCTACTGCTATCTGGCAAAGACAGGGACCTGAGTGCTTTGATTTCCAGCTGTTTTCTGAAGAGATGCTTCGGGTCTTCGATCAGGCAGACATCAGTACCGACGCAGCCCGAAAGCTCATGTCCATCCGGCAAGGAGGAAGCGTCGCAGATTACGCCATCTTGTTCCGAACACTCGCAGCAGTAAGTGGATGGAACGAGACTGCCCTGGTGTCAGCCTTCCACCATGGTCTGTCTGACCCCATCAAGGACGGTCTGGCCTCTATTGGATGCCCAAGTGACCTCGAAACCCTCATCTCACATGCTATTCGTCTGGACAACAGGATGAGAGAACGCCACCAAGCCTTGAGCCCCCCCAGCCTCCCTACCTCTACCTGGAGACCGTCTACCTCCTTCAGTGACTGTCCAGAACCCATGCAAGTGGGTCGTACTCGCCTCTCCGCATCTGAGAGGGAGCGCAGAAGGAGGGACAAGTGCTGCATCTACTGTGGCAAGCCTGGTCACTTCCGAGCATCATGTCCCGAACTCTTGGGAAAAGGACCACCCCGTCCAGCCGAGGGAGGGTTGTGACGGGGCCTACCCTCTCTCCCGGACTCCCTGGCCAAGGAATCTACATCCCGGTCTCCATCTCCTGGGGTGAGTCTGTCCACTCTTGTCAAGCTTTGATAGACTCAGGGGCGGCTGGGAACTTTATGAATATTCACTTCGCCCAAAGCATCAATATACCTACTGCACCTCTTGAAGTCCCTCTGTCTGTGTCTGCCCTCAATGGCCAAGCGTTAGGTGATGGAAGAGTCACTCAAGTTACTTCTCCAGTCTTCCTCCAGTCTCAAGGTCACAAGGAAGAAATATCCCTGCACCTGATTCCTTCACCTGAGTTCCCAGTTATTCTAGGCCTTCCTTGGCTTACTCGCCACAACCCTCGCATAGACTGGGTAACAAGCCAGGTTGTGGAATGGGGCCCTGCATGCCATGCCTCTTGTCTGCTCTCTAGCTCTCCTGTGTCTCCTGCCGAGCCCCCTGATCTCACCGAGTTATCTCAAGTTCCCACAGAGTACTGGGATCTCAAGGAGGTATTCAGCAAGAGCAGGGCCACCGTTCTTCCTCCGCACCGGGCCTACGACTGTGCCATCGACTTGCTCCCTGGGACTACCCCTCCTCATGGCAGACTGTTTTCCCTCTCTCAGCCAGAACGCAAGGCTATGGAGGAATACCTCAAAGACGCCCTGGTCTCTGGGTTCATTCGACCCTCCACCTCACCTGCTGGTGCCGGCTTCTTCTTTGTCGGCAAGAAGGATGGGGGGCTTCGACCATGTATTGACTACAGGGGCCTGAACAAGATCACTGTGCGCAACCGATATCCCCTTCTGCTGATGTCCACTGCTTTCGACCTGCTCCAAGGCGCCACCGTCTTCACCAAGTTGGACCTACGGAACGCATACCACCTCATCCGTATCCGACAGGGAGACGAGTGGAAGACTGCCTTTAACACCCCGTCTGGGCACTACGAATACCAGGTGATGCCCTTCGGACTCACCAACGCACCAGCTGTTTTTCAGGCCCTAATCAACGACGTCTTAAGGGACATGATTAACCTGTACGTCTTTGTCTACCTCGATGACATCCTTATCTTTTCCAAGACCGTGCAGGAGCACCGCCACCATGTCCGCCAGGTTCTCCAGAGGCTGCTACAGAACAATCTGTTCGCCAAGGCCCAGAAATGCGAATTTCATGTTCCCGAGGTCTCCTTTCTGGGATTTATTGTACGGACAGGCCAACTCCAAATGGACCCTGCCAAGACCCTGGCCGTCCGGGACTGGCCTACTCCCAAGTCCGTTAAGGAGGTTCAGCGGTTCTTAGGATTCGCTAACTTCTACCGCAAGTTCATCAGGAACTTCAGTTCTGTGGCAGCACCCATGTCAGACCTCACCAAAGGGACAGGTGGATCTTATGGCTGGTCTCCTCAGGCAGAAAAGGCGTTCAAAGACCTCAAGGCCCGCTTCTGCACGGCACCCATTCTGGTCCTCCCGGACACCTCCCAACCATTCATCGTGGAGGTGGACGCCTCGGACAGTGGTGTCGGCGCGGTACTCTCTCAACGTTCGGAAGGAAAGCTGCACCCCTGCGCTTACTTCTCCCACCGCCTGAGTCCTGCGGAGTCCCGGTACGATGTGGGGGATCGAGAACTGCTAGCGGTCAAACTGGCCCTTGAGGAGTGGAGGCACTGGCTGGAGGGAGCGCAACATCCATTCCTGGTTTGGACTGACCACAAGAACCTGGAGTACCTCCAGCAAGCCAAGAGACTGAACCCTCGACAGGCTAGGTGGGCCCTGTTTTTCAGTCGGTTTGACTTCACCCTCTCGTACCATCCCGGCTCCAAGAACACCAAACCTGACGCACTGTCCAGGCTGTTCTCTGCCACTAACAGGGAGAATGAAGTCGGGCCTATTATCCCGGTGTCCCGGATTGTGGCCCCTGTCCGCTGGGGTATTGAGGAGGCTGTTCGACGAGCCCAACGCCAGGACCCCGGTCCTGGGACGGGGCCACCGGGCCTCTTGTACGTCCCACATCAAGCCCAGGCCAAGGTTCTCCAGTGGGGTCACTCTTCCCCTCTCACTGCCCACCCGGGAGCTCGGAGGACCCTGGACTTCCTGAAAAGACGCTTCTGGTGGCCTAACATGGACCAGGAAGTAAGGTCATTTGTCCTGTCCTGTGAGGTTTGCACCAGAACCAAGAACCCACGACAGCGTCCCCAGGGTCTCCTGCATCCTCTGACCATTCCCCGGCGTCCCTGGTCCCACGTGGCAGTCGACTTCATCACGGGTCTCCCTGAGTCACAAGGTAACATGGTCATTTTGGTCATTGTTGACAGATTCTCCAAGGCCTGCCGCTTCATACCTCTGTGCAAACTCCCCTCTGCTCTTGAAACAGCGAAACTTATATTTAATCATGTCTTCCGAGTCTTTGGTCTTCCACAGGACATCGTCTCAGACCGAGGGCCCCAGTTCTCCTCCCGAGTGTGGCATGGGTTCTGCAAGGTCATCGGAGCCACTGCCAGCCTCTCCTCTGGGTTTCACCCACAGTCCAATGGTCAGACGGAGAGGCTCAACCAGGACCTGGAAACCACCCTGCGAGGCCTGGCTATGGATAACCCGACATCGTGGAGCACCTGGCTGCCATGGGCAGAGTACGCCCACAACACCCTGCAGTCATCGGCCACCAAGCTGTCGCCATTCCAGTGCCAATTCGGGTTCCAGCCACCTCTGTTCCCGGACCAGGAGGAGGACGCGGGGGTGCCCTCGGTCAACCACTATGTGAGACGGTGTCGCAAGACCTGGAGCAAGGTCAGGAAGACCCTCATACAGACCTCCAGAACCAACCAGACTCAGACCAACCGCCATAGAAGACCTGCACACACTTTCCGCCCTGGGCAGCGGGTTTGGTTGTCCACTAAGGACCTTCCGCTGCGGGTGGAGAACCGCAAGCTTGCTCCTCGCTACATTGGCCCCTTCAAGGTGGTGCGCAGGGTGAACCCTGTCTCCTACCGGCTCCAGTTGCCCCGGACTCTGAGGATCAACCCCACTTTCCATGTTTCCCTGTTGCGGCCTGTACTGACGTCTACATATGCCCCTGCCCCTAGGAACCCCCCACCCCCCCGCATCTTCCAGGGGCAGGCTGTGTTCACTGTGCATCGCCTGCTTGACTCCCGCCGGGTCCGCGGCGGGTTGCAATATCTGGTGGACTGGGAGGGCTATGGTCCTGAGGAGCGCTGCTGGGTTCCTGCTCGGGATGTCCTGGATAAAGAACTGTGTCGGGACTTCCATTCGGCCCATCCGGATCGCCCTGGGAACGTCAGGAGACGCTCCTAGAGGGGGGGGTCCTGTTAGGACTTGGACTGTTTTGGCCTCTAGAGGCCGCTGTTATTTCCTTTTCGTGTCATATTTATTTTGGCCTCTAGAGGCCGCCACTGTTCCTGTGTTTTGTGTTTTTTTTTGTTAATTGCCTGTTAGTCCTAATTATCTTCACCTGTGTCCTTAATTAGTTTGTGTATTTATACCCCTGAGTTCAGTCCTCTTGTCACGGAGTCTTTGTGCTGTTATGTTTATCTCCAGTTTCCTTTGTACTGTGTTTTGTGGATCTTCTGAGCTTTTGCATTTTTGCCTTTTTCTTTTTGAATTATACTCTTTGTTTTTGTTTTTTTTGTTTTGCCCTGGATTGTATATAGTGTACATAGTATAAATAAACCTTTTGTTACTTTTTCTACTTCCGCCTCACGCCTCTGCATTTGAGTCATTCCCCTGGTGGCCTAGTGGGGGTTTGCTGGATCATCACACCAACGAACCAGGTTCGAATCCCAGCAAAACCCTAACAGCCACGACCATCTGCACCCCCGGCCTGTGGACCACCTTGAAGTTGAAAGGTTGGAGCGCCAGATACCAATGGGTGATCCGCACGTTGGCATCTTTCATGCGGTGGAGCCACTGGAGGGGCGCGTGGTCCGAACAGAGGGTGAAAGAACGCCCCAGCAGGTAGTAACGGAGGGCGAGGACCGCCCACTTGATCGCCAGGCACTCTTTCTCGATGGTGCTGTAGCGCCCCTCACGCACTGACAGCTTTCGGTTGATGTATAATACTGGGTGATCCTCTCCCCTCACCTGCTGGGACAAAACGGCCCCCAGCCCTCTGTCCGACGCATCTGTCTGTAACAAAAAAGGGAGAGAGAAGTCAGGGGAGTGCAAAAGTGGCCCCCCACACAGTGCAGCCTTTACCTCAGAGAAAGCCCGCTGGCACTGCTCCGTCCACTGGACCGGATCTGGTGCCCCCTTTTTAGTGAGGTCAGTCAGCGGGCTGGTGACGTCCGAATAATTAGGTATAAACCTACGATAATAGCCAGCCAGCCCCAGGAACTCTCTCACCCCCTTTTTGGTCTTGGGCCTCGGGCAGGCCGCAATCGCTGCTGTCTTTTTAATTTGGGGACGCACCTGCCCGTTACCCAAGTGGAAGTCCATACCGTACTTCCACCCGCCCAATCGCACACTTCTTCGGGTTGGCAGTGAGCCCCGCCCGCCTCAGCGACCTAAGGACGGCCCTCAGGTGTTGCAGGTGCCACTGCCAGTCATTACTATAAATGATGATGTCGTCTAAGTAAGCGGCCGCATAGGTGGCGTGGGGCCGGAGGACCCGGTCCATCAGCCGCTGAAACGTAGCGGGCGCCCCAAACAGCCCAAACGGAAGTGTGACGAACTGGTGTAAGCCGAACGGTGTGGAAAAGGCCGTTTTTTCCCAGGATAATGGAGTCAAGGGGATCTGCCAATATCCCTTCGTCAAATCCAGTGTCGAATAAAAGCGAGCCGTGCCTAGTCGATCGAGCAGCTCATCAATATGAGGCATTGGGTACGCGTCGAATTTAGACACCGCGTTGACTTTTCTATAGTCCACACAGAACCGGACCGAGCCATCGGCCTTGGGAACCAAGACCACCGGGCTGCTCCAGTCACTGTGGGACTCCTCGATGATGCCCATTTCGAGCATGGCCTGAAGTTCTTCCCGAACCACCTTTTTTTTGTGTTCGGGTAATCTATAATGACAGCTACGCACTACCACCCCCGGGGGCGTCTCTATGTGGTGTTCTATGAGGTTGGTACGACCGGGCAGGGGCGAGAACACATCCGAAAACTCAGCCTGCAACTGGTCGACCTCCGTGAGTTGGGTCGGGGAGAGGCGGTCTCCACAGGGGACTGGAGAGGTGCGAGATGCCAATGACCCTTTTTGGACCTCCGGCCCCAGCTCCGCCTTCTCCGGAACTACCGACACCAACGCCACGGGGACCTCCTCGTTCCAGAGCTTCAGCAGATTGAGGTGGTAGATCTGTAGCGCCCCCTCCCTGTCCATTCGCCTAACCTAATAATCGACGTCCCCGACTCGCCGTGTGACCTCAAAGGGCCCTTGCCACTTGGCGATTAATTTGGAGCTCGACGTGGGCAACAGGATGAGTACCTTATCTCCCGGAGTGAACTCTCTAAGGCGCGTCCTCTTGTTGTACAGGCGGGTTTGCCGTTCCTGGGCCTGCCGCAAATTCTCCTGAGTTAGGTGGGTGAGCGTGTGGAGTTTTGCGCGCAGATCCATAATGTATTGAATTTCATTTTTGCTTTGTGAAGGTCCCTCCTCCCAATTTTCCCGCAGTACATCTAAGATGCCGCGCGGCTTACGCCCATACAATAATTCAAATGGGGAGAACCCCGTGGAGGCTTGGGGGACCTCTCGCACTGCAAACAACAAGGGTTCGAGCCACTTATCCCAGTTACGTGCGTCCTCACTTACGAATTTTTTGATAATATTCTTGAGGGTGCGATTGAACCGTTCGACTAAACCGGCCGTCTGTGGGTGATACACGCTGGTGCGGATCGGCTTAATACCCAGTAGCCCATACAGTTCGGCCAGTGTTCGTGACATAAACGAGGTGCCTTGGCCAGTCAGAATCTCTTTCGGGATTCCGACCCGGGAAATGACGTGGAAGAGGGCCTCTGCAATACTACGTGCGGAAATATTGCGAAGAGGCACCGCTTCCAGGTATCGCGTTGCATAGTCCACCAGAACCAATATAAAGCGGTACCCTCGTGTTGACCGATCTAATGGCCCGACGAGATCCATCCCAATTCTTTCAAACAGGGTCTCGATTAATGGTAGGGGGCGCAAGGGCGCTTTTGGAATGGCCGCTGGATTTACTAACTGGCATTCGCGGCATGCCGTACACCACTTACAGACGTCGCCGCGAATCCCCGGCCAATAGAATCGGGCCATTATCCGGGCGAGTGTTTTATCCTGCCCGAGGTGTCCTGCCATGGGATTAAAGTGAGCCGCCTGGAATACCAATTCCCGGCGGCTCTTTGGAATTAACAACTGGGTGACTCGCTCCTTCGTCTGAGTGTCCTGCATCACTCGGTATAACCTATCCTTTAAAATGGAAAAATAGGGGAAGGACGGGGTGGCGTTCGGCTGGAGCGTTTGACCATCGATTACTCTCACTTGGTCAAACGCGTGTCACAGAGTTTCGTCTCGTGACTGTTCCAGTGGGAAATCCGTGAGGGATTCCCCAATAGAAAGAGGAGGGGCCGGGGGGCTCCTCACTCTGTCGTGGAGATGACGTAGACGGCTCTGCGACTGCAGCTCCAGCCAAAGCGACACCGGGACCCTCCCCTGATAACCGTCAGGACCCACTCTTTACTAGGCGTGCCATCAACCCCCGAAATCCCGGCCAATCAGTCCCCAAGATCAAAGAGTGGGTAAGGCGAGGATTAACCGCCGCCTTCACTATGGATTTGTCCCCTCTGAAATGTATGTGGACAGACACCAACGGGTAGCAGTGAATATCCCTGTGCACACACAACACCTTCACCCCTTGTGCTCCCCCCAATGCCTTGTCTTGCACCAGGCTTTGGCGGATCGAGGTCTGATTGCAACCCGAATCCACCAACGCCTGATATGTCGCCCCTTGTACACTTACCGGTATGCGATACGCTCCGGCCTGATCGAGGGCAGCCTCTGGCGCATCAGGGATCCGCACCACCGCCCCCACCTCCATCGTGGCACACTGTTGCTGCAGGTGGCCCGGTTCCCCGCAGCACCAGCAAACCGGCCCGGGCCTCCCCTCTGCAGCTGTGGTTTGAGGGTCACTCACCTGAGGGGGGGGAGAGACAGACACAGAAGGGAGAAACGGGAGGGCACCATGGGTGCAGCGGGCCGGCTGGGGTGGCGCCGGCCCCCGCCTCCGTGGTGGGGGAATGGGGCGAGAACGGGACACGGGAGGAGGGGGAAGAGAGAGAGAGAGAGAAGAGGAGAGAGAAGATGATGTCATCCGTTGTCCTGCCGCCGGGACAGCTGCCAGATGATCCTCCACCAGTCCTACGGCCTGATCCAGCGACGCCGGGTGGTGGCACTGGACCCACTCCGCGGTTCCGGTGGGTAGGCGGGCGATTAACTGTTCCAGCGCCACCTGGTCGATGATTCCCTCGGCGTCGCGATCTTCGGCCCTCAGCCACCGCCAGCAGACGTCCCGGAGCTGCTGGCCGAACGCGAACGGGCTGCCGACTTCCTCCATCCACAGCGCGCGGAAGCGCTGGTGCTGCTGCTCCGGTGTGCGCCCCACACGTTGGAGGACAGCCCGGCGAAGGTCGGCGTAGGCCAGCCGGTGGTCGGCGGAGAGCTGTAGTGCGGCTAACTGCGCCTCTCCTGTCAGGAGGGGGAGGAGGCGCGCCGCGCGCTGCTCCATCGGCCACCCCGAGGCTTCGGCGACCTGCTCGAACAACGCGATGAACGCCTCGGGGTCGTCCTGCGGGCCCATCTTAGTCAAGGTGATGGGAGATGGGCCCGCGGCTGGGGCGCTGGTGGACCCCGCCGACGTGAGGAGGCGCCGGAATGCCTCTCGGTCTTCCTGCTGAGCCAGCACCAGGGCTTCGAAGCGGCGCTCCTGCTCCTTCCAGAGTGTGACGAGTGCCTGGTGCTGGCTCTGCTGAGCTGTGGCGAGGGCGTGGACCAAGTCCGCGAATGGGGAGGATTCCATGGGGCTGCAGGACAGGTGCTCCACCTTCCCGGGTTTCGGCACCACTGTAGCGGGTATAATGTGTGGGTGGAGCACAGAAGACGGCAGGACAGAGATCAGGATGCAAAACTGGCTTTTATTGCCAAACTTTTCAGTCTAACACTTAAACCAATCACTCGGAGACTGACTCGCGCATACACAGACTGTAGTCTCCTCTCGGCAATCCTCCCCTCCGCTCTCACTCTCCCTCCTTAAATAGGGCGCGGTTTACTGGGGAGAACACACACAAAACATAGGTTAATTACACTCAGGTGTAGCGATTCTGCCACTTACCTTCCCCAACTCCGCCCTCCTGTCACAGACCAGCGCTTGACCACGCCCCCGCTGCCACAAACATCAACAAAACTGACTTAATGTTAAAACTGTTAATGTTATAATCATGTTATCTGTTGTTGCCCAGATGGGGATAGGTTCCCTTTTGGGTCTGGTTCCTCTTGGGGTTTCTTCCTTGTGTCGTCTGGGGGAGTTTTTCCTTGCCAACATCACCACAGGCTTGCTCATTGGGGATAGATTAGGGATAAAATTAGCTCATGTTTTAAGTCGTTCAAATTCTGTAAAGCTGCTTTGCGACAATGTTTATTGTTAAAAGCGCTAAACAAATAATCTTGACTTGACTTTTATAATGTTCTGAGCCCTGGTCAGACAGTATTCAACTGCAATGTCTTGGATGGAAGGCAGAGACATCCCGATGATCTTTTCCACTGTTCTCACCACTCTTCGCATGATCTTCCAGTCTGAGGCTGTGCAGTCCCCAAACCAGACAGAGATACAGCTTGTCAGTATGCTCTCTATAGTGCTCCTATAGAAAGTGGTGAGGATGGGAGGGGAGAGGTATGATCATCTCGTCTGGCACTTCCATACTCTCTTCGCAAGAGAGGCAATGTTGAGGGACCAAGTCAGACTGTCTGTGATTTGCACCTCCAGGAACTTGGTGCTGCTGGCTAACTCCACTACAGTGTCATTGATGAGAAGTGGTGTGTGACTGTGCCTATTTCTTCTTAAGTCCACAATGATCTCTTTAGTTTTTTTACATTCAGGACCAGATTGTTTCCATTGCACCAGTCCACCAGCTGTCTCACCTTCTCTCTGTAGGCCTGTTTGTTCTCATCCTGAATGAGGCCCACCACTGTTGTGCCATCTGGATACTTCACAATGTGATTTGTACTGAACCTGGCACAGCAGTCGTGGATCATCAGGGTGAACAGGAATGGACTCAGGACACAGCCCTGAGGGGAGCTGGTACTCAGGGCGATGGCGTTGGAGATGTTGTTTCCAACCTGTACAAATTGGGGTCTGTTTGTTAGGAAGTTCAGTAGCCAGTTACACAGGGGCGTGCTGAGACCCAAGAGGCCTAGTTTTCCTACCAGATGCTGGGGGATAATCATGTTGAATGCTGAACTGAAGTCCAGAAACAGCATTTGCACATAGGTGTTCCCCTCCAGATGTGCCAGGCTCAGGTGGAGTACAGTGGATGTAGTGTCCTCCGTGGAGTGGTTGGGATGGTAGGCAAACTGGAATGGATCAAATGTGTGTGTGTGTGTGTGTGGGGGGGAGCCTGGAGATGATGTGGGCTTTAACCAGTCTCTCAAAGTACTTCATCATTACGGGTGTGAGTGCAACTGGACGGTAATCATTTAAACATGTAATTGTGGGTCTTATTGGCACTGAGGTTATAGTAGCCGCCCTTAAAGCATGATGGAACTACAGCCTGGCTCAGCGAGGTGTTAAAGATGTCTGTGAAGACCGGAGCCAGCTGATCTGCACGTTCCTTGAGCACCCGTCCTGGAATGTTATTGGGACCCACTGCCTTCTGGACGTTAACTCCTCTCAGGATCTTGCGTACATCAGCTGTGTCAAGACTAAATGCCTGCTCATCTAAATTAGGGACAGTTTTTCTTGCAGGAATGCTATTTTGTGCCTCAAAACATGCAAAATGTTTGTTGAGTTCACTTAAGAAGTCTATGTTATCCTCACAGAGTGGTGGATCAGCCTTATAATCTGTGATAGACTGTATGCCCTGCCACATGCGCCTGGCATTCATAGAGTCATGGAAGAAGCTCTTGATTTTCTGGCTACAGGCACACTTTGCACCTCTGATGGTACAGTTCAGATTGGCTCTTGCTGATCTGAGTGCTACCATATCCTCTGCTTTGAATGCGGCATTATGCACCTTCAGCATTTCATGTACCTCGCTGGTCATCCATGATTTCTGATTGGCTCATGTGGTGATGTACTTCATGACACAGACATCCTCCATGCACTTCCAAATGTATGCACACACACAGATTCAGCATACTCCTCCACATTGATGCATTGATTTTCAGTCGTTGCCTCCCCAAACATGTACCAATCCATGCACTCAAAACAGTCCTGTAATGCTGACATAGCACCCTTGGGCCAGACCCTCACCTGCTTCCTGGTGGGGTTTTTTCCTGGTGAGCATGAGCCTGTATGCGGGGATCAACATCACAGAAAGATGGTCTGAGGAGCCAAGATGGAGGCTGCCTTAAATGCTTCCTTAACGTTTCTGTAGGCTAAGTCCAGTGTGCTTGTGCCTTTAGTTGCAAAATCTACATATTGATGGAAATGAGGGAGGACTGTCTTCATGTTGGCCTGGTTAAAATCCTGTGCTACAATCAGGGGCGCCACCAGAAATTTTGGGCCCCATGAAAGATTAGAATTTTGGGCCCCCCAACTTTCAACAAAAGTAGCAATCCTAAAGCATTTATGGGTTGTATTGCTGCTTACCTCCTTCTCCAAAGGGGGGTTCAGTGATTTGGTAGGGCGGAGGTCCCCCTGAGGCTGAATCTGTGCATATTTAGGGCACCCCATTAGTTATGAAACTGGTTATTAGCACTAGTTATTAGCACCAGCATAACGTAATATTTCATCTTGTTTATCACACAAGTCAGTTCAGTTATTAAAATGGAAAAAATGTCACTGTACAAACTGTAAAAGTGTTCTCTTGATAGGCTAATCCAACCACGTTCATACTGTTCATTTACCATTTGCTAATATTTAGAACACACGTGAGCGATAGCTACCTTTCTTTGGGAAAAACTGAGTGACCAGTTGCCTGCCTCTCCGGTCCCTCTCAGCTTTCAGCTGCCTTTCTTTACGTTTTTGACAGCCACTCTTCATATTTAGCGATCATAGACTGTACGCACTCCACTGCTGGCTGGCTGGCTGCTGCACTGCGACACAGCAGCAAGTAGCATTGCACTGATCAGCACACAGATTTAACGCATCATGCTTCTACCAGAACTGGACCATACCATTTTGCAAAAGGGGGAGGGTTAAATGACAATATGTTGAAGAACTCAAGAAATAGACAACCTTGTTCAATTAGCTCATTTTACCAGATGGAATATTGCATTGTTGCTATTTCAAAAGTCTTATTAAAATCATTAAAAGCATATTATCAGTCTCTTAAAGGGCCCCATGGCAGTGCTGGGCCCCTAGAATTGTTCTAACCTTTCCCCCCCTGGCAGCGCCCATGGCTACAATGAAAAACCCTCCGGGTTTGTGGTTTATAGATCACTGATGGAGTGGTAAAGCACATTTAGGGCCTCTTTGGTGTTTGCACTGGGGGGGGACTCTACACAGCTGTAATGATAATAGTTGTAAATTCCCTGGGCAGATCAAATGGTCTGCATTTAACAGTCAGAAACTCAGTGTCTGGAGAGCAATGACTTGTGACCACTGTTGCATTATTACACCAGTTGTTATTTGTGTAGATGCACTTCACCCAGGATTTACCACTGAGAGCGCAGTTCCTGTGCCATCGGAATGTTGTTAGCCCCTCCATGTTAGCAGCAACATCTGGAATGGATGAGTTTAGCCATGTCTCTGTCAGAATTATAGCACAGCAGTCCCTCATCTCCCATTTTGTTGTTAAATTCAACCTCAGATAGTCCAATTTATTCTTTAAGGAGCAGATGTTTGCGAGCAGAATGGATGGAAGCACCATCCAAAAAGGGTTAGCCTTTTGCTTGGCTGTTAGCCCACCTCCACTGCCGCGCTTCCTCTTTCTATCACACCTCTTCTATCTCCTTCAGGAACAGCCAGTACTGGTGGGAGACTCCGCTGCTTACTGGGCCACTGGGTCTCATCGGCTTTGCAGTCTGAGACTATATAGCGCATCCAAAGTGTTCACATTTACAGTCCCTAAACTAGTGGCTGTATGTAATTCCAACATTACCTGATGATCGTACACTAGTTCAGCATTTCTGCGCTGAACATAAGCAGTTGGTCTCATCGGTTTGAGTGGTTTATCAAAAGTTTGTTTCTATTGTAAGCCAGTGTAGCCACAGCCAAACAGGGTGCCGCCATCTTATTCTTCAAGAAGAAGAAGGTGGTAAACCTGCGCATGCACACATGGACTTCCTTTGTCTGCTTGACTGCACAAAGCAAGTGATTTCATGCACATTATTTGCTAGGGAATCCCCTCAAATTAAATAACTTCCCAGCCACAGAATGGCCTTTTTTTTAGATATTACAGAAATAAACATATATTACAATGACCAAATTTCAAAGGGAACTAAATTTCACTGATTTTATGAAATCAAAAGGCTAGACAGCTTTAAGTGGTGATGAGACCTAGTTATCATCAGTTATTGTTCATTATTGTCCTGGCTAAGAGCCCAAATGGCCTGAGGGAAGAAGCTCCTCCTCATTCTCTCCATGTTAGCCTTAAGGGAGCGAAAGCAGTTCCCTGACCTCAACAAAGAGAAGATTCCATAGGTGGGATGGCTGAGATCCTTCATTATCTTCCTGGCTTTGGTCCAGCACTGCTTGGTGTAAATAGATTGTAGGTCAGGGAGTTCAGTGTGGGTGATGTGTTAGGCTGATCGCACCGCTCTCTGGAGAACCCGTCTGTCCTGCTTGGTGCTGTTCCCAAACCAGGTGGAAATATTTCCCATCAGGATGTTCTCAGTGGTGCAGGAGTAAAAGTTCCTCAGCACCCTCAGTGGAAGATGGAAGTCCAAATTTGGGGCCCTCTGGTGCAATCTTGCCATGAAAAAGCAGTTGGGAGAAGTTCTTAAAATAAGGTGTTTTAGGTAGTGAATTTCTGAAAAAGGAATCAGTCAAGTCAAATCATTTCAAGAAAATCCTTTATTTTATGCCATTTTATTGCACACATAGCCTTTGTGCCTAATTTTGCAATGGTCGGTTCTGATTAGCACGGTGTGGTAAATTGGTAATGGCTGTCCCAACCACAGAAGCTACAGTAACCTTTACATGTACATATCGCGTGTGTGGAAACAGACAGGGTTCTCCAGAAAACCTGAAGTAGCTGTTTAAAAAAAAAAGTAGTAGGTGGCTAATGCTAATGCGCTAATGCTGGGGGGGGGGGGGTGCTGGGGGCATGCTCCTCTAGAAAATTTTGAAATTTACATACATTCTGGTGGCTTTTGGTGCACTTTCAGTTAAATTACTAACCATTCTGCCTGGCTCTGTAACATAACTACATATGCTACAGTGTGATCACATGGTCCAGCTCAGCCAATCAGAGCATGCACAAGAATCGATCAACAAGTATGGCACTGCTTCCAGTCATGACCTGAATTGAAGACAATTTTGTGGTGAAATCATTGGATTTGCAGCAAATTATGGGCAGCGGAGATTATACAAATTGCTTGAACATTGAAAGGCAAGTGTTTATTTTTTTCTGGGCTCGAGTAGCTGCACAGACCATCTGTGTAGGTGGAAAAACCGCCGGTCGCCAGCACTTCTAGACATCTCTGATTAGAGATTTCACACGCGCCTCAGATGAGGTTGCATGAAAAGTTCTGCAGCTTCTTCAAATGTGAAGTCCTCAATGGCTATCTTGGCATAGCTTAGACAAACAAGGCAGTCCAACGTACAGATCATGCTAAGTTGGTTGTGGAGGCCAACCTTTATTCTTTTGCTACAGCTGAACCTGGCTGTAGTATCAAACAAGGACTATGGTCGGTTGCCATGCCAGATGCTGGCCAATGGGAGCATGCTATTGGTTCTGAGCAGCAAATCACATCCCACTTCAGAAATAAGGGAGATCAAGCAAACATTGTACTGGAGAAACACGCACGTGGGATGCAGATTTATTGTGTTGTTTGGGTTCCCCACTTATCCACTGGCATTTATTTTGATCTGCCAGTGCAACTAATGTTGCTTGTTTTTGTTTCATCATAATTTTCTCTAATAGGACTTTTGAAGCCTCTCGTTGCAGAAAATTACCCGTCGACTTCTAGTATTGGCCGTCAAAAAGATGGGTCAGTGGGTCTCTAGATCAGCCTTTCTCAGCCAGGGTGCTGCGGCACCCTGGGGTGCTGTCTGGCTTCGTTAGGAGTGCCGTCAAAAAATTATATATTCTAACATTGAAATAAATAAAATGAATTAAAATTCCAAAAAACGATAGTTACACTAATGCAGATCATTGCTGCCTCATGCATCATCAAAAATTTGTCTCACGGCCCCCTTTCCCATGTCACAATGTCACTGCCGGGGTCAGTGTATGGTCAACGTGACTGCGTATATTTTATATGGGGGTGCCTTGAGGATTTACATACTTCTGAAGGGTGCCGTGACTGAAAAAAGGTTGAGAAACGCTGCTCTAGATAACACGGATCTCTCTGTGTTGCATCCCATGCCAGGCATCTCTTGATTATTTGTGCGGTTCTGGTGCATTTGTAAGTCATTTTCTTCACAAACATAGTCATCTTTGGCTGGTTCGGGCAATGGTGTTGATTTCTCTGGTGGAGATTTGATTTCATGTGTTCCTTGATATCATAAACCCCAGACACTGCTGCTTTCACCTCACAATTACACACTGTGCAGTGAGCATAATGTTCATCTTTTGCGGGAACAATGTGCCCTTTCAATAGGGCAAACCATTCAGGAAGAAACCTCCCGCTGTACGTCATTCTTTTTACTGGGTTTCCCATTACTTCTCTCTCTGTGTTGAATAATCTTTCAAAATTACTTGACTGGAAAAACAGTATGGCTCTGGGCCCTTTTGTTCAACTCATGATCCAATGGTGTGAAAATGTTAAATGCAGAGAGGTTCTGCACTTGCAGAACATGATGGTTTCCAGTTCCGGTCTATTGCTTGTTTCACTTGTAATGCGCACTGTGACCACTAATAAATACTTGCAGAATAAAAACATTTTGGCAAAAAACTAGGAATCAGTAAGACTATAAGAATACACCTGTAAGCCTGACAAAAATCGAAAAATCTGTAAGCTTTACAGATATTCCTTATAGGTTGATAGGTATGGGAGCAACTGGCTAGGCAGCCACTGGCATTGGTGGCAGAAGCAGGAGTAATATACCCTGGGCTAAATCGTGGGCTGGTGTATGCAAATTTTGGAGTGTGAATATTACTGAGTCTCAACTGTTATGAAACACTCCAGGATTTTGGAATTGACCCGTTTTACTGTCGTCTTCTTCATATGTGGGATATGCATCTGAAGGAGACAAGCATTTCAGTTTCACAGAACATCAGTTCCTTTTTCAACTATACCAAGGTAAATACAGATTTCCACTCTATGGCACCTTTAGACTTAAACAACCTTTATTGTCATTCAGTATGCAACAGGTGTACACCGAACAAAATTTCGTTGCAATTTGGCTCAGCACAGAATTAAATATGAAGTGTGTTAAATTAACTTATGCAGCAGCAAAAATATTATAAAGTGCAATCGTATAAAGTGACCTGTGGAATTAGGAAATGTTCAAGTTATAAATAGAAGTTTGGATTTGGAGTTCAACAGTCTGGTGACCTGGGGGAAAAAGCTGTTACAGAACCTGGTGGTCCTGCATCGAATGCTGCGGAACCTCTTTCCAGAGGCCAGAGGGGAAAACAGACTATAGTGAGGGTGTGAGGGGTCACTGATGATGTTACTGGCTCGAGACATGCAACGCCTTGGTGCAATGTCCTGAATGGAGGGAAGAGAAGTCCCAATGATTTTCTCTGCTGTCCTCACCACTCTCCTCACATTCTTCCAGTCAGAGGCACTGCAGCCTCCACACCACACAGAGATGCAGCTGGTTAGAACGCTCTCTGTGGTGCTTCTGTAGAATGTAGTGAGGATGGGCGGGGGCAGGTGGGCTTTCCTCATCCTATGCAGGAAGTGCAGACGTTGCTGTGCCTTCTTGACCAGTGACGCAGTGTTCACAGACCAGGTGAAGTTGTCTGTGATGTGCACCCCCAGGCACTTGGTGCTATTGACCACCTCCACGGCCGTGTTGTTGATGAGAAGTAGAGCGTGGCTGGGTTGGTTTTTCCTCAGGTCAACAATGATCTCTTTAGTTTTGTCCACGTTCAACCCAACCCTTTTTACCCCAGTAAATAATAAAACCACGTCGAGCTATCACAGCACCATACTCTGTGATTTTACGTTTAGAGGTTAAATGGAATAACATAAGAATGAGAAACTAAATTATACACCTTCATCATTAGCTCTCTCTTTAGATTCAAACCTACATTCTAGTTCCTGATATGAAACTGTTTATATTGTGTTATATTTTTTAAAAGTTATAAAAAAAAAAACACGAATATATCTGTCTTGGTATATTCACTTCACAAGCTTAATCAGTAAAATGGCTGAGCATTAGGTTGGCCCATGTATGTATGTGAAAAAATAAAAATTATGCTACAGTGCAAGACACCCCCCAAATTTGTTACCACAAATATCGCATCTCATCTCATCTCATTATCTCTAGCCGCTTTATCCCGTTCTACAGGGTTGCAGGCGAGCTGGAGCCTATCCCAGCTGACTACGGGCGAAAGGCGGGGTACACCCTGGACAAGTCGCCAGGTCATCACAGGGCTGACACATAGACACAGACAACCATTCACACTCACACCTACGGTCAATTTAGAGTCACCAGTTAACCTAACCTGCATGTCTTTGGATTGTGGGGGAAACCGGAGCACCCGGAGGAAACCCACGCGGACACGGGGAGAACATGCAAACTCCGCACAGAAAGGCCCTCGCCGGCCACGGGGCTCGAACCTGGACCTTCTTGCTGTGAGGCGACAGCGCTAACCACTACACCACCGTGCCGCCCATGAAACTGTTTATATTGTGTTATATTTTTTTTAAAGTTATAAAAAAAAACATGAATATATCTGTCTTGGTATATTCGCTTCACAAGTTTAATCAGTAAAATGACTGAGCACCATGTATGTATGTGAAAAAATAAAAATTCTGCTAAAGTGCAAGACACCCCCCAAATTTGTTACCACAAATATGTAGGCAAATTTTCAGCTTTTTATTCTTAATAGAAGTGAGTACTCACTGGCAATGAAAGTTTATATACATTGTTTTATTGAAACAGCTTTCTTAAACATGAACTAAATCTAAAATATACATTTGAATAAAGTTACTTTGTAAAATTTGTAACATCAGAAACAGTGATGAATAAAATGGTCCATATTTGAATAAATGTCTAATACAGTTACAGTTTCTGCAAAGCAGAACTAGTGGTTTGTGTGGGGACTATTTTGCGATGCGCTTCCACAACTTGTAACACAATCTGCTTTTCTTCCTCGTCATTTGTAAGCATTGTGTTGTATTCCTAGAAGAGTTTGACACCTCGTTCGGCAGTGTCATTCACAACGCACAGTTTCTTTAGTCGGTCCTGACCTTGGCAGTAGCTTTCATTGTCTTTGCTGGGTTTCTGATTTTCTTCCTTTGTTCTTTTTCAGGCGGCACAGTGGTGTAGTGGTTAGCGCTGTTGCCTCACAGCAAGAAGGTCCGGGTTCGAGCCCCGTGGCCGGCGAGGGCCTTTCTGTGCGGAGTTTGCATGTTCTCCCCGTGTCCGCGTGGGTTTCCTCCGGGTGCTCCGGTTTCCCCCACAGTCCAAAGACATGCAGGTTAGGTTAACTGGTGACTCTAAATTGACCGTAGGTGTGAATGGTTGTCTGTGTCTATGTGTCAGCCCTGTGATGACCTGGCGACTTGTCCAGGGTGTACCCCGCCTTTCTCCCGTAGTCAGCTGTGATAGGCTCCAGCTTGCCTGTGACCCTGTAGAACAGGATAAAGCGGCTAGAGATAATGAGATGTTCTTTTTCAGCAGAAGCCAGTTCTTGTGAATGTTCTCCGCTTTTTCAATGACATGGTTCTTAAGCATTGTTGGTATGGCTGCCTTTTCCCAAATGCCAAGCAATTCTACTGATGTTGCCAGGCTGGCATTTCTTACATCCCTTTTATCCTTTAGGTGCTGATGAAATCTCTCTAGAACCTGTCTTGTTGTTGGCAGCTGTCTTAGGCATGTAAGTGCATTTAGCTCACATAAACCAATCAGAAAAATGTCCCTACTTAGTCTTGTAGTGGCCATCCTAACTTGTCCACCAAAACACTGTCTATGTTATCTTTGGCAGTGTCTTGTAGCATGCTTTAGAAGAAGAAACCTTTATTTGTCACATGCATACTTCAAGCACAGTGAAATTCATCCTCTGCATTTAACCCATCTGAAGCAGTGAACACACACACACACACACACAGAGCAGTGGGCAGCCACACTAGAGCGCCCGGGGAGCAGTCAGGGGGTTAGGTACCTTGCTCAAGGGCACCTCAGCCCAAGGCCGCCCCACGTTAACCTAATTGCATGTCTTTGGACTGTAGGGGAAACCGGAGCACCCGGAGGAAACCCACAAACTCCACACAGAAAAGTACCTAAAGAAACCTTTATTTGTCACATTGAAATTCACCCAGAGCAGTGGGCAGCCACACTAGAGCACCCAGGGGGTTAGGTACCTTGCTCAAGGCCGCCCCACGTCAACATCATGTCTTTGAGCACCCAGAGGAAACCCATGCAGACAAGGGGAGAACACGCAAACTACAAACAGAAAGGCCCTCGCCGGCCACTGGGTTCGAACCCAGAACCTTCTTGCTGTGAGGCGACCGTGCTAACCACTACACCACCAAAGGTCTTAGTATTCAGTAATATCAATTGTGGACAAGAAAACTGAGCTGTTGTTACACTACACAGTTTATGTGCAAGTCACTGAAGTCAGTCCTCCTGTTTCCTACTAAAAACTTCTTTGGATATGAGTGTGGAGTTGCCAGTAAGCATTGCTGTCTATGAGCTAAATCAGCAAAATCGGAGCATCAGTGAGCATCCACTGTTTAAAAACCTGAAACTTTTTGTGGGAAAAGGAAAATAATTAGGGGGTGTCTTGAACAATATCTATAAAATGATTTTTTTCGGCCACTCTAACGAGCACATTCTCTGCTCTTCTGGAAGCAGAGGGAATGGTCTAGAAACACGATGCAGCAGCAAATCGCTTTTAGGGGTGAAGTCTCGCGAGATTCATGTAAGCTACTGTAGGCGCGTTAGCTCACCATCTCGCGATATTTCGTAGTCTTCATCGCCACTGTGGGCGGCCGAGTGGGACAGTGTGCTTCATGGCGGTAGCGGCTTTTGCGGTAAATTAACAACCGTCCTTCGTGTTTTCAGAGTTATTTATTTGCTATGGAGTGTAGAAATACATGTTGTACATTCATCTATGGTTATGTTTCTATAGACGGCTATATAATAAGGTTTAGGTTTAATTTAGCATGCGCGGTGTTAGCTAATCTTGCTAGCTCGCTGTGAGCGGGATTCTGGTCATGGCCTGTTGCTGCCGAGCGGGCTTAACATTCAAAGCTAAAGGTCGCTGGAGTTTCAGAAATTCTTGTCTACTCTTTAGAATAACTTTTAAAATTAAGGTTTATCTTCGATAACAAAGCTATCTGGTTAAGTTCAGTCCTTTAAAATCAGTCCTATGCTGAGGTACTTCTTTAGCTAGCTAATATAACGCGCCTTCATATTGTTAGATTTCATGCTAGCGTGGCTGCTTTTTTTAAACACGCTTCAATTCTGCCAAGTCCCGCCCCTGCTCGGTGATTGGCTCTTATGTCAACTTGCGAGTGCTCCACCAATGTTAAGGCAGGAGGTGGGAGTCACCTGGCCAATCATAACGTATTGGACGAAAAATGTCGGAATACGAGTGGGAATAAAATTTAGCTAGTTGCGCCAACTTTTGTAGCTGACTTTCTTGATTTTCACTCATGGGCTGTATTTAGGCACAAATGTCGAGTAAAATCGCTGCACACTTTCACTTTACTAGTTTTTTATAGTAAGATGATAAATTGAAGGAGTCGTTACATGGTTGGTGGATACAAACCACAGCACTGCCTTTAATACAGGATTTGGTGGGAATGTGTCTGCTTGTTTATATGAGCCAAAATAATTTTGGTTAAATAATTGGTCATATTATAATATATTTGCAAGTGACGTCAAAACAAAATAGAAACCTGGATGTCGGCCATGTTGGTGTATATACAAATGCGGGATCAAGCGATATTCCATACAAAACAGTCACACGTGTGCAACTCCTGTTTTTCCACTGCTTTAAAGCAGATACGCAGAACCTTTATTTTTAAATACATTTCTGAGTGGATAGTATCTCCATCCTTGACTCTTGTATGCTGCATAAATGGGAATTAAAAATATATATATTTTTGAGAGTTAAAATCGACCGCAAAATTGGGATTCGAGCTGAGCCAGCCCTGAGTGCGTGACATCACATGCCCCTTTTCCACCAAAGCAGTTCCAGGGCTGGTTCGGGGCCAGTGCTTAGTTTGGAACCGGGTTTTCTGTTTCCACTGACAAAGAACTGGCTCTGGGGCCAGAAAAACCCGGTTCCAGGCTAGCACCAACTCTCTGCTGGACCAGAGGAAAGAACCGCTTACGTCAGCGGGGGGACGGAGTTGTTAAGACCAACAACAATAACAAGACCGCGAAAGATCGCCATTTTTAAGCGACGAGAAGCAGCAGCTGTACAAACGCGAAGTCATCCATTATTGTTGTTGTTGCTGCTGCTGCTGCTTCTTCCGTGTTTTTGCTTCGATATTCGCGCCAAGGTTTATGCAAACGTAGCGATGTAACTGACATATACAGCGACATAATGACGTGGCTTCCCTTAGTACCACGAGCTATGGAAAAGCAAACTGGTTCTCAGCTGGCTCGCAAGTTGAACGAGTTGTGAGCCAGTGCCAGCACTGGCCCTGAACCAGCCCTGGAACTGATTTGGTGGAAAAGGGGTATCAGTGGTAACCGGTTTTAAAGTGCATATCACGGGTAAATTCAGGAGCAAGACCAATGTAATTCTCCTATTTTATATTAAACTTTGGTCAAATATCCGTCACAGTTTGCATTTTGTGCAATTTTTTTTTACCTTGCGCAATACCAGAAAAATTCAGTTGAAATCAAGCCATTTGAGGCGAATTGGTCCGCCTCTGAAAAAACTTGGCATTTGGATTTCCCGGGAAACAGTGATTTTTGTGACGTCGTGCGGGACGCCTTCCTCTGAATCCTACGTCAGCACTGGTTTGTTTATGATAAAACGACCTGGTGGTTTTCTGCAAATTTCTTCAACGTTATCGTGTAATTATTAAAATGGTTAACAGATGTATCGTAGGAGGGTGTAGCAACACCAATCTTGATGGGATTAGTACTCATCGTTTCCCAAAAGACCGGACAATGAGAGAGAAATGGGAGCGCTTGGTCTACACAGGCTGTGCACTGAAACCATGCAAAGCTCGCGCAGCCTGCTGGCGCTTCCGCAGGTGACATCACGAATCTGGCTCCAGACTCCCTTGGGATTTTTCCAGAAGCATTTTATTTAATTTTTTTTATGCTATAGACAGATGGCCTTGTGCAAAATTACCCTTCTGGATGAGTGTGTAAAGGGACATACTTTCATATAAAAAGCCCCCCGAAATTGGTCCAGGATATGCACTTTAAGGCCGAGGCCTTTGACAGCTATAGACCAAAGTCATATAAATAAAAATGTATGGTGAAAGTAAGAAATAGCATTACTGACTCGCTCAACTAAGACGGATTTGACTTCATTGATTGTGGGTTGACCCTCATTAAAACAGGATGGGTGTTATAACTTATGCATGCACATGTATGTTGCATGTGTTTTCACTGAGAAAACGTAAAAGGCTGATTAAATAATCAGATGAACTGAGACGATCACATTTCTGAAGCAAATTAAACACACAATACAAGTTACATGGATTAATCTAAATGCAGGTAAACAACGAGTCATGTTTTTGTTGTTTTGCTTCCAAATGAGAGTCGGAGCTTACCCGTCTGCGTTCTCGCTTCTTGAAGGCCGACCTTGTGGCCGATTGTTTTGAAACAATCTGACTTTCAGTTGTTTGTCCAGTTCTCCATTCATTCGCTCCTTCCACATAAGGGCGAGATGGCAGTGATATCCAGTTTAGAAATCAGATGGTTGCTCCACTCATTCTATATTTTGCCCATACTGTGTACTCTGCCATTAATGCTCAGCTCAGGCAATTACTAAAACCTGGGACAGAACGGAATGTCACTGGTTTTAGCAGCAACCGCTGGGAGGTCACTGCCCGAGTGATATGTCCCGTCCTGTTCCGTCCCGGGTTTTTACCAACAACTCTCAGCTCTCACTCCTGAAGAACTGGTGCAACTGAACTTAGTTTCCTTTTAAAAAATAAATTAAATAAATGCTTTCGTTTTCTTGTAGTTTTATTTAATTGTTGATGCTGCACCCTCTTTCAATACGGGCTTATAGCCAACGCTCCTCAACAGATCAGAGGTTTCGTACGAGTCTTCAGTAAAATGTGCAGAGCAGAGGAGAGACCACTTCGTAGGCGCCCAGTGTGCCCGTGAACTTCTCGCAAAGCGCGTCCAAATCTTTGCAGTTTGAACATTCTTGGGCCATGAATGCAACGTAAATCCACCTTCTGTCGTTTTGCTGGCACATTTACGTGGCATGGCGATAAATTAGCTCAAAATGGAGGATCGGAGCTGCAGTCAGCTCTTTTTTTTTTTTTTTAGTATAGCGTAAATAGCGATGAGACCGATAGACTTCCTGTTGTGATGTTACGGACGTCAAGATCATTCAGTCAGACCGCTACCTATATAAATCACTTTAATTGTAAAAATTACTATATTAGATTTATTGTTAACGCTTAACTATTCCTGTGCCATTCTTGAGGTCTCAAGGCATTTATAAACGAGAGTGAGGCCATGGCTCTGCATATATGCTTTAAGTGTTATTTTAGCTATGCCATATCTTTGTGCCGTATATGCTTGTGGTCATGTGATTGTGACATGGACCGATTTTTTTTTTTTTTTTTTAAGAATTCTGTCCGTGATTCGGAAAGAGGGCGAGGAAACTCTGAAGCTTAGTACAGAGAGGAGACGAGCAGGGCTGAACAACATCGGCAGGGCTGATCTAACAGAGACTAAAACCAAAACAGCTTGTGTTTGCAGTAATCATTTTATCTCAGGTGAGATTTAAAAGCTTTCTCAATAATATCATATCACTTTATTTCATGTTTGCTAGAATTTTGCTCTTAAATGAGTTCTCTCGTCATGGTTCACTCGGTCGTTGTTATACTTTTAATGCGTGTATTACCATTTCACTTCTAGGAGCGCTAGCAAAATTGCACGATAGGAACAATCCAGACTGGGCACCCACTCAGAAAATGGGCAATGTTTCGTCCAAGGTCGGACTTGATTCTTTGGCAGCCAAACCAGATAAAACGTGATATCTGGGTACTCGATGGTTGGTAGAAGCGACCACTTAGAACTCTTATCTCCAGAAAAGGTTGACTTTTTTTTAAAAATAATATGGGTCAAAACCACACACATCTATCTTCTCTTTGTATCGGCTCTTCGCTGGACCGTTCAAATCGTGGTAATGCTGAAAAAATTTAGCATTGTTTACAGACACGCTTTCAGCGGCTGCCATCCTAGTTACTTTGTATATCCACCAACATGGCGGACGCTCATGACATCGCACATTTTGATCGCGTGGTTGCAAGTCATCTATCGGCCAAGTGTGTCGTCACACACAAGGAATTTGGTTCTGGCAGTTGGTGTCTCTCTAGAGATACAGGTATCTATAGATACAGTCTGTCTAAAGATACATACCTTAAAGTGCATATCACAGGTAAATTCAGGAGCGAGATCAATGTAATTCTCCTATTTTATATTAAACTTTGGTCAAATATCTGTCACATTCTACATTCTCTGCAAATTTTTTACCTTGCGCAATACCAGAAAAATTCAGTTGAAATCAAGCCATTTGAGGCGAATTGGTCCGCCTCTGAAAAAACTTGGCATTTGGATTTCTCGGCAAACATTGATTTTCGTGACATCGCGTGCGGGACGCTAGTTTGTTTATGATAAAACGACCTGGTGGTTTTCTGCAAATTTCTTCAACGTTATCGTGTAATTATTAAAATGGTTAACAGATGTATCGTAGGAGGGTGTAGCAACACCAATCTTGATGGGATTAGTACTCATCGTTTCCCAAAAGACCGGACAATGAGAGAGAAATGGGAGCGCTTGGTCTACACAGGCTGTGCACCGAAACTGCACAAGCTCGCGCAGCCTGCTGGCGCTTCCGCAGGTGACATCACGAATCTGGCTCCAGACTCGCTTGGGATTTTTCCAGACGCGTTTTATTTTATTTTTTTCTGCTGTAGACAGATGGCCTTGTGCAAAATTACCCTTCTGGATGAGTGTGTAAAGGGACATACTTTCATATACAAAACAAAACATGAAATTGGTCCAGAATATGCACTTTGTGTGTCACGTAAGAAAAATGTCTATGTAATGTACAATATAGGCGTTACACAATATACAATCTACAATAACTAGTGTAAATATATATACAGTATAAATACCTATATTGTACACAATGTCTATCTGTAATCTAAAATCTATAATATGCAATATCTATGCATAAACTATATAAATAATATACAATAGAATATATTATGATTATAATATAACGATAGTTATGTATCATGTAATTCGTATAATTTGAGACCTACTGTTGAACACAGAATACAAGCTCTTATCATGAGAACAATCAGCTTGATAAATCATTTAATGACGTGAAATTACTGAATTTCGCTGACTTTCAGGTTGTTCCATATAAAACAAGCAAAAAATCCCACATTTAACATGGGAGTGTCTGTAAAAATAGGTGATCCTGAGACGTGGTATAAACAGAACTGTGTTTCATTGATTTATCAAGGAGAGCCAGCTAAATATTTCCATATATAACATCACAGTGAGATCTGAATTTAACATCGGTAATAAAACACCAGGCACTATGATGGATTGAATGACCCGAGTGTAGATAGTATTACAATCCAGCACAGAAGAAGGAAAAACAAGCCTTATTGCTGGACAGTAACCCAAATTTAAGTAAGCCAGCGGTGGGTTTGTAAGGAACTTTTGCTGTCCAGCCAAGTACCTAAATATTTGTCTCTGTTTGCTGTCTCAATTTGTGTTCCATCAAAAGATTTGACTTGATTTCTTCCACATCGGTGTTTCAGGAACCGTTTTTATTGTCTTAATCCCTATTTGAACTGGATTAGTTTATCGAGAGGACAGCAATAACATTTCCACAGGAGGAGCGAGTGTCTACAAACTCAAATGTTTGGAGCAAGATCATACGACCATGTGACTGGGTTAGAGAAGAAATGCTCGCTCTTATTTCGGCCAAATTTCCAGCAACAAACTGAAAATCCAATAAAACAAGAATGACAAAGAATACAAGAAGTGTCCATTTTTGATTTTGTGACTCGGTGTCTTGGTATCCGAGGAACAGTCATTGGTACACACACACTTTTTATACAAGTGGCTGCAGTCAACCTCCCCCCCCCCCCCCCCCCCTCCTCCAATGCAAGGTGATGCTTGCAAGAAAATAAGACGTGCAATCCCGACTGTACCAGAATTTATTAGATGATTGTTGAGTTTGTTGAAAAACAATAGGTAGTTTGGTTTGTGAGTTTTCTCAGAGGAGGGCAGAGAAAAACTTTGATATGGCAGATCTAGATCTGGATGGAAATAAAATCTGTACCTGTAAAATAGGAAATTACACCAGCACCCCATATTAATGTAATCCTGCCTGGATATGGTGTTCGATCTATTCTCACAAGCATATATAAAGCATTTCACTTTTTTTAATGCATCAGGGGTTGGGGTTTGTTTGTTTGTTTGTTTGTTTGTTTTGGGGGGGGGATATTGTTTTAAATGTGTCTTGGCTGCTTTAAATATCCTCCCACTTTAAAAAAAAAATCATAATTTAAGAAGGTTTTTAATCTACATTGTGCTTCTTTGTAGAATGTTGTATGAGGTCTTTTTTGTTTTATTTTTTCTAGATTCTGAACAATAAATAACCAACAAAAGGCTTCCCTGGATATTTCTTTACAAGTACCGTGCATTAGGATACCTCAGAAGAGAGCAGGCGCTAAGTAAGTGATCCAAATTTTCATTGTCATTTTAAAGTGTACGTTTTCTATGGACATCATGAGTTTTCCCACTGAGTCTCATCACAGAGATGTGGCCTGTACCCACATCACTTCCACAAAGTTTTTTTTTTTTCCTTTTTTTTTTTCCTCCATTCAAGCTGTTCGTCAGGTCATAAGAGAAACCAATCAGTCTGACACGAATGTAAGTTTGCATGTAATAAAAGATAGGAAGTCAATCAGTAAACATGTAGGTCATCATGAAGTCCAACACATGGTAGGAGAGTTTGGAGAAGAGCTTTCCCTGATTTCTGATGTGTGTTCTCAGTCTGTTCTGTCGCTATTAAGTATCTCCTGTTCTAAGTAGGTTTGTGATTTTCTTTTCCTTTTTTTTATGTCGTTTCTCTCTGTGTCGTCTGTGCTGTAGAGCATATCTCTTGACTGTACTATAATTCCAAAACCAATGGCAGAACAAATTGGGTTCAAACCTCCTTAAGGGGGGCTCTGCATCACTGGAGTTCATTTGAGCAAAGGTACTTCAGCTTTCTTCTGTGTAGTACTGAATCAGGCAGCTCACCATCACACTTATGCCCCTTTTCCACCAAAGCAGTTCCAGGGCTGGTTCGGGGCCAGTGCTTAGTTTGGAACCGGGTTTTCTGTTTCCACTGACAAAGAACTGGCTCTGGGGCCAGAAAAACCGGTTCCAGGCTAGCACCAACTCTCTGCTGGGCTAGAGGAAAGAACCGCTTATGTCAGCAGGGGGCGGAGTTGTTAAGACCAACAACAATAAGACCGCGAAAGATCGCCATTTTTAAGCGACGAGAAGCAGCAGCTGTACAAACGCGAAGTCATCCGTTATTATTATTATTGTTGCTGCTGCTTCTTCCGTGCTGTTTTTGCTTCGATATTCGTGCCAAGGTTTATGCAAACGTAGCGACGTAACTGACATATACAGCGACATAATGACATGGCTTCCCTTAGCACCGCGAGCTATGGAAAAGCAAACTGGTTCTCAGCTGGCTCGCAAGTTGAACGAGTTGTGAACCAGCACTGGCCCCGAACCAGCCCTGGAACTGATTTGGTGGAAAAGGGGTATCACTGTAGCATTCCCACTTTTAAGGAAAAGTGGGTAGCATCCTCTACTGAACGCCAGTATGCTTTGAACTTTTGCTGGAAGGAAAAAATTGCAGCCTTTTGTAATCTTTATAAGCGACATTCCAGAGAACTGCAGTGTGTTGCAGTTTTACTTTACCAAACTGATGAGCATAGCTGTTCAGTGTAATGTCTTTGGAGAGAGCCCCTGCTGGCCGAAAGGCCCAAAGGGGGATTATGTCGTGGCGACGTCCGTCCGTCCCAGGAAGGGTGCTCACTTTCTGAAATCAACTCCTCACAATTTTTTGGAGGAATTTCACAAAACTTGGCAGGATCCTGTTATGTGTCGGTAATATACATGTTGTAATTTCGTTAAATTCAGTCACGTTTTACCAGAGTTACAGCCCTTGATTAACAGAATTATACTTTGACAGTTTCATGAGTGTCTTTTCCTTCTGAAATCAACTCCTCTCCCAATTTTTGGAGGAATTTCACCAAACTTGGCAAAAGGCCTTGTTATATGACAGTTATACACACATTGAAAATTTGTTTAATTTGAGCATATTTTACCAGAGTTATGCCCTTGATTTATTAACAAACTTGTACTTTGGCAATTTCATCAAGGTGTGCTTGCTTTCTGAACTCAACTTCCCTCACAATTTTTTTCCCCCGCTGGCTGAAAGGCCCGAAGGGGGATTATGTCGTGGTGATGTCCGTCCCGGGAAGGGTACTCGCCTTCTGAAATCAACTCCTCTCGCAATTTTTGGAGGAATTTCACAAAACTTGACATGATTCTTTGTTGTATGTCAGTGATGCACACATTGTAGTTTCGTTCAATTCAGTCGCATTTTACCAGAGTTATGCTATAGTTGCCAGCAGGGGATATTGTGCTCTCAGAGCACTCTTGTTTTAGTCATGGAAACAGTATCTTGAAAATGTTGAGCCCTTTCAGAGCATGTACAGCAGCTTGAAAAGCAAGAAGCAATACATGCATGTGTTCAAATTCATTAGATTCACATTTGAGTATAAAAATGTACCGTCACCTGAATTGTCCCTTTTTTCCCCCCAAATGTAAGGCTGTGTTTGCTCTGAGACTAAATGATGATGAAATTAAGGGTTACGTAAGCCAAGCTTTGGGTCTCACAGTTGTACTCTCCACAGGGAGGCAAGGCTCTGATGATGGAGAATGGACAGAGCACAGCCTCGAAGCTTGGCCTGCCGCCCCTCACCCCTGAACAGCAGGAGGCCCTGCAGAAGGTGACCACTTCTTTATACACATACATGTGCAATCTAACGTTCACAACAGTACCTCTGTAAGGCCACCCATTTTTTATCTTTAGGTTCACAGATTTTTTTCAACATATTTTTGATGATGTCGCTCGAAATAAAAATAAGTGTCCTTGTCCAATTTTTTTTTTGCGTGGCAAAATTCCAATGTCGGATTAAGATGATAAAATAATTTAAATTCAAGAGACACACTTTACATACACACATATATACACACATACACGTGTGTGTTCTTGTGTATAAGTTTATAACACGGACTAGCATTCCAGTACTTACTTCTCTGAAGGTATGTGGTCATATGACCGTTGAGCTCTCATGAGCACATCGAAGGCTGATACGTTCGTGCTACTTGATTCGATAGGACTCTCTGCGGCACCATCCTCTTCTAATTCCACAGTCAGATACTTGCAGCCAAAATCGCGAACTAACGTTATGGCAGGCATATTCGGCATCGCGCTCGTTACATCACCACCTTCTTTCTGAGAACCAAAGATCGTTTTGATCTTTTCATTGTTTACTTTCAACGCTTGAGAGACGAAATCGCCCACGTTTTGGTTAGTGAGACAGTGAAAAGACTTTTCTTTACCACACTTTATGCTTACGTACAGTTGAGGCGATAGCTCGGAATCCATGCTGTCAGCGTCGGCCATGGTCAGCACGAGGTTGACGCGGTCGTAAATACCATAAAAACATTCAAGTGAATACTCAATGTCGTAAATAGTTTCGTTTTCGGACTCGGCTGAAGTGGATATCTACAACGCACATTGTCGTTTGTATTTGCGATTCTAATACTTTTTACTTAAAGAAATATGACCTAGTACCAGGGATACAGTGCTGTTACAAGAAAAATATGTGACTTTTTTTTTTACATGTCTTTTTGTACGTTTCGGCGGTTAAAATAAAAATACGCACAGACTTATTTTTCTAGCGGTAGTATTTAACTGCCGTTGGCGGATCCGTGATCCGAAAAATCTAAAATGAGTCGCCTAAAGTGATGTTCCTGTCAGTTTGGCTGAGTTGATAATTGAGGACTTGTTCTCTACTGCTGGGCGTTCCTATGCTTGTTGAGTGCATATGTACGTGTTCAGTGGAGAAAGAGAAAAGCCAGAGCTATGCCTTCAGTACTAGTGTGTGTGATTTTGTCTGCTAGTACTATTCTCACCTGCTGGCACATGTTTTGGATTATTAATAATGTAGATCTCTTCTGAGGTGAAGTTTAGTTTATTTGTTACGGTTGCAAAATATTACAGACCAAAAAGATCTATACACGCAAGCAAAATTCAAACAGAAAACTAGAAAAGCACTCGGAGAGCGCAGACCTCCGCCAAGAATCCTTTAAAAAATTCCAGGATCCAGACGGTGATCCGGATCACCACCAAAATTTAATGCATTGTTACTTGTGCCCAGTCTCACACCTGGAAAAAATTTCAGAGCAATCCGTTCATAACTTTTTCCATAATGTTGCAAACAAACCAACACTACCGAAAACATAACCTCCTTGGTGGAGGTAAAAATGCTATGAAACAAAACTAAACAAAAAAATTTGTGACTGGAAAAGGAAACAGGATTCTCGTCCCAATTGACAACCCTTCCCCGAATTTAAAGGAAAAATTTGTACTTTAAAAGGAGTTCATTTAGGCTAAAAAAAAAGTCAATCTTAATTTGGGTGTCTAAATAATAATGAGAGATATAAAATGTCTAAACAATCTACATATAACTAATACAGTTTATGGAGCTTGGTTAAATGCTTGTTTTGTGTAGCAGAAAGAGTTAATGCAGGTTTTTATTTTGTACAGAGACTTTCGACATGTCATTTCGCTTGGGAGGCTGCTCCACAGATCGATCGATCGATCTTGGAAAGAATGAAGACCTGTAGTAATTCTGCTTGAACTTCACCATTGGAACAAGATTGTTCTTGTCAATTTCTTGTTTGGTACCTTGTTTTATTGGGAACCAGGAGATGATTTCCTTCTTCCGTGATAGCTTGTGCGTTCTTAAACTTGTATAGTTGGACCAAGTCAAATATCTGACGTCTGTGTTCCAGTATGAACAGCCTATCGTTATATGTCAAGTCCTTGGGATAGTTAAGGACGAACTTGGTGGCTCGTCGCTGTACATTCTCAATGAGTCGCTGATGTTTAACAGTGTATAGTGACCAACACAGGAAGCATCTTCAAGCTGTGAAGGGGTTTATCTCAATTTTTACTGATTTTTGTCTTGAATTATTCTGGCTTTATCGCAGGCAAAGAAGTATGCCATGGAGCAGAGCATCAAAAGCGTGCTGGTCAAGCAGAACCTTGCCCAGCAACAGCCAATCAACAACCTCCAGGTACCTGTAGTTAACTTGCATGTCTTTTGTGAAAATCTCATTGTTCTGCTATGAAGTAAGTTGGTTGAATTGCTGAGCCGTTTGTGAGAAATCTCAAACTAGATTAATCATTGCAGTTCTCGCTCACTCTACTTTTTCCCAACCAGCTCCCCAATTCCTTACAGATGGCCTCACTGAGCATGGCTGGCTTCGGTGACCCGCTTTCACCCTTACAGTCGGTAAGCAAAAGCAAATATTTAGCACTTTTCTTAGGGGTTTATAAACAGACACATGGACTATTAATAAGGCAGGAACGTAGTCTCCCTCCATTTCTTGGCATACATGTGGTTGCTCAGTACTCGTGTGTGTAATGACAGGAGGTAAAGCAGAACCAGTGCTATGTCTTCGGTGCCAACATGTTGAGAGTATGCTGGTTCTATCCTCAATCACTGAAACACTCTTGAAGTACATACTTTCTTAAATTCGTAAGTTTTATTTGTTCTTTGCGAGTAGTTTGAGGTGTGGGGTGTTTTTCTTTTCTCCTTTCAGGTTGCTGCACAGCGGCAGCGGGCACTTGCTATAATGTGCCGTGTTTACGTGGGCTCGATTTACTATGAGCTTGGAGAGGATACTATTAGACAAGCATTTGCGCCTTTTGGGCCAATCAAGAGCATCGACATGTCCTGGGACTCAGTTACGCTTAAGCACAAGGTATGAATCCATGCATGTTCAGTGTACCTGATTGAGTGATGTTTTTTTTTCCTCCCCCAAAGTGTGACCAGAAGGTGTCCATCTCTCTCTCTCTCTCTCTCTCTCTCTCTCTCTCTCTCTCTCTCTCTCTCTCTGCAGGGTTTTGCGTTTGTAGAGTATGAGGTACCGGAGGCAGCACAGCTGGCTTTAGAGCAGATGAACTCTGTCATGTTAGGGGGGAGAAACATTAAAGTAAGTTGGTCTTTTATACTATGACTATTACATTTGTTATAACGAATCAGATTGTGTTAATGTAGATTTACTGAGATGATGGATAAAATAATTGCAACAGATTAAAAATAGCTAGAGATATTCCATTGTTTTTTTTTTATGTTTTCTCGAAGGTGGGACGGCCAAGCAACATTGGTCAGGCGCAGCCAATCATAGACCAGTTAGCCGAAGAAGCCCGCGCGTTTAACAGAATCTACGTAGCGTCCGTACATCCTGACCTGTCAGACGATGACATCAAGAGCGTCTTTGAGGCCTTTGGGAGAATCAAGTCTTGTATGCTGGCGCGGGAGCCCACGACAGGGAAACACAAGGGCTATGGCTTCATAGGTGAGAACTAGGCCTCCGCTTTTGTTCGGTTGTAAATACTGTGTATGCGGCCGTGAGCGGTCAGTCATAGCGGAATGCTGTTCTCTACATATGTCTCGCAGGGGATAGAGGAGGGGTGGGGGCAGGTTCCTCACATGCTTTCATAGTAAGTTTTTGTTTTTTTGTTGTTGTCGTTATTTTCCTTAGGCTCAGTTGCGGACAATTTGCCATAAGTGCCCTCTGGTAATTACACAGTAAATGACACAGTGCTCTGCCAGAAGATTTAAGTTGAACCTTTCTCCTGGGCCTTTTGGGTCTTATATTGTGATTCCCTTCTTCTCTAGAGTATGACAAGGCCCAGTCAGCGCAGGACGCAGTGTCCTCTATGAACCTGTTTGATTTGGGTGGTCAATATCTGCGCGTGGGCAAGGCAGTGACCCCGCCCATCCCGATGCTGACGCCCACCGCACCTGGGGGCCTGCCCCCTGCTGCTGCTGTGGCTGCTGCCGCAGCCACTGCCAAAATCACCGCCCAGGTGAGCCCCTTTTACTTCTTTACCATCTATTGTTAGTCAGGAGAGTGTGTGTGTGAGTGAGTGAGTGTGTGTGTGTGTGAGATCAGCTGCTTCCATTTGGCACTAGAATGGTTCCTTGATTTTAAAGTAAGGCAGCGTGAATTTTTATTTTTGTAATGGGCTTAGCAAGGCTAGAGGAGATACATGGTGCTGTATGTGAGGGCTTGCTTTGTCAGTTTAGCTTTTGACTGGCATGAAGACAGCATTACTTATATGAGACAGAGCTTTTTACATGCAGAAAGATAACATAGCGTGTAAACTCCAAAAACAGATGGCATGGAATCTTTCCACTCCGGAGAATCGGACAGAAGACTTCCTCAACTGTCTGGTAAATCCTTCAGGCAATTCTGTTCCAAGCACGCTGGTGCTTCTTTGTTTTGTGTAGATTTATAAGTGTGCGGAGAGACTTGTCTTCAGGACCTCCCAGTAATGCTGGTAATCATTGTGCCATAGATGTCTGCTAGATAGAGAATGTTAATTGAACAGTCATGTAAATTCAGGATGCTGATTTGGGCAGCTGTAGTGTCAGGTGACTCAAGATCCCAAGTAGCCCACACTGCTATAATACAAAGGCAGCATTATGCCTTCTATCCAACCGGGTACCTTGGCCCTTGAGTTATTACCTGCATCTCTTTATTTCAGTTTGGCAAATACAGATATGCATGTGTTTAGGCCTAATTAACATTTAAGTGGATGTATCAGGATATCCACTTTATCTGTAGTTTTCAATAATAGCCATTTAATCACGAGTGTGACTTTTTTTTTAATGCTTTAATAACTTAATTGTTTTGCATTTCCTTTTCTGGATTGTCAGTCCATTTTATAACATGTACTTTTACCAAGTCTATGCTAGAGCATAAATCATTGACCTATAGACATCTTTTAAAACACTTTACCTAGCCAGTGAAAACCCAGAATCTGTCCTATGTTGCTATATACTTCTCATGTATAGATTATATACACACAAAAGAATAGTACCTGTAATGTAATTGTATAATACTTAAAATGAGTAGTTTTAAGCATTGTGATTAGCTAGTTTTGTCTTGTCATGATGGTGTTCTGTGTTTTTTTTGGCTTGGGCCTGATTGCATTGTATATACAGGCAGTAGTGCTTAAACATCTTTCAGATAGAACACTGTAAGTGTTTTTAATTTGGCTTGTTGTGGTGATGCCAAACTGCTTGCTGCAGGACGTTATGTTGGCTTCTTAGTTGAACGTCCTACCTTATTGGAGCCTAAACTTGCTTTCCATACACCGATGGAACTAAATTTATCGTAGTCCTTTTCTTCTTCCAGATCAAAATTTGCAAGTCTGACCATTTGGTAAATTATCAGGCTTAACACGCTGTTTGACTTGCCTAATGACAAGTAAAGGCAAAAGCATATTTTCTTGGGATGCTTGGCTAAGCACCATCCTTAGTGATGTATGGTGGCAGGTATGATGATGATGCCCTTTATTGTCACTAGTCACATGTACCAGCGAAATTAGCCGTTAACCTGTCCGTACATATACAACATACAATTGACAGAGGGTAGACAGGACAGGAAGACAGGGATAAAGAGAAAAAGGAAACACAACATGAGGAGAGATAAGGAAAAAAAGAACACCCCCACACTATGCTCCTGTCAGGAGTACAGTGTGGGAACATTTTAAAAAACCTTTGCATAAGCACACAACAACACAAGTACACTTTAAACACGGGACTTGAGGGGGGAATCAGGGGTGAGGGGGGGAGGTAATCCAGCGCAAGCAAGCAGCCGTCCGCTCCTGCAGCCATGAAGGCGGTGGTCACGCACCCGCTTGTCACACTGGGGGTAAAAATGGCGACCGCGGAGAGTTAGAGAAGGAATGCGAGAGTGTCTCCCGGCAGTGACCTTCAGGGGGAAATGTTGCCTCAGCAACGGCCTGAACCGAGGCCAGTGCTGTCTCAGGGAGCCGAATGTCGATAAGATATAAATTGTTTGGTCTTTCCAGACGCAGGCTTTGCACGTCCACACCGCTCGTCCATATCTGTCCATTCTATTCAAATTGATCTCTGAAAAATGTATTCCTTGCAAAGCTGAAAGCTGCTCCGAGATAACAACCATTTTGTGATTTAAAGTTCTGAATGTCCACAGTCCGAGTGCCAACAGCTTTGCCCACCACTCCAATCATATCGGGCAGCTTTGTGGGGCTTTGAACAACTGTCACCGTTGTGTGATTTCCTCGATATACCAGGACAATGCCTAATCCAACCAGCAAAAGTCCTGTAATCATGGTTCCGAATAGGTAGATATCTTCAATGTCCTCCACAGAAAGAATCGCCAGGCACACGACCCGCCACCGCTCCCACGCGTCCATTGTGTAACCAGCCTCAAACGTTCCAGCAGGACAGATAGGTTCCCCCGAACCCAGGCTTCTCGTCGAGAAAACTGTCAATTTCGTTAGGAGACCAGTTTATCAATTCCATGCTTTTTTTTAGTTTAGAAAGTAATGCAGGGAGAGTCTCTTCAAAAAGTACAGCAGATGAGACAAGACACAGAAGCACGAGCAGGGGAAAAAAAGGAGGGCGAGGGAGAGCAGAAAATGTGACCGCCTTCTGTGGAAGCACGGAGAGAAAAAAAAAAGGTAGCCAAGGAACTGGATCTCTTTCCAAAATATCACAAAACGAGGCATAAATCTACCTTTGGAAGTAAAAGTATGCTGGGTTTGTTTGCGATGCTGCTGCAGTGGAGACCTTGTAAAAGGCATCTTATGTAATAGAGTTCCATTGCCAGTAGATCTGGGAGGTGATAAAATGCATCACTGCACTTGTAAACATTTGTACAGTGCATAATATCACAATATATAGGCTTGTTAACAAATTAATCAAAATGACGCATCTGCAAAAATCAAATACGTTTACGTTTTTCGGTTTTAAAACTAAAATGCAACTAAAAACTAGAAAAGCACTTGGAGAGCGCAGACCTCCGTCAAGAATCCTTTAAAAATATTCCGGGATCCAGAAGGTGATCTGGATCACCGTCAAAATTTAATGGATTGTTACTTGTGCCCAGTCACACCTCTGGAAAAAATTTCAGAGCAACCCGTTCATTACTTTTTCCGTAATGTTGCTAACAGACAAAACAAACAAACAGACCAACGCTACCGAAAACATAACCTCCTTGGCGGAGGTAAAAACTGACCTCCAATCAGATGCTTCCAATCAAATCTCTCTCTCACATACGGTACTTAGAGTGGAGTTCAAAAGTCTGAGATCACCATGAAAATAATTTTTTTTTTTTTTTTTAAACTGCAAATTTAAAGTATCATTTTTGAAAAATTTAAAATGTTGAATATCATGAGCATTTAATATTCAAGATTCTGCATTATTTCTAAGTCACATGATTTAAATGAAGGCGAACTTGTGATACTGACCATGTTTGTACCAAAGGTCAGGGTTTCTTAAGCCTTATCCCTTCCGTTGAAGTGTGGACATTCAGACTACATGCCAAATGGATTTGACTTAACATGGATCAGATTTTACACAAATTACAAGTCCTTGCCAGCTCCAGTGCACACTGTCATGAAAGCATGCCAAAACAAGAGCCTGATGTTCATGTAAATATATCTGCGATTGTACTTTTCTCTCAAGTTGTAGCTGTATTAAATTGGAAAAGAATGCAAAATAAACACTTTCACTAGTGGTCTCAGACTTTTGATAGTACTAGTCAAAAGTTCAGACGCAGCTTCTAATTCAGCGTATCTTATTTATTTTTATTAAGATGCTTCATGTCTTCAGTATTGTTCTGCAATGTCGAAAATAGTTAAAATCCAGAAAAACCTCTGAATGACTAGGTGTGTCCAAACTTTTGACTGGTCCTGTATATACAAGGTGCGATCAAAAAGTTCAGAGACACTTCCTGTCGTAAACGAACAGAGCGCAGCGCAGTCATGCAGGAGCGAGCAGTAACTTTCATGAGTCATTATGCTGCGTGTTACTACCTGTGTTGCACATTTGTAGCAACGTGCACACGTGCAATGCAGTTTTGCTATGGACCTTAAACTTGAGCAGAGAGAAGAAGAACTTTATTCATCACACGCTTGTGAAATTCCTCTCTGCATTTAACCCGTCCGAAGCAGTGGAAAAAAAAACACACCCAGAGCAGTGGGCAGCCATGCTAACAGCACCCAGGGAGCAGTTGGGAGTTAGGTGCCTTGCTCAAGGGCACCTCATCCCAAGGCCGTCCCATATTAGGCCAAATAAAAAAAAAAAAATAGTGTGTTTCCGGTAACCCGACTGACCGAGAATTTCGGCGGCGAAATTGCCGACCGTAAAGTTTTTATTACAAATTTCCCTCGATATTTTAGTGTAAGCGGCGTTAGTTTGTCATAATTTTTTGTTTCAATGCATTCAAGTTGTGAAAGAAACGATAAAAAGTAAAATGTTTCGCCACTTCTATCAGCCCTCCTGCATAAGCATGGAAGCGCACTTGTATACTGAAGGAGGAAGGGAAAACTGAGCCAAGCCGCCATTTTGAATCTTCATTCAAGGCTGTAATGCAAATTGCTTCCTCTTCAGTATACAAGTGCACTTCCATGGCAGGGAAAAACACTACATTTTGCTGCCTATGTAGTCCCCTATTTATACAAATAGGAGTCATTCAGGATTCAGCCATGTTTTTGCTCGGTGTTTTTGCTCGACCCAAGTTCTACAGTAGGCTAGGCGAGGCCGTCTGCTTTTAATGGAAGTAGCCTAGCCTAGGACGTTATTTTCACGTTATTTCTTGATAAGGTGTTTTCATGTTATTACATAAAAATATCATGAAATAATGTGATAATTTCGTATCATGAAATTACGTGATGTTATTACATAATAAATATGTTGTAAAAACGTGATAACTTTAACAATATCTTTTCACGTAATTACTTGATTCTAAGCCAATTTTTTTGTGTGGCAGCAATACGCTTCCGTAGATCATAACTCGAACTCTTGCGATATTTTTTTTATTCGTTTAAAGATTTAAAACACTTATATTTTATTATGATGTGTGGTATAAAGGATTCTGTGCCAAAATACTATTTTGTAAGATGTTTACTTGTGTTAATTTTTTCGAACAAAATAAAAAAAATTAAGAGAAAAAAAATTTTTCCTACCTACCGACCTTATTTTAGTATTTCATGTAACCTGAAACACACTATCTTTTTTTTTTTTTTTTTTTTTTTTTTTTGGCCTTACCTAACTGCATGTCTTTGAACTGTGGAAACATCGAATTCTGTGTTAAACTCAGGAAATCAGCAACGAAGACCCTTGAAAAGCTTCATGAGTACGACCCTTGAAAACGCCCAAGAAACTGAGCACATCAGATCTTCCTGATTTCTGCCCCTCTTGCATGAATGCTGCTCAAAACACCTTGCCTGGTTCATTGCTTCACTGTTGTTGGCTTGCTGAAGCGTTTCAAGGGTCACTGTTGCTGATTTCCTGAGTTTGAAACAGAATTTGATGTTTGTTTTCTGCATAAAACTGCAGATGCACACATGCATGTTGTCACAAAAATGAGTATAATGCAGGCCCCAGTGTTGGCAGTGCAATGTAACGTGGGATATTGACTGATGAAAGTTACTGCTTGCTCCTCCTGCACGCACATATGTATATTGTAACACACCTTATGCCTCGGTCACAACCAGCCGTACGTGCTCCTACAGCCGGTCTACGTGCAAGAAATGCACGGAGGGCGCGCGTGTGACGTGCTGATTTTCGAGCCATAGACTGGCCGCAGAGGTTCTTTGTCATGTCAAACAAACTCTACAGGCGCTTACGTTTTTTTTCAGGTTGCAAGACAAACTTGCGGCCAACATGCGTCTTTCTCCACGAACAAAAAAAAAAAACGCAGCGATTTGGGAAACACCAAAAAATCGTACGTCCGGTTGTGACCTAGGCTTTAGTCAGGCAATCAAGACTTCTGCAGCTTTTGGGTACCTTATTCGGTGTATAAAGATCTGGAAGAGAAAGGTTCAAGTGAAGTGTTGACAGACTTTTTTTTTTTCCCTCCATGACTCCTTACATGCAGCAGGCCCAGGTCTTGTCCATGTGAATTTGTCTGTCCTTTCCTTGTCCTGTCTCGTCATATCTTGTCCGTACCCTGTGTGTGCTGGTTAACGGGCGCTGTCTGGGCGGTGTTCCTATATGTCCCCCTCTTGTTCCAGGAAGCGGTGGCTGGTGCGTCCATCCTGGGGGCAATGTCAGCCGGCTCGGTGAACCTGCCACAGCTCCCCCAGGCCGTTATGGCAGCCCAGGCCCCAGGGGTCATCACAGGTAGGCTTGGGTCTCACAATTCTCCTGTCTTAGTGTACATGACAGAAGCATAATCATGCTTCTAGCTTTGTCACTTATTGTATCTCACATCTAGCATGCCTTTTGTATGCATGGAGTCTCAGCATGTTGTTCACGTGGTGTGTTTGTGTGTGAATGGGGTCCTACAGTTATTCAGCTGCAAAGTAGGAAATCAAATTGGTGTTAGTTCTTTGCAGGTCCAATGGTGCTACCCAGGCATACACTGTACAGTTTTTAAATGTGTAATCTTTCCTGACGAATCGTACGTACAGCCACAGCCTGTGATTTATGCATTTATATTGTACCAAAAAAAAACCCCCAAACCCATGGTCTGAATTCACACTACATGTGAGACATGACCCTTATTCTGCCTGTTTAAAAACTGCAGCATTTCTCTCTCAGCCTTGTTGGACTGAAAGAGAAACGTGCACATGCTCAACACTCAATTATAAGGACAGTACAGTAGTTGTATGTTTTTCAGTTACATCTATGAATGCTAGGGCATTAAACAAAGGACTGTTAGTGTTACGGCTCTGCCTACATGGCCCTGGCGTGCGCTTCATAACGCGTGCTCTATTTATAGCATTCTGTTACTGATGCCAGACACGGGTGCATGCAAAGTTTCCCGACTTTCTGAGAAATCGATCAGCAAGACGACTTGAACTGTCATTTAGTTACACAAATTCATCTCTTCTTCCAACAACCTAATCCAAGGATGTTTGGCCAACTAATCATGCATTGCAGAACATTAAAACAAAGTGATTTTCATCTCGCCTGATTTTGAAGACTGGCAAGAAAATTAGGCTCGACGTTATATCATTGTATCGTGTATGCCTGATATGTGTTCAAAAAGTTGTGGACCCTTTGGAATTATCTGCATGAATGGTCTCTAGTGATCTGTCATCTTTTATTTTTATATTTTAACTACTTCCTGTTTAAAAAAAAACAAACAACCTCAGTGTTCTGTTGGTTTGTTAATTATGACGTCTAATCGTATTTTAGGAGGCAGACTTGCACATAATTCCAGAAACTTTCTTTAATCCTTGCCACTCTACAAACAAATTTCAAACACTTTTTTTTTTTTTTTGGGTGTAATTATCTTTACACTGATATTATAATGAAAGTATTGGTGTGCAGTGATCTCATGATGTGAAACTGGTGGTACCCAGTTTCAAGCAGACCTTGTTTTGTATTGTTTCTTCTGTAGTTATTTAATATCTTGTTAAAACATGCTAGCTAACTTGTGTTCAGACCACTCTCTTCCCCAGGTTTTAGTTTTCTACACAGTTACATAGTTGAATATGGTCTGTCATAGGACCTGTCCACTAATAGATTCTGTTTTATTTTCTCTTCTCTCTCTCTCTCTGTCTCCTTTTTTCTTTCTCTCTCTCTGTCTCTCTCTCTCTCTATTCCCTTCCCTGTCTTTACTCTCCACAATCACCCTGACTGTGGCCTCTTATCCCCCCCCACCAACCAAGTGTGAAGAGGATTGTTTCTAGCCCTTCCCCTCATAATCAAATCTCTCATTCTCATTGGCCAGTGAGTGCTGTATATTTTATGGAGTTGCTCTAGGTAACATTTCATCTGAACTGACTGACATGGTGGGGGGGAACTCTTAATGGTACAGGGTTGTGTGGCGTTCGTCGGTCCATGAGGAGGAAGACTGACCCCGTTTGTAAATCTACATCTAATGTCCCTCTTTTTTGCAATATTTTTGAGTATTTACTTGCTTACTGTTAGTCAGCAAATGTATTCAGAGGCAAGTAGCTAACACTAAATAAGTCACCAGCTGCCCTTCTTTTTGAGGACCTTTTCATTTTAATGCTTTTAATAATTTTTTAAAATGGTGTAAAAGTGTAAAGGAAATATTTTAAGGCAGGATGGTGATTAGGCTTGTATTGGAGCTCCCCAGGTTTAAAAAAAAAAAAATCCCTGATTTTTACACACATTTCAGAGGGCTTTTGTAGGCATCCTGGGGCTCTGTATTGTACTTGGTGTCAACAGCAAATGTTCTAACTGCACCTCCTCTGCAGGCGTGACTCCAGCACGGCCTGTGATACCCCAGGTGGGCCTGGTGAACCCTGTTCTGGCCTCTCCACCAGTGATCTCTGCTGCTGTGGCTGCCGCGCAGGAGGCCAAGGAGAAGAAGGAGAAGGAAGAGGAGGAAGCCGCATTAGATGGAACGGGCCAGGAGATGCTCAGCGAACAGGAGCACATGAGCATCTCGGGCAGCAGTGCCAGACACATGGTCATGCAGAAACTGCTGAGGAAACAGGAGGTGGGGCTTTGGGTGCTGCTAAATGTTTGTTCATGACCACATTTTGTTAAAATACGATTCTTCATAATCATGGCTTTCAGTGAGGGGATGACCGATAAACACAAAATGAACGATTATTAACTCTTTCACCACTGTGTAACTTCACATGCAGACGGTTATATACACGATAAATGCCATTAACACTAAGTAACTTTGGGATAAATGTAATATAAACTAGTGCACAATAGTGACTGTGGCAGTGGGGGCATGGTCAAGCGGCGGTCTGTGACCGGAGGGCGGAGTCAGGGAAGGTAAGTGGCAGAATCACTACACCTGATGTGAATTAACCTGTGTTTGTGTGTCTTCCCAGCAACCACGCCCTATATAAGGAGAGAGAGAGCAGAGGAAGAGAGCTCTCCCGAACCAGATGACGTGTGTGTGTGTGTGTGGCTGGGAGAGTGTATGTTTGTCACTGAAAAGTGCAGAAATACTGAGTTTTGGAAACTCAGTTCTGGCCTGCCGTACCTCTGTGCTCCACCCACCCGTTCAAAGTTCCACAGTGGTGCCGAAACCCGGGAATCCGAGCACAGAGGTACGGCAGGCCAGAACCGAGTTTCCAAAACTCAGTATTTCTGCAGTTTTCAGTGACAAACATGCACTCTCCCAGCCACACGCATACACACACACATAAGTCATCTGGTTCGGGAGAGCTCTCTTCCTCTGCTCTCTCTCTCCTTATATAGGGCGTGGTTGCTGGGAAGACACAAAAACAAAGGTTAATTCACATCAGGTGTAGTGATTCTGCCACTTACCTTCCCTGACTCCGCCCTCCGGTCACAGACCGACGCTTGACCACGCCCCCACTGCCACAGTGACATTTGGTACTCTTACAAACTGGAGGAATTCTCTTTTGAGAATACGTAACACTTACGACAAACGGCGCACGTGCAAAGTCGTGTTTTATCCACTAATATTTACTGAAAGAAAGATGCGTAACCTTAATTAACATAAAATAACATTGCTTATCTAAATTACATCATAGGAAATCCTGGCGAATCTGACTTCTCATCCAGTCAGCATATGCAATGCACACGGGTTTCCCTACTACACTGAGAGTGGAATAGCGGTCTGCCGTGATAATGGTGATTTTTAATACGTGAGCTCATTTTCACAATCTGTCATGTTGAAAGGTTCCACGTTTTCCAGACGTTTGCAGTGGTGAAAGTGTTAATTTGCTATTGATAAAACAACCAACCATACTTCTCATCGGAGCATTAGGTTAATTGGAGACAGTGTTATGGATTTAACTTCGTTCAATGCACATGCAAGTAACCTGAGTGTCTCTGAGGATTCTAAATCTCCCCTTTGCTAAAGTTTCATCGTTACCCCAGTAGAGGCCGATTCCTCCAGTGTTTCAGAAACCATTGGATGTTCTGCAAGCCCTAAGACACATTCTTCTCAAAGTGCCTTGGTTTAAAATTTTTAAAATTTTATTTATTTATTTTTAAATATAAAGGAGCACGCTTGTTGATCAGGCTCAGCTTGCTGAGGTCGATTTCCCTCGCATTCTCTAAACGTATTGTTTGTTGCTAGCAGCAGATGGCAGCAGTCAACATACACGGAGCTAAATAAAATAGTCCATGATGTCCCTGATTGATATTAAGCCAATTAGTCATTTTATTACCAGTTTTGATGTCGATCCTAGTTTGTACTTGTTTTGAAGGGAAAAAAAGTATTCAACACCATATAATGCATAGAAAAGTAAACTATAAAGGAGTGGAGAAAAGTTTTTGCCAAGTTGCAAAGTTTCACCACCTGCACTAATGCAGTCGAGTGTGCTTGAAAGTATAAGTCAGTAGAATTTGAGGAGTGGTTTGAGTTTGAAAATTTGAACAAGTACAACTTCCAGGTCCCTCCCCCTCTGCTGCACTCCATCCCTGCCTCCGAAGCCCCTCCCCGCTCACTGTAGGTATAAGCAAAGTGCGCAATGCTTGTACGCATGCGCGGCTTTTCTAGGTCAACTATTTCGGCTACCAAACGAACTACCGAGGCGCTGAAGTTACTATAGGAAGACAGGTAGCGGACCGTGAACTTTAAAGCTTTTATAGCGATTGGCTTAAAGACCTTAAGCCTTAAGTGAATTGTAAAACTATGACCGGTGCACACTGCTTTTTACCAATGTACTAACGGAAGTTATAAACTTGAGCGGTGGAAGAAAACACAATTGTACTGGGCCTACATCTGAAGACGGGTCATGTAAATGTGAACCTCCGTTTGTTTTGATTACATTTCCAATCGAAAAAAAAGACCCAGAAGGACGTAAGAGATGGCAAACAGTTGTAAGTTTGTTCAGATATTTAGTTTGTCATTTATTTTTGGCAATTCTAAAAAAAATATTACGTATCAAAACAACTCGCCTTCCTTGTAGTCATTTCGAAGCCGATGGAGTAGCGCTTTTTCGTCCCTGTCAAGTAGATGTTCGGCAATATCGACTGACATGCATGGTGGCCACAGCTTAAGCCCCTGGGCTTCGTCCAACCACCCGTCGGTTGTCTGCAGAGGGTCGGGAATTTGTTTGCCTTCAACTGTCAGCAAGGACTTGTAGTCGTTTTTGACAGTTTGTCTCTCCTCATCCTTCGTTAAAACGTATGGTAAGTTCTGGACTGATGCTGCATAGGCAAGGGCAACAAGTTCTTCTTTACGTTTTGCCCTAGTGCCAGTCGTGGTCTTGGTTGTCACAGGCGGTCCACGACGACTGCAAAACCGTTTCAAATCGTCAACTTTCCGAAGTTTAAACTGATCTAAATCGTAGTTGTCAATACTGCTTTCCGCCATTTTTGAAGTGCTGTTTGGTAGCCAAAAAAATTAGTGATCCCATAATGCACTGCACGGGCCGAGATTCGCAATTCGCTTTATTGAGCTTGACCAAGTGAGAGCATGCATGGGGGTGGGACGGTATGAGCAGTGATCGACTCCATCAGACACTCTTCCTGACTGTTTATCTAGTGTCTAATAGATAACCCCCTTCCCCCTCTTGATTATCTGTCTCATGTCCACCTGTCAGGACACTCTGACAGTTTTAGCAGATATGACCGTTATTTTTATACGGGTTACCGGCTGCGACTTTAAGCTGTCATGCCTTTCCCTTCAAACGTCTATAACTGGCTACTTTTTAGAAAGTTAAATTCCCCTGAAATAAATGTGCTTCTGACTGTCCTTTTGAAATCAAAATCTATTTTATTTATCTATAGTGACATTTTATTGAAGGATTTATTTCCTATCCATATTTCTTTCTTTCACAGACATGTTTGTTTATTTAATGTTGACTTAAATGACCTTTGTGTTAATGTTGACAGGAATGGGCTTTCAGTGAGCGCTAACAGCACACGCTTGTCATTGTCATGTTAAAACTCTGCTCCTCTCTACCCACAGTCAACGGTTATGGTGCTCAGGAACATGGTCGGCCCTGAAGATATAGATGATGACCTGGAAGGTGAGGTAACGGAAGAATGTGGAAAGTTTGGTGCTGTCAACAGAGTGATTATTTACCAGGAGAAACAGGGTGAAGAGGAGGACGCAGAGGTCATCGTTAAGATATTTGTGGAGTTTTCAGCAGCATCCGAGATGAACAAGGCCATTCAGGCCCTTAACAACCGCTGGTTTGGAGGTCGAAAGGTCATTGCTGAGGTTTATGATCAGGAGCGGTTTGACAACAGCGATCTCTCGGCATAGACTGGGGGGGAAAGAAAATCCAACCCCTTTCTTCAGTGCCCAGTTTCCTTGTTTTTCCTCACACACACACACACTTACAGCTGCTGACCACTATTCCCAGTGGTGCAGGCCTCACTTTTTAACCTGTAATTATTTTTTATTGATGTTGATATTAATATTATTACAGATCCCGGTTGGGGACAAACAAACGCTCATGGATTTTTTTTTTGTTAAATCACTGTTGTGTACTGTGAAGGACTGGAAATGTTTTTGCATTGGTTCTTTCCACCCCTCCTCCTCCCCATCAGTTATAGTTTGGATTAGGTTGCAATTTTTTTGTTTGTTTCAGAAATTACTTTTTCAGAAGACTCATTCATCTTGTTAACTTTTGTTTCCAGATGTCCAGAAAATAAATTCAAGTATGAACCTTTTCTGTATTTATTGACCATCGCTTGCCTAAATAGCTTCACACTAAACTGTGGGTGGTAAAAGAGAGCAACTGGACTTGCTTGAAGATTCTTGAAGACGTTTCACCTCTCATCCGAAAGGCTTCTTCAGTTCTGTCTGACTGGTAGGGAGCATCAGGTATTTATCCTCTCATGGATTAAGGTGTCATTTACCCCTTTTCCACCAAATCAGTTCCAGGGCTGGTTCGGGGCCGGTGCTGGTGCTGGTTCACAACTTGTTCAACTTGTGAGCCAGCTGAGAACCAGTTTGCTTTTCCATAGCTCGCGGTGCTAAGGGGAGCCACGTCAGTTATGTCGCTATGTTTACATAAACCTTGGCGCAAATATCAAAGCAAAAACAACATGGAAGAAGCAGCAGCGACAACAACAACAATAATGAATGACTTCGCGTTTGTACAGCTGCTGCTTCTCGTCGCTTAAAAATGGCGATCTTTCGCGGTCTTGTTATTGTTGTTGGTCTTAACAACTCCGGCGCCCCCCCCCCCCGCTGACGTAAGCGGTTCTTTCCTCTGGCCCAGCAAAGAGCTGGTGCTAGCCTGGAACCGGTTTTTCTGGCCCCAGAGCCAGTTCTTTGTCAGTGGAAACAGAAAACCCAGTTCCAAACTAAGCACTGGCCCCGAACCAGCCCTGGAACTGCTTTGGTGGAAAAGGTGCAATTGAGTCATCCTGTTGGTGTGGGTCACTGGGGGCTGGTTGTGAACGGCCTCGAGAGTCGTTAGGATGATCAATGCATACCTGCAAACTTGTCGCTTTTTGGCGACAGTCACCTTTTTCATTGTCAATTGGGTCATTCACGTGAATCGTGTAGAACCAGAGTTTTTTTTTGGGGGGGGGGGCGGCATCTGGGCCGATCGTAATCTCAACTCAGCTCGCGCCTGTCAAGAGAGGGGGGGTGGGCTTGCTGCCATGTTATACAGGGTCTCCGCGGATCCTTAAAAAGTCTTAAAAAGTCTTATTTTTAATATGTGTTTTTTAAGGTCTTAAAAAGCATTATATTTCGCTATTTTTTGAGCTATGGTATTAAATTTCACATGGGAGGTATTAAATTTCATCCGGGTAGCCTACGGTAAATGGAAAAAAAACAAACATATGTCTGGATTTTTTTTCCGCGCTAACGTTATTTATTCAACCAGCGTCGTTTGTTATCAAGATGCTGAACAAGTAGCACAAGAGCCGTTGTGTGTCTAGCACTAGTTCTAATAGCGCAGGAACCACGCCACAGGGGGCAGTGTGTTCTTTTATCCATGTAGTAGAACCATTGAGAGTAGAGCAGACGAGGAAGAAGTGGTTGAACTTGAACATGAACGGAGATGGGGAAGTGTAAGTTTAGTAACAAGTGGCTTGAGGAGCCAAAATACAAAAGTTGGCTAACAACAGCAACTTCAGAATATGAAGCGAGATGTAAGGTATGTCGGAAAGACATCAAGTTAACAACAATGGGCTGTAAAGCCCTTGACGCTCACTCGAAAGGGGAAAAGCATATGCGCTATGCTGCTAGTCGGGCAACAACAGTCCCCATGCCAATGTTCGCCTCTACGGTCACAAAAAGTGCAACGCCAGCTTTAGCGTCTCCGGGTCCCAGCACAAGTGCTTTCGCGGCATTCGCCCCAACCGCTACGCTGAAGGCAGAAATACTGTGGGTTCTGCAGAAGATGCACTTATTTATTTAAAAAAAATTCTTTGAACTTAACCTAGAGTGTGCTTTTTTTTTTTACTGTACGTATTTGTTCCGCGGTAGTGGTCTTATTTTTTATACTCAGTGGTCTTAAAATGGTCTTAAAAAGTATTATTTTTGCTGGTCAGAAATGTGCAGAGACCCTGGTTATAGGCCATTATTGGACAATTCTTATAATTGACATTTTTTCTGGACCAATCGGAATCTCAGCCTTTGCCTCAGGATCTTGAAACACACTGCCATCTATATTCGCGCTTGTTAAGAGACCCCTGAACCTAATGTGGAAACTCTGATGGTAATTGAAGGTAAGTCAGCCTTTTTGGAGCTAAAACAACAGATATTTGTTTGCTAAAGCATGTTTCACAATTGGATCACGATCAGAAGCCACCAAACATTCGTGCGACCGATACATTTTCATATTGATCGTTAACTGTTGCCGAAATAATCGCATATGAAAAAGTAGTCGTACAAAACCTGCACGTCTAAAGCGACCGTTGTGCAATGTAAAAGCATGAAATCTTGCGATATATCTTGCGACTGTTATATAATGAAAGCAGGTGTTGTAAGATAGTGCGATAGGGTGGCGCGAATCATCTGGTAATTGGACAATTGAACGCGCGGCGCTCGTGCAGTTAACGAATCCATGGTACGAGTGCACGTACGAGTCAGGTTAGAGTCGACGACAGATAAGTAATGCCAGCACGCCCAAACGTCTTTGCTGGAGTTCTTGGAGTTGTACTCGGACATTCAGCAATCCCAATAGACGGCGAGGAGGTATTGGTGCAGCAGCATCCATGGTCAGTGGTGGTCTGAAGCAGCTGACTATACAGAGTTTATATACTAGTGACAAAGCGTGGCAAATTGAAGCTGATAAATCGCGCACTGATAGTAAAACATTGCAAGATTACATAAAATGTTGCGCAACAGTCTCATTGTTGCAAAACAGACGCACAGGGAGCTGCGATTCATCCTATGATCTTTAAAACTCGTGCATCAGTATTCATTCATTTTCATTATTCATGCAAAACATACTGAAAAATAGTGTTTTTCAGTTTCCCTCCATGGTGTTTGCGTGCGTAAGAGTGTTTGTGAAGCCCTTGTCCAGGCTAGAGAAGGAAAAAATAAATGTTTTTCAGTATAATATAATTTGTGTTTTGGTTCTTTTATTGTTTTCTTATTTCTTAACACTTACTTGAGTTCAGTGTCGGCGTCGGCATCACCATTATCCGCACCCCCCCCCCCCCCCCCCCCACACCTTTTTTTCTCTGACGAGTTTGCAGGTATGTCAATGGATTGCCCGCGGGCAATCCATTGATCATCCTAACGACTCTCGAGGCCGTTCACAACCAGCCCCCAGTGACCCACACCAACAGGATGACTCAGGTTACATCCACACGACAACGGCAACGAGATGTTATTAAAAAAAATATCGCGTCCACATGGGCAACGGATCAGTAAAATATCAGGTACATATGGCAACGCAACGCTTGCTGAAAACAATGCAATACACATGCCACACCTCTAGGTGCGCTGTAAGACGGTCCCATGGGAGACACCAGGACAATAGAAGTAAGGACACATGCGCATAAACTATTATGCGCGAGACTTCATATTAGCCACAAGGGTCAGGAAAATCTGTTCGTAAAGTTGTTATAATGACCAAATACAATGAAAAGTATTTTTCCAGTCTCATCTGTGAAAGGTAATCCCATGTGACCTTGTTTGGATGGTAAACCTGTTGGTACAGTTAAACGCAGCACATGAATCTTTATTCTCCGCTTTGACCCATCCAATATGGCGGTGAGGATGACGTATGATTCTACGCGGAAGGCAGCGTCTTTAATGGTCCGGAATAAATTGAATGCTACACGTTGATGGATTAATTTGTTCTTCTACGCCCTTTTTGAGGAATGTATTGTAGGACTTAAACCAACATCTGAAGAGGTGAGATCGCTCCTTTTTTTCCCTATTTTTGCTGGCGGGATTGACACTCTCTCTCTCTCTCTCTCTCTCTCTCTCTCTCTCTCACACACTTTGCACCATTACACAAATATTCACAGTGAAAATATTTTGTAAGCGCGTTTCATGAACCAAGTTATAGGATTTGTTGACAACTCGCATCGAGTTCGTTACACTTCTACCCGGCGTGAAGCACTGACAGTCGTGGTTGTGACGTCATCGTAAACAAATCCGTTCTTCTCATCCAGACGACTTCGCAACGGCAACGTTGCCAGATCTTTCCACTCTGGAACCCGTTCTCAAAAAGATTGCGTTTTGGGCACCCAAAACGCCGGTGCCGTGTGGACGCCAGGCCTAAACGATAAGCAATTGTATCGGAGTCACCTGAATCCGTTGCCGTGTGGACAGGGCTTCAGTCAGTGCGTTTACATGCACATCCAAATCGAGCTACTGTCGGTAATCGAGCTAAGGGTCCCAGCAGGGGTGCCAGAGAAATCCAATCCTACATGCACACAAGGAAATCGAGCTATTGTGTGAGGTACATTGTGTACCCGACCCACAGGTGGCGCTACACGCCCCATCGTGTTGGTACACTTCCAGTTGTCGTCATGAAGAAGAGCTATTCAAGAGTATAAACTAGGGTTGGGCGGTATTACGGTAAGAAGGTATCCCGAGGTATCCAAAAGTACCAACGGTATCGGTCTCATTACCGTCATTTTAAAAAAATATATAATATCTAAATAAATATGGAGTACATGAGGTCATAATATAAAATAATAAATTGAAGATCATCCCGAATAACTGTGTGATCGTATTTTCACTAATTCTATCAATTTCCTAAAGAAGTTTTCATCGCGTGCAGGGTTGTTTATGTCGTTACCATGGCAACCCTGCGTGACATTTGGAGTCTGACAGAAAGCTTCGCAAGAGATTGAGACCGGGGGTGTCATGGCTCAGATGGCTAAGGCACCGTACCATAAATCCGGGGACCCGGGTTCGATTCCGACCCGAGGTTATTTCCCGATCCCGTCTCTCTCTCCCCCGCTCATTTCCTGTCTCTCTATACTGTCCTATCTAAAAAAAAAAAAAAAAAAGAGACTGAGACCGCGGTTGAAAGATGGCAAGTCAAGATAACGAGTTAGTGGCAAAAAAAAATACAACATTGGCAGTGTGGCAGTATTTTGGTTTCAAACCAAACGAAAAATCTAGTATGTCCCCTAAGGCACACCATAGCCTGGGGTACTCCACTTCCACGAGATCTCTCCAATGAGTTGTGTTTTGAGTAGGTTACATGAGTAACAACAAGGTAAAATAATATAACGTATGACATTTGGGATGTGGGTAATAAACGTTTGAAATGTCATCTACTGAAGAAACGGAAGAAAACATCGTAGCGTAAACTGTTAGGTTTCTGGTGGGAATTAGCAATGCGCTTGCTATCTTTGTTGGGTGTGTTAAACCGTATGGATTTAAGTGGAATAATTGTAAGGAGTTATGTGATCAAGACAACGTTTTAAGCAAGGTAAGGCCATTTGATTATTAATTTCCCCGCCATGGCATGACGTGGGCCCATATGATTTTGCCTTGTGCAGCTATCACACATTTGAATTAGGTTCGCCTCATTTGCGCTGAAGAATATGGTTTATCGCGCAGTCTAAATGGACTTGGGTGTTGGTTGATTTCTTTTTCTTTTTTTTTATTTCCCATGCTTGAAAGGGTATGATCCTGCTCATCGTGTACTTTTTTTTGATGGAGTAGGTGAAATAGTGCTGCAAATTGCGTTTCAACGCAGACATGTGTAAACGACAGTTGAATGCTATTTTCAAGATGAAGGAAGAGTTGCGTGATGCTTTGAAATATCTCTTAATCCATTCATCAATGCACAAAATTCGCTTTGCTGCTTAATCCATACCACAATGCACACAATTCGCTATGCTGCTTTTAAATAGTACATTTGAGGCATAGGCGCACGTTACACAGTAGGCCGAAACAAAATATTTTTTTTTTCTCGGTAATACCGTATACCCCGGGAAAACACAGAGACAGTTTAAAGGTATCAAAATTTGGATACCGCCCAACCCTAGTATAAACAAAGTTATCAGTTCCGTGTTCACAAGAAGAGTGTTTGTATGTATGAACAGAAGTATTCCTAATAAAATGGCCACTAAGTTGAAGTTGATCTGTAATGGTGAACATATTAACTGTTAACATGCTAATAACTTACCAACTAATTGGAAATGGGTGTGTACATGCCCAGACACAAGTGTTCCTAATAAAGTGGCGGCTAAGGTGAAGTGTCATGCCGACCGAGGCTGTTGTTTCCCGCTTGTGGTCTCGTCACTCCCGGAAGGGGCAGTGCTGAAGTAAGTAGCTCGGCTACAATCGCATAATCTAGGTCGCGTAGCTCGATTACGAGAAATCCAGTTTGGTTCGATTTCAGCCGAGCTAAGGTGTTTCCATGGCATTTAGAACTTCGATTTCAGTCGAGCTACGGCAGAAATTCGATTTTCTCTATGTGCATGTAAACGTGATGAGTGACACCTTAGATGAGCTTTTCATCCATGAGAGGATAAATACCCGATGCTCCCTACCAGTCATACCCCTTTTCCACCAAATCAGTTCCAGGGCTGGTTCGGGGCCGGTGCTGGTTCACAACTCGTTCAACTTGCGAGCCAGCTGAGAACCAGTTTGCTTTTCCATAGCTTGCGGTGCTAAGGGAAGCCACGTCATTACGTCGCTGTATACGTCAGTTACGTCGCTACATTTGCATAAACCTTGGCACGAATATCAAAGCAAAAACAACACCGAAGAAGAAACAGCAACAACAATAATAATAATAATAATGGATGACTTCGAGTTTGTACAGCTGCTGCTTCTCGTCGCTTAAAAATGGCGATCTTTCGCGGTCTTGTTATTGTTGTTGGTCTTAACAACTCCGCCCCCCCGCTGACGTAAGCGGCTCTTTCCTCTGGCCCAGCAGAGAGTTGGTGCTAGCCTGGAACCGGTTTTTCTGGCCCCAGAGCCAGTTCTGTGTCAGTGGAAACAGAAAACCCGGTTCCAAACTAAGCACTGGCCCTGAACCAGCCCTGGAACTGCTTTGGTGGAAAAGGGGCATCGGACAGATCTGAAGAAGCCTTTCGGATGAGAGGTGAAACGTCAAGAATCTTCAAGCAAGTCCAGTTGCTCTCTTTTACCACCTACAGTTTACCATGACCTGGATGACTGAGAATCTTCACAGACATAGCTTCACACTCGTTTTGTAGTTTTGATTGTGGTATAAAAGCCTAGTTTTTTGGAATTTCTCATGGTCCCGATTAGCATGATGACCAATGAGAATGATGCTAGCCACAATCAAGTATGGCTGCAACAGCTAATCAATAAAACTTAATAGTTGGCAATTGATTTCCTTAATAATTAGTTGGACTGTTATGAAGGCCCATTACTTCACTTCGACTGAAAATGCCTTTAATAGAAAAGGCATAGCATATTACAACAAACCCCCTCTAAAGTATAGGAGTTATTTACATTACAGTACACAGCTGACTTCATGGTGGAGTATGGATACATATCTAAGGTTTAATGCAGACCAGGAAGCTGTTTCAATACATCCGCTGAGATCACAAACAAATGAACAAAGCAAATGCATGAATCAAGGCAGCTGACACTGGCTAAATTGCATAAGTGACCTTAGCAAATACTTGTAGTTTGAAAAGGTTAGCCAGTGTACTTTTTTTTTTAAAGCAAACTTCAGCAGAGGAAGCAGAGCATGAGAGCACTTCTCCAATCAGATGAGTAACTTGCTCCAGGTCTCAGTTTAATGAAAATAATAGGAACACCCCCCTCCAAAATAAAAAAATTAAAGGTTGTGCTGAGTGTAAATGCTGCACCAGTAGAAATGAGGTGGGAAAGATGAAGTATGCCTTAAATACTTCCACAATCATTAAGAGAGTAATTAGCAGCCAGGTGTTGCTAATGAAATGCACAAGATTAGTCAATCATCCATAAATGTGATCACCTCTATAAAAGCACAATTTTTTGCATTTTGGTGCTCTGCAGCACTCAGGTATATGTCAATCATGTTGAGAAGAAAGGACATCAGTCTTAAAGAAGTAATTGTTGCTGCTCATCAATCTGTGAAGGGTTATAAGGCCATAAGATTTTTGTCGGTCAGTCTTGCAGTGTTTTCTGCTGCCTCAAGATAGAAACAAGATAGCACACCAACAATATGCTTGACTATACCTCATTTTACGACCATCATCCCCATGGGCACAGGTGCATTTGCAATTAAAACATGGGCTCAACAGGAAAATGAGAGCTGTGTCGGTCTTAAGCTAGTAAAGACGCATGCATTACACTTGGCACTGCTTTGTACCGGATGTACGATAGGGTCATTCAGACAAAGATGAACTCCACTTTATACCAGAATATTCTTGAGGCAAATGTGGGGCCATCAGTCTATGTGAAATTGGGTCATGCAACAGGACAGTGATCCCAAATACCAGCAAATCAACATCTGAATGGCTAAAAAGGAAAAAATCCAAACCTCAACTCCATTGAGCTGCTATGGCGGTATCTAAAGAGAGCTATGCATAAGTGAATGCCCTCAAACATCAATTAAACGAAGCAATGCTGTAAAGAAGAGTGCTATAGTGAACTCCTACAGAAATCATTTACTTCAGGTTCTTATGTTAGGGTGTACTTGTTGGTTTAGTTTATCTCATCTCATTATCTCTAGCCGCTTTATCCTGTTCTGCAGGCAAGCTGGAGTCTATCCCAGCTGACTACGGGCGAAAGGCGGGGTACACCCTGGACAACTCGCCAGGTCATCACAGGGCTGACACATAGACACAGACAACCATTCACACTCACATTCACACCTACGGTCAATTTAGAGTCACCAGTTAACCTAACCTGCATGTCTTTGGACTGTGGGGGAAACCGGAGCACCCGGAGGAAACCCACGCGGACACGGGGAGAACATGCAAACTCCACACAGAAAGGCCCTTGCCGGCCACGGGGCTCGAACCCGGACCTTCTTGCTGTGAGGCGACAGCGCTAACCACTACACCACCGTGCCGTCTGGTTTAGTTTATTTTTGGGGAAATAACATTAAAAACTTTTTTTGTAGTCACCTGAGGTTATTGATAAATACAAAACATAGAACTGAAGGAGGGTATACTTTTCTTTTTCCCATGACTGTGTTACTTTGGAAGTTTACAACTATTTGCCATTTTACATATTACAGTTTTTCTCCATTGGTTTGGCTCATTTCTTGAAACTGAGATGACATTCTCAAAACAACATGGACAAATCCCCAAACTAACTTGCAGTTTCTCACAACAGAATGGCATTTATCATTGCTTTCATCAATATTTCAAATGCTTTGTACATGTCTCAAGCATTTAGTACATCCATGCAAATGGCTATGTACAAGTATCCTACAGTTAACACAATCAGCCTACATTTAGTACATTTTTCAAATGAATGTATCTTGCTGATCTATCCCAATTGGTTGGTTCTCAGTGTAATGGTCATTGTCCTCAAAACACGTCAGCACATTTTCATCGTATAAGTCATCATATGCAGAATAGTCTGCTCAATTGTCAAAATAGTGTTAGGAAATTGGAATAGAATGCAGTACATATTTTGTAAGATGTCATAGTAAATTTAGGTTAGTAGGTAATAGGTGAAATCAGTTTCTGACTAACGAAGGAGGAGTGTCCCACTTTGCAGGTGACCAATCCATCTGTTTGTTGAGTTACCTGACAGGTGTTATCTATGTTTTGGAGTGCTGGCATTGCTGTATATATACAGCTTGGCCTGGTGCTAGTACTTTTTCCTATGTCAACATGGAGAGAGAGCAAGTGCATCAACCAGGGCAATCTCCACTTGGAGGAAGAGGAGGTGGAGGATTGAGGGTGCGTGGAGGTAGAGGAGAGGGAAGAGGAGGAGGAGGAGTGAGGGTTCGTGGTGGTGGAATAGGAGGAAATAGAGTTCGCAGACATCATGTTGTCCCAGATGAAATTCGGGCCACCATTATTGATCATGTCATCAACCATCGCCTCACAATGGCAGAGGCAGGGCGCAGAGTGCAGCCTAACGTGCCACGCTCCACAGTTTCCTCCATCATTCAAACCTTTCGGCGGGAAAACAGGTATGCACTCAGGCAATGACAACTGTTTGACTGTGTGTGTGTGTGTGTGTGTGTGTGTGTGTGTGTTTAGACCCAGGCTGAAAATCTTACCTCGATGTGAAGTCACAGTATTATACAGTTCACTACTGTAGAATGACAAAGGAAATACTGTTGTAAATTGGACAAAATACAGCAAGAATTCGCAATAGAATGGCAGTGCAATTGTAAGTACAGTAGCCTACAAATACTGTAAAGTGGTGTGTAATGCAGTCATTACTGTACAGTGATTGATAATCTGTAACAAACACATAAGGCAAGGACAACAAATAGTTATGTTGTCTATGTGCAGGATTGGCCGACAACCTCATGCGAGTGGAAGAAGAAAACTTCTAACCGATCGCCAAGAACAGGAGATCTGTAACATGGTGATAGCAAATAATGCCATAACACTGACACAGATCCGGGATGCAGTCCTCCAAAACAATGGCATCTTCCAAAACATCAACTCCATCAGCATATCAACAATAGACCGGGTTCTGAAGAAGAACCTAATCACCATGAAACAGATATACAGAGTACCATTTGATAGGAACACTGCCAGAGTAAAAGAGCTGTGGTACCAGTATGTGCAGGTAAGTCAATTATTCATTGTCTATCATTTTGTAACCTATAAGTAGCCAACACTGCAGAGGTTCCAATTTCTGAGGGTTTCAGTATCCTCCTCTTTACCTTTGGATTCCAGCTTTACAATATATGACCACAGCATTTTGCTGAACTGTAACAGAACACTGTCAACAGTATGTCTCTGTTCTCTTTGTATCAAAAACTACCCCGGAAAATCTGCATAAGTCTGCACTCTAGGATTGGAACCACAGTGGGTTATATTGACTTTGTGAAGAACATATTGTGTAGCATTGCTGTGACCATATGACCCATCTACATGATTGATTTTTTTTACTCTATTTATCTCTTTTCCAGAGAATCCTGGCACTGGAGGGGAGTGAAACACCACACATCCTAGTGTTTGTTGATGAGGCAGGCTTCAACCTGGCCAAGGGCCGCAGGCGTGGCCGAAACATCATTGGCCAGCGGGCCACAGTGGATGTCCCAGGCCAGCGGGGGGGAAATATAACCATGTGCGCGGCTATTTCAGAAAATGGTGTGGCCACCCACACTGCAAGCTTGGGCCCTTATAACACAGAGAAACTCCTCCGTTTCCTGGACCAACTATATGTATATTTGGTCCCAGAAAATGAGGGGGGTCTCGAAGGGCCCCACCTACCCCAGTTTGTCATTGTATGGGACAATGTTAATTTCCACCGTGGTCCACGCATCCGGGCATGGTTCAACATGCATCCAAGAATGCATAATGTCTTGTTACCACCATATTCTCCATTCCTGAATCCTATCGAGGAGTTTTTTCTCTGCTTGGAGATGGAGAGTATATGAACACCATGCTGAAAACCAGAGGTCTCTCCTCAATGCTATGGATGCTGCCTGTGAGGATATAACAGGTGATCAGTGTAGAGGATGGCTCAGGCATTCATGACGCTTCTTCCCACGCTGCATCTCAAGAGAAAACATCAGATGTGATGTTGATGAGAATCTGTGGCCGAACAGAGCACAGAGAATGGATGGCCAGGAAGATGAGGATGGTGACCAGGCGAGAGAGGGGAGTGACCGCGACTAAACAAAATGTCTTCATTTGTGACTCTTTATTTACAGTATTCATTTTTTGTTTGTTTTTGTGGGTTTTTGTATTTTGTGTACACAGTATACACAGCGTATACATTTTCCTTTTTATTGTTCCCTACCTACAGTAATGTGTACAATTCACGTTAGCTGAGAATAAAAATGAAAATTCCTCGGCAGAATGAGTGCAGCGTGTGTGTGTGGTGTGAAAACTGTATTCCTATAGTTAGACATATGCCATGACAAAGCGTCTAAGCATTTTGACTCGCAGTACTTACACAATACCAAAGGGACAATGCATTTTGGAGGCACTGACTAGTTATATGAGAAGGGAATGTAGTTTTGACAGATGGGTAAACTGTTTTGGGAGCTGTACAAACATTGCCAGGTGATCCATGTAGTTGTGCTGTACCATCCAAGTTATTTTGACAGAAGAACTGAATGAATGAAAATGTGCCAAAGCAATTGAGAAGGATTTATGCCATTTTTATGGTACTGACTATTTAGATGGGAAAGGGATTTCATTTTGAAGCATGGATGAGTAGTTTTGGGAGACAAATGACATTTTGCTGGTTATCTGAAGTGTTGTGCAGAACTGTAAGTCTGTTTGGCCAAATTGCCTTATAGTTATGAGAATGTCATCTCAGTTTCAAGAAATGAGCCAAACCAATGGAGAAAAACTGTAATTAATAATGCTGTATTGGTCACTTTTGGTTAGCCGATGCACCATCTTGCCTGCACGCTCGTGACAGGAACATGCACCGTGTCCATTACTAATATGGGCAGACAAGAGGGACACACTGTAAGACTGGCCTTATCTACTGTACAGGTGGCAACTCCCATTTCGACCAAAAACAGTTTTAAAACCGCACAATGGTAGTAAATGGTGCAATGTAGTCCACTCATACAGTACTGTATATCATGTATACAGGCACTGGTTTGACCAAAGAGTTGCACTTGCTTAACAGGTAAAAGTCTTGATGACGGTACTTGAAACCCAGGGCTCAGGTCTTCAAAAGTAATTTGATCAGATTTTAGATAATGGATTGGATCATATCTTGAAAATGGGTTGTTCAGAACTAAAAACGGATTCTGATATTGGGTTAGGTCATGTAATCCAATCTTGGTTTTAATCTGGATAAAACCCTCTGTTTGCATTGTTCGAAATCTTTTACTAGTATTGGGATAACTTTGATCCAAAAAAATCAGGGTTATTCTGATCCTAGCCGTAGGGTTGATTTCAGGAACAAAATGCAATTTAAATCAAATTGGTCAAATAAACATTTATATTATCATCTTCTCTCAGCTGCTCCCATTTGGGATCACCACAACAGATCATCATGAGCCGCATATTTGATTTGGTATAGCTGGGGTTTTTTTGTTTAAACATCAGATGCCCTTCCTGACACAACCCTCCTCAGTCTATCCATTCTTGGGACCAGTGCTAATTATGCACTGGCTTGTACAACCTCAGTGGCTGGGTTTTTACCTAATCTGCATGTCTTTGAACTGTGGGAGGAAACCCACACAGACACTGGGAGAACATGCAAACTCCACACAGAAAGGCCTCCATCAGCCATGAGGTTCGAACCCAGAACTGTCTTGCTGTGAGGCAACAGAGCTAACTACTGCACTACCGTGCCACCTAAACAACATTTCATCTCATCTCATTATCTCTAGCCGCTTTATCCTGTTCTACAGGGTCGCAGGCAAGCTGCAGCCTATCCCAGCTGACTACAGGCGAAAGGTGGGGTACACCCTGGACAAGTTGCCAGGTCATCACAGGGCTGACACATAGACACAGACAACCATTCACACTCACATTCACACCTACGGTCAATTTAGAGTCACCAGTTAACCTAACCTGCGTGTCTTTGGACTGTGGGGGAAACCGGAGCACTCGGAGGAAACCCACGCGGACACGGGGAGAACATGCAAACTCCACACAGAAAGGCCCTCGCCGGCCACGGGGCTCGAACCCGGACCTTCTTGCTGTGAGGCGACAGCGCTAACCACTACACCACCGTGCCGCCCCCCTTAAACAACATGTAGTGTGTATACATATTTATATTTTACACCTGATTTTCTTTTAAACAATTACAGTGATAAAATTGATAAAGTAGAAATTGTAAATAGAAAAGAGAAAGAGGTTGTACAAGAAAGCACTAGGTTTAGACTGAATGAGCTGGTGTTTGGGCATACAATGCATGGACCACTAACTTTGCTGCATGACCAGGTGGCACAACCTGAACCACCTCAAAATATCATTGTCAATGGATTCCGACATTAATTATATGTGGCTGGGGAGAGGGCTAAGGACAGCTTGGCGTCGTCACAGGCAAAAATGAAACATCTTTATGATTGCAAGGCTGTAAAATATCAGTTCAGCTCAGATGATCAGGTGCTTGCTTTGTTGCCTCTGGTTGGTTCTCCATTTCAGATGAAATTCCATGGTCCTTACGCAGTGTTGTGTCAGCTTTCTGACATGGACTATCTTTTGGAGGTGCATGAACATAAAAGGAAGACTTAACTTTGCTATGTTCACTTGGTAAAACCTTATTACACCCATGTGTTTCAGTCTTCAGCGGGGGTGGAGTGTGTAACAGCAAACTGTTAAACCTGTAGTAGTGGAAGAAACTGTAGGAAGGCAGTTGTCTGGTAGCATGTCTTGGTATGAGGATAATGGGGTGGTTTTGCCTGATGAGAGTCTGTTATAGGGCCGGTTAAAAAACTCTGAAAAGCTGGGTAAGTTGGAATCTTGGTTTGGGCATTTGTCTGAGGAGCGGTGTGCCAAGTTGTCTGCTTTTATTAATGAATATTTGTGTTTGTTTAATGATGTGCCAACATGCATACATTTAATAGAGCATGATATTGATTTGGGTGATGCGCAGCCAATCCGCCAACATTTTTATAGTGTCTGAAGACAAGCGTAAGGTAATGGAAAAAGAAATAAAATATATGCTGAACCTTCCTCTTCCAGCTGGGCATCTCCCTGTTTGTTGGTGGACAAGGCAGATGAAAGCCCACGGTTCTGTACAGACTATCGTAAAGTGAATGGCATAACTAAACCAGATGCTTTTCCATTGCCACGCATAGAGGACTGGATGGACCAGGTCAGCTCAGCCCACTTTGTTAGTAAATTTGATTTACTAAAAGGATATTGGCAAGTTCCACTGTCCCAAAGAGCTAAAGAGATTTCAGCTTTCATAACTCCCTTTGGTCTCTTCTCCTACTCTGTGATGAGTTTTGGGTTGCGGAATGCACCGGCAATGTTCCAGTGGTTAATGAATTTGGTTGTGTCTGGGCTGGAAGGCTGTGCTGTGTACCTGGATGACATAGTCATCAACAGTAATACCTGGGAAGAGCATGTTTATCATATCAGGAAGTTGTTTGATCGACTGTGAGACACTCCTGACAGTTTACTTGGCAAAGTGCGAGTTCATCAAGGCTATGGTCACCTATCTAGGTAAGGTAGTGGGTCAGGGGCAGGTGTGGCCAGTACAATCGAAAGTGACTGCAGCTGAGCAATATCCAGTGCCCACCACAAAAAAAGAGCTTATGCGTTTCTTGGGTTTGGTGGGCTATTATTGAGGTTTCTGTAAGAACTTTTAAACAGTCATGGCTCCTTTGACTGATCTGTTGAAAACTAAGGCAAAATGCATCTGGTGAGTTTCCAGACAGCAGGTTTTTGATAATGTTAAGGCTGTCTTGTGCTCACCTCATGTCCTTGCAACACCCTGTATGGACCGTTCATTTCAGCTGCAGGTAGATGCAAGTGACGTAGTTGCAGGTGCTGTGTTGTTCCAGACTGACAGATCTGGTGTTGAACATCCTGTGAGTTTCTTCTCTAGGAAGTTTAATTAATACCAGCTGAATTATTCTGTGGTAGAAAAGGAGTCTCTTGCTCTTGTGTGGGCGTTGCAATATTTTGAGGTTTATGTTGACTCTGGTGCTCCTCTGGTGGTCTATACAGACCACAATCCAATAGTTTTTCTTCATTCCCTATGTTGCCCAAACCGTAGACTGATGCGATGGTTCTTATTTTTGCAGTTGTACTGTTTGGATATTTGCCACATTAAAGGCTCTGAAAATGTTGTGGCCAATTCTTTGTCAAGAGCACCTTGCCCTTAAGATGCTCACAATTTCTGGGTAGTCTTCCTGGTCTCCCCTCTCTTCCTCCTGTCATTCTTAAATTTGCTTCTCCAGGCACCGGGGTTGCTGAGTAGCAGGGTGGGGATTGGTTGGTTGGCTGGCTGGGGGTGGGGGGTCATTCCAGAGTTGGTGAATATGGATCAAGAATGTAATGATTGTAAAACGAGCTGGTAAAATGGAAACTGTACAAGCATGATTGAATTTAGCCGTTGTGTCAGAAAAGTTAGGTTTATTCTATTTTAGAGACTGACAAATATTTTGTGTGTGTTCTGAGCTGTCAGCATGGTAACTGGGATTCCGGGGGTGGGGGACCAGTCCACTTTGGCACTAGGTGTACCTGTAATTATTTGTTCTCCTTTGTCTTGCAGGAAGCTGAATGTAGGGTTATTAGCCAAATGAGTCACACCTGGGCCCAGTGTGCTCCACTCTTTAAATCTTCCTTCATTCTGTGGCTTTCTAGGCTCGGATTCTCTCTTAGGGGCAATCTTCCCCTCTCCCCACCAGCACCCATGGTAGCTGCTGTGTTTTTAGTTATTCTTCTTTATTTTGTTGATTCCTAGTTATTCTGTGATTGATTTTTATTACTCTTTTGGTAAATAAAGTATTTTTTTAGCCACCTACTCGTCTTTCTCCCATTCTTGTTGCAGTCTCTGAGCCGGGCTGTGACATACAACCCCAATAACATTGGGACACTGTCTCATCTCGTTATCTCTAGCCGCTTTATCCTATTCTACAGGGTCGCAGGCAAGCTGGAGCCTATCCCAACTGACTACGGGCGAAAGGTGGGGTACACCCTGGACAAGTCACCAGGTCATCACAGGGCCGACACATAGACACAGACAACCATTCACACCTACGGTCAATTTAGAGTCACCAGTTAACCTAACCTGCATGTCTTTGGACTGCAGGGGCACCCGGAGGAAACCCACGCGGACAACATGCAAACTCCGTACAGAAAGGCCCTCACCGGCCACGGGGCTCGAACCCGGACCTTCTTGCTGTGAGGCGACAGCGCTAACCACTACACCACTGTGCCACCTTGGGACACTGTGTAAAAGATAAAACAGAATGTGGAGATTTGCAAATCACGGAAACCCTATATTTAATTGAAAAAAGGACAAAGACAACATATCAAATGTTGACATTGAGAAATTTTATTGTTTTTTGGAAAGATATATACTCATTTGGAATTTGATGTCAGTAACATGTTTCAGAAAAGTTGGGACGGGGCAGCAAAAGACTGAAAAAGTTCTGTAATGCTAACAAAAAATTGGTTAACTGGCAACAGGTCAGTAACATGACTGAGTATAAAAAAGCATTCCAGGGAGGCTGAGTCTCTCAGAAGTAAAGATGGGGAGGGGTTCACTGCTCTGTGAAAGACTGCATGGGCAAACGGTACAACAATTTAAGAATAATGTTCCTCAATGTAAAACTGCAAAGAACTTGGGGATCACATCATCTATGGTACGTATCATTAAAAGATTCAGAGAATCTGGAGAAATCTCTGTATGCAAGAGACAAAGCTGAAAACTGACATTGAACGCCTGTGATCTTCAGGCCCTCAGGGGACACTGCATTAAAAGCAGATGTGTCTGTAGTGGAAATCACTGTATGGGTTCAGGAACACTTCAGAAAATCATTGTCTATGAAAACAGTTCATTACTGCATCCACAAATGCAAGTTACTCTCTCCTCTCTCTCTCTGGCCATCAGTCACTGCCGACTATGACTGGAGGAGTGTCCGTTTGGCATGTCTTGCTGCACTTTCTTGTCAATCATCTCCGCAGCAGATTTCGTGATGCCATGCCAATGCTGTCAGTCCATTGCTGCCTTTTCCCAGTTGTTGACTAACTGCTTGTCTGTACGCTTGATGTTTGCTTTCAGTGTGTCTTTATATTGCAGCTTTGGCCTTCCGATTGGGCGTGTTCCATCTCTGAACTCACTGTAGACGACGTTTTGTGGAAGTCGTTCAATCGGCATGTGGAGGACGTGACCGGCCCAGCGTAGTTGTGACTGTGTGAGGATTGCTTTGGCACTTCTCATGTCGGCACAGTTTAACACTTCCATGTTAGGAATATGCTGCCAGCATTTGATGCCCATGATTCTTCGGAGATGTTGCAGTTGCACAGTAGTGAGCTTATTCAGATGCCGGCAACTTAGTGTACATTTCAACTGAGTACAGGAAGCACGGTAGTATGAAGACATGATATAATTTACATTTTGTCTCCAGTTTAATTCCTTCTTGTGCCCATTCCTGCTTCTGCAGGGCTCCGTATGCTGCACTGGCACTCTGTATTCTCTGCAAGATCTCTCAGTCAATTGAGTTGTCTGCAGAGATGATGCTTCCAAGATATGTAAGCTCTTTCACCGATTCGACGATCTCACCATTTATATGCACTTCAGGATGTTCATGTGAAACACCCAGAGGTGGCTGGTACAGCACTTTTGTCTTTCCAGTTGTAGCAGGTGGAATTACCTCTTGCTCCGCAGTTTCCTTGGGATCTGGCTGCATTGGGAGGGGCCAGTACAATTAATCAATGGCGTGCGTCATGAGCCTATTTATGGTAGAGTGATTTTGAACTCTGGAGGTGGAGTGGGTGGGAGGAGGAGACGATAGAGAGTCTGTTGAGAGTGTAGCTGTATATTTATTCTCTGATCAGATTAAGGCTGGTTTTGCGTTATTTCTGTGCAGGTAATTTGTGTTGGAGCGCATTAGCTGGAAGTGAAAGCCAAAATCCAAGTGGAGGACGAGTGGGCAAGTTTTTGTTTACTTTATTAGTTTTTTGAGTTGTTTTGGTAGAGCGGGGGTGTAGGTCCGACGGCCGTCGGCTGGCCTGCACTCCTGCTTTATTTCATTCTTTTGCCCACATCGCTTCACTATGGAGGAGGCTGAAAACGAGGAAGGAGGGGAGGTAAGAGCTGAATCTCAGAGTGATACGCGGGCTAACTTTTGGAGCAATGAGGGGAACAGGCAAGTCGCTGACCGGAGAAAAAGGAGGATGGAGGGAGGAGGAGGGAGCCCCATAAGTAAGGGGAGAAAGGTTGAGGGGGAAGAGTTTAAAGTGTTAATCAAGTTCAAGGGAGATATCGGTAAGCATGACATCTCCAACCCTATGAGACTTACGAAAGTGTTGAAGGACGCTATGGGTGACATAGCATCGGCAAGTTACGTAGGTGCAGATAAGGTGATGGTGTTCTGTAAAACTAAGGAGCAACAGGTAAACGCCTTGAGAGTGACACAGTTAGGGAAGGAGGAGGTTGAATGCTCACAACCAGGATCATGAACAGAAGTAAGAGGGGTCATTACTGGAGTCCCGCTATCCATTACGGAGGAGGTAATGAAATCATACATGGAAGGTGGCACACTAGAGAAGGCAACTCGATTTAACACTACTATTGAGGGGAAGAAGGTACCATCAACAACAATACTGTTGAGCTTTAGTGATTCATGTCTACCCCAGAGGGTTATGATAGGATTTGTTAGTTACCCTGTTAGGCAGTATGTTCCCGACCCGTTAAGGTGCTTTAAATGCCAGCGACTAGGACATGTGGCTGCAGTGTGTAAATGGAGGAGGAGATGCTGCCGGTGTGGAGGGGATCACGATTACGGGAAATGTGGCGAGGGAGTGGCACCCAAGTGCTGCAACTGTGGAGGGGCACATAGTGCAGCATATAAAGGATGCGTAATTCAACAGCAGGAGCAGGAGGTACAGAAATTTAAGGTGGCTAAAGGGGTATCATACGCAGAGGCAGTTCGACAAGTCAAGAAAGTACAGAGCCCTGGAACAGCCGTGGGAATGACAGAAACTCAGCATAGGACATCAGGGGGAGAGGGACCCCTGAGCAGAGGCCAGGTGGGACCAAACACAATGTTGGTGGATAAAACACATTTCCTTGCATTTCTTGCATATGTGATTAACGTCGGAGCCCTAGTAAAGACCCGTACTGAACGCATTGAAGCAATTGTAGCTGCAGCAAAGACATACCTAGATATGACTGATGTGACAGTAGAACAGGTTACAGGAGCTCTGCAGGGGGGCAAGAAGAAGCTTGCACAGACAGGTGAATGACATCAAAACCATTGACAATATTACAGTGGAACGCAAGGAGTTTGGTGGCTAACGGCCAAGAGTTTAAAAAATTTGTCTATGAACTCCCTGACCTCCTATGTATACAAGAAACGTGGCTGGCACCGCAATTGCAGTTTAAAATTCCAGGGTATATGGCAGTACGTAAAGACAGAGTAGACGGGCACGGAGGTGGTTGCTGCACATTTATAGGAGAAAGACTGGTATATAGGGAACTGCAAGTGAGGGGCGAGAGTGAATGTGTGGCTGTAGAGGTGGGGTGGACAGGGGGGGGGTGAATATTGTGGTAATGAACTTCTATAACCCATGTAAAGAACTATCTAGGGAGCTCCTAGAAGGAATAGTTGAAACAGGTAGGGAAAAGGTGGTGTGGTGTGGGGATTTTAATGCTCACAACACGCTGTGGGGGAGTGAAACCACTAATAAGAATGGTGAGGCGGTAGAAGATTTTTTGGATAACCAGGCACTAGTATGTCTGAATGATGGAACAGGCACAAGGATAAATAGCAGCACTGGAGCCCTTACAGCCTTAGACCTCACATGTGTATCAAGTTCAATAGCTGGAGTGTGTGAATGGGAGCTGTTAAGTGAGTCTACAGTTGGTAGCGACCACTTCCCAATAGTGTGTAGAATAGGAGTGGATGTTGGTAAGGAAGACAACTGGTACCCAGGGAGGTGGTGCTGGGAAAAGGCAAACTGGGAAAAATTCAACCAAATGTGTGAGGCACAGGTAGAGAATATCACAGTAGGAGAGCAGGTGGACGAAGTGGCAAGGGCTTTAGCGAATATGTTACTAGCGGCCACATCAGCTGCTGTACCAAGGTCGACAGGGAAACAAAGGAAGAAAGCAGTGCCATGGTGGACACAAGAATGCACCGAAGCCATACAGACGAGAAACAGAGCATTCAAGGTGTTACGAAGGACACTTACTCCAGAGAAAGTTTTAGAGTACCAAAGAACAAGAGCAGTAGCAAGGAAGGTAATCAAGGATGCAAAAAGAAAATGCTGGAAAGAGTACTGTTCCCAAATAGGGCAGGAGGTAGAAGTACAAGAAGTGTGGGGCATGATCAAGAGAATGATGGGGGCAAGTAAAACAAAGAAAATGGCAGTGTTAGTAGAAGGGGACAGGGTGGCCAGCTCCACTAAAGAAAAAGCAGAAATGCTAAAAAATGCTTTTGTGAAGGCACATAGCTCCGCCAATTTAGGCGCTGAGTGGGCAACACACCGGCAGACACTAATAAGGCAGTGGGGAGATGTTTGTAAGAAACGAACTGAGTTCGAGAGCCCTTTAGATGCCAAGATAACATTGTTCAAGCTTAAAAGCGCCTTGGCTAGCACAGCTCAGACATCGCCAGGGCAGGATGGTGTGTGCTATGTAATGCTGAAACATGTGTCTGATACAGTGCTAAGGAAGATACTAGAGCTGTACAACAAAGTATGGGTAGAGGGTAGGGTCCCAGTAACATGGAAACATGCACTGATAGTGCCCATAGCCAAGCCAGGGAAGGACCCATCTCAGGCAACTAACTACAGGCCGATTGCACTTACTTCGAACCTGTGTAAACTTATGGAGAGGATACTGGTAAATAGGCTGTCATACTATATGGAGAGTAAGGGTTTGTTTTCCAGCTATCAGTGCGGATTCAGGAAAGGACGGTCAACCATAGATGCAATGGTAAGACTAGAAACCGATATTAAGAAAGCACTGGCTATGAAAGAGGTGATAGTGGCAGTATTCTTTGACATACAAAAAGCATACGATATGCTATGGAAAGAAGGACTCATGATGCAGTTAAATAGGCTTGGGGTGGGGGGGCGCATGTACAACTGGATACTGAACTTTTTGTTTGGACGCACAATACAGGTCAGGGTAGGATCAGATCTATCATCGGTTGTAGAGGTAGAAAATGGAACTCCACAAGGCAGCGTCATTAGCCCAGTATTGTTCAACATCATGATAAATGACATTTTTAAAAATGTAGGTTCAGATATAGTGGTCTCACTCTACGCAGACGATGGAGCACTGTGGAGAAGGGGAGGAAATGTTAACCTGGTAGTTAACAAAATCCAACAGGCTATAATGGAGGTGGAGAAATGGGCAGGGGAATGGGGGTTTAAGTTCTCCATATCAAAAACGTGCTGTGAATTTTTCACCAATAAGAAGGTGGGCAGCAATGTGAAGCTGTATTTGTATGGCAAGCCACTGGAAAGAGTGGAGGTTGTGAGATATTTGGGGCTATGGTTTGACAAAAAGCTGACATGGAGAATCCATATAAAGAAAGTTGAGACAAAATGCAAAAGGGTAATAAATGTCATCAGATGTTTAAGTGGACTGGACTGGGGGGCCAATAGAGCCTCCCTGATGACTATGTATTATGCATTGGTACATTCAACAATTGATTACGGGTGCATGGTTTATGGATCAGCAGCGACCACACAGCTGAAAATACTAGACAGAGTCCAATCTCAGGCACTTAGGCTTTGCAGTGGAGCACTGAGGACCTCCCCTGTGGTCAGCCTACAGGTGGAACTGGGGGAAACACCATTGGCATTAAGAAGGAAGAAGCTAGCCCTAGCTTATTGGGCAAATCTGGGGGGCCATGAGAGGGAACACATTGCACAGACAGTCCTGGAGCAGTGCTGGGAGTATGTTGCAAAACGGGGCTGGGGATTTGGGTGGAGCATAGGATCCTGGGCACAAGAGGCAGGGCTCCAAAGATAAATAATTGCCCCAACTGTTCCAATATCTCCAGTCCCGCCATGGTTCTTTCCTCAACCAACAGTTGACATGGCAATACTGCAGTATGTGCACGAGGGGACAGAGATGGAAGTAGGGTCCTTGGCAGGATATGTTAATCAGTACATTAAAGACACACACCATCCTTGCACTGAAATCTACACAGATGGCTCTAAGGACCCAGTAACAGGGCGAGCAGGGGCCTCCATGGTCGTCAGGAGAAGGGGAATTAGCCTGATGTGGAGACTGACAGATGAGCTGTCAGTCTATGCCACGGAAATGACAGCAATAATTAAAGCACTAGAGTGGGTGGAAGAGGCCAGGCCAGGAAAGGTAGTTATATGTTCAGATTCTGCTGCGGTGATAAACAGCATACAGTCATCTAAGTCATGTAGGATGGACTTATTGTATGAAGTGTATATGGGTTTATACCATTTGGAAAGATATGAAATCACTGTAATATTCATGTGGATTCCAGCACATGTTGGAGTGTGGGGCAATGAAAGGGCTGACAACATGGCCAAAGAAGCGCTAGAGAGACCAGAACCCGACCTAACAGTCCACTTGGGCCGGGGGGAAATGAAAGTGCTAATTAAGAGGGCAGTGATGAAGCAGTGGCAGATGATATGGGACAGGGAGAGTAAGGGAAGGCACTTGTACAATATCCAAAGGGAGGTGGGGAAAGGAGTTAAGGTGAGTGGTAGCAGGAGAGATGAGGTGGTGATAACTAGATTACGGATAGGCCACTCATTACTGAACAGCACTCAGTTCAGATTTGAAAGAGTGGCATCAGGGCAGTGTGAAGGCTGTACCTTGGAGGAGGAAACAGTCCAACATGTTTTGTTTGAATGCCTAGTATATGAGCAGGAAAGGAAACATTGGAAAGGTGAGCTTCTTAGAGAGGGTAGAGCTGACTTTAATCAGGCCGCAGTACTGGGAAGGGAGGCCAATATAAGGGCAATTCTGAGATATTTAACAACAACAGGGCTATATGCCCGCATTTAAGTAGTAGAGGGTAGCAGAGTCTCCCAGGAACCAGTAGGTGGAGGTATGCGCAAACTAAGCGTAACCCGCCAGTAAACCCAAAAGAAGAAGAAGAACTCTGGAGGTGTGACGACCCCCTCCCTTGCTGTTTCTTGTCACACTCCTTCCCGTTTACCTGTGGCCGGTAAACACGCTTGTTTGGAACTCTGTTACTCTGGCTAACTTTCGTTTGGTTTATTTATGACCGGCTTTGGTTGCTTTTCAGTGTATCCACTGTTTGGCTTTCCCCCGGTCTTGTCCAGCTGTGCATTTTGTGTGCAGCGACTTCCGAATGTTCTCTTGGCGTCTGTATTAAGCGCAGATGACCCATGGAATTCTGTGAGCCTCGCTGGGATTAGGCTAGGACAGGGGTTCTCAACCTTTTGCAACCTGGGCCCCACCAAAGCTGGTTCATTGCAGTTGGGGGCCCCTCTTCTCGCCCTGCCCCCATCCCCCCCCCAAACACACTCACCCGCAGTGACGCCACCCGACCTACAGCACCTTATATCGACCGATAGATAGATAGATAGATAGATAGATAGATAGATAGATAGATAGATAGATAGATAGATAGATAGATAGCTAGCCCTGGGCTAGATTATTATTATTATTATTATTATTATTATTATTATTAGTAGTAGTAGTAGCAGCAGTAGTAGCATTATCCATTCCATAGAATTACATAGGCCTATTATCATTATTAGGCTATTGTTATAATTGGCAGTAGCACCACATTTCTAATCTGCTTTCGGGCATTATTATAATTATTATAATAATAATAATAATAATAATTATTATTATTATTATGGCCTATTATCATTACTAAGCTGTTGGCAGTAGTACAAGACTTATGTTCTTTCAGGCATTATTATTATTATTAGGCCTATTATTATTATTATTATTATTATTATTATTGCTGTTGTTGGTTGTTGATATTATTATTATTATTATGCTATTATTATTAATAGGCATCATCATTATTATTATTATTATTATTATTATTAGTGTTTTTATTAGGTATTTTATTAGGCTTATCATTAGCTGGCTATTGATATCATTGGGAATTGGGACCAGGCCTGAATTTAGGTTTTACTTTTTACTGTGCCTTTGTGATCTGCATTTGCGTTAATGCGAGACCTGAGCCTGCTTTGCCTTACAAAGATCCTCGATTCTTGGCGAAATGTTTGACAAGCACAGTCTCAAGTCATCCTCAATTTGCGCACGATTGCGATATTTCGTTTTGAGCGCAGTCATTTTTGAAAATCCTGCCTCACACAAGTAGGTCGATGCGAATGGGATGAGCAGTTTCAAGGCTACGTCACACAGTTGCGGGTACTCCTGCATCAATGCTGCCCAGAATGTCGAAAGAGGGCATGAGGTGAAGACTGCCTTAAGTCTACTGTCACTCTTCAGCTCAATAAGCTGTTCCTGCATGTCAACTGGAAGTTCGTCAGCAGTACACACAAATGGATCTCGAACCCACGCAAAAGAGCGATAATCCTCTGTGAAGTATGCCGCAAACTGTTTTCTCATTAAGGCCCAGTCACACAGCGCTTTACGACTTTATCACGGCCAAAACCCGTCAAAAAGTGCTCTCCCGTGAAGCAGACGATATTGTTCGTGTTGATGTCGAAGTTAAGACGTGTTACAGTCGATATACAGACGTGACAGGACGCAGGGGAAAATCGGAACGGCGTCGGACGTGGCAAAAAGTTTTGGACTGCTCAAAACTTTAGACCGCGGACAACCACGGCCGGCACACGTGGTAAAGACGTGCAACACATGTGAAAAACACGTGATAATCAGTGTCCCGGCCGTTATTAAATCTTGGGGAGAAGTGGTAAGACGCGAAAGTTTGGCGGTCTATCACGGGCAGAGCACGGTCATCGGACGGGTGTTACGCGTTGGTATCACGGGATATAGCGTGTGTTTAGCGGCTTATCACTGAGAAATGGATTTTTCCGCGTACATAGCACTGTCTAAGCCCGTTAAACGACGTCTCAAACAAGTTCTAAATTCGATTGATCACTGTCTAATCACTTCTGCATCACTTCTGATTTGCGGCATGTATAAATACCGTAATTTTCTGAGACCTCGGCACTTGCAGTCTAGATGTCAAGGGGTGAACATGAACCCTCAACGCTGTGATGTCCTCATCTTAATGCTCCAGCACCAACAGAACCAACTGATACAGGCTCAACATATCCTACCGCTTTTATATGCGCAGCAAGCCGCTCTTCCAACGACGCTGAGCCGCGGTTACCCGTGATTTGGCAGTGCTATGGCAGTGAAACAGCCGCCGACGGCCATACCCCGTACAAAGCACGGCAAAGCCAAAATTGACCAAAAATTACCACTTACGACCACGTCCACCAGATTTTTGTATCTTTTTGTACGTGATATAGACGCGGAGTGCTGTGTGACCGGGCCTTTACCGACAGGTGCTCTGACGCTGCTTGAAAGACAGATGAGAAATCGTGGGAAGTGCCTGCATTACTGATAAAGTCTGCAAGGCTTGGGAACATATCACAGTTCCCCCGACTGATGCGGCCACACACACAAGATTTTATGATAGATTGATGATAGATTTTATAATAGTATTGATTTGTATGTAATAGTCCAATGTCCTGCATTTTGACATGGGTAAATGTGTTGCATCTGCTTAGCTACTATAGCCTGTTAGCCCCAGATTTTTTTTTTTTCCTCCATACATGAAGCCTACTCGCGACCCCCCTGGAGTACCTCCGCGCCCCACCAGGGGGGCGCGCCCCCCCGGTTGAGAACCACAGTTTTGGATCGTGTGGTATGTGTCCCTTCCCCCTTGAATTCCTACTACTCTGAGTTTATTAAGCGTGGCGTTAATTGAGTATTTTGCGTGTTTTTTTAGGTGTTGCCGGTTTTGGTCCGGGTTTGCTGCTGTTCTTGCCAGCGCGTTTCTATTAAGTGCTGTTTTCTCTGATTGATGCAGCTGCCTGCATGAGGAGGGCTGCGAAACCACCACAGCCCTTTAACACTAGTTTTAACTTTTGTAGGGTGTGTGTGTATGTGTGTTAGACTGTTTGTGTGCCTGATCATCATTCATTTATAATCAATGTGTGTGTTTGGAGTGTGGTATGAGGGATATTTTCTGTTAAATTGGGTATTTTTGTTTATTTGTTTTAGTCCTGCTCAGGCTTCACCTGCTGGCAGGAGGCTCTTTTTCTATAGCTGTGGATAGCCAGTGGGCTATCTTATTGGGCCTGATTTATGTTAATGCCTTTTTTATTTTTTTATTTTTGTTTATTTGGTTTAATGCTCATGAGAGCTTATTTTATGTGAATTTGTGTGTGGCTAGTAACCACGTCTGCCAACCTTTTCTGTCGCGGCAAGCAGCCTTTGGTTGCCGATTGTATGCCAGTACTGGTGGGAGGCTATTGCAAGCTGTGGATCATCAGTAGTCCACGTAGTTCCCCTCCCTTAGTTTACATCGTGTGTGGTTGTGCATTTTAATTGGTTAGTTTGTGATCTAGCTGTGTTATTTCTTTGTTTGATTTTCTCTTTTCATACCTTTTTTTTTTGTTTATTTACTTTTCAGGTACTGTGTGCCCAAGGCGGGGTGGCAGTTGATTCCTTAGGTGGTGGTGTTTTCCTATTGTCCGTGTGTGTGTTCACGTGTGCCTGTGTGGAATTCTCCTTTTATGTTTTTTTTTAATTTATTTGATTTATTTTGATTTGGTTTGTAGTGAGTGTGACACGTGGGCTTGCATGGTGTGCCTCTTTGGATCTCTTCTCCGTCTCCTGGTATCTTGCCCCCTGCTGGTAGGCCTCGGCCCTGTTAATATTGATTTTTCCCTTACCCTTGCCCCACATGCATGTTGGTTAGTCCTTTGAAGTGTGAATGAAAGTGATTGTGAAGTAAAGGAAAGAATTATTTTGTAAACATTGTAAATATTGTAACAAAATAAAATAGCCTTTTTGTATTTTCATAACTTTGGTCTCTGGTGTCTTTAGTCAAACGAACCTTGCGTGTCAACATAGTGAAGTGTTTTCTGGTTAATATTCCTGGGGTGAAAGTCCCCTGGTGGCGTAGTTAGTAATTGCTCTTTGGCTCTGTTTAAGGTCCAATTTAGTCAACGCTTCGCTTTTCTCCCCAAGGCCACATTTGGTGTAGCCAGCAGGACTGACTTTTTAAACACCAGGGACTATTGTTTTGAATTTGTAGAAGTGGTTGTTTGTATGGTGGTTGGTGTTAAAACTTAAAATTGTTTTGCTTTCATTTTAGGCATTTCAATTAACTTCTCTTTTTCTGTTTGTGAGTGTGTTGGCAAGAGCAGCAGTGGGCCCGGTGTGGCAGTTGGCTGTTGCGTTCCTTTGGCAGTGGACTGAAACCCTTGGCGATACAGTGAGCCGATTTTGATTATATACATGGAGGAGGAATTGCGGGAACTCCGTAACTTGGTGATACAGCTGAAGGCTGACAATGAGCAATTGCGATAGGAGCGGGCTGCCAGTCGGGTAAGTGGCTCTGTAGGTCCATCCACAGGTGTTATGGAGAACGGCCGGTTTAATCCAGGAGCTGGAAATAGTGTGGTAGCCTCAGAGTGACTGGTCGTCATTCTTCGAGATCGTAAGTGCCCAATGTTTAATGGTAAAATGGGTTTAAGAGTGTTGGAGTGGATTGAAGAAGTCCGGGTCTGTATGCGTGCTCGCTACCTAGCAGTTAGTGATCAAGCATTGTTTATTTTTGATCACTTGGAGGGAGAAGCGAAGGAAGAAATCAAATACTGTCCTAGAGCAGAGAGAATGGACCCAGAAAAGATCTTGGGTATCTTAAAGGATTTGTATGGCTGTACACAGTCGTATATGACTCTCCAGCAATCGTTCTTTTCTAGGCAATAACAAGAAGGGGAGACTTTGCATGAGTTTCCTTAGCCTTAATGGCTTTAATGGAGCAGGTTAAGCAAAGGGCCCCTGAGAGTATGACTAATGCGGATGTCCTTCTCCGCAATCAGTTTGTGGAGCATGTCCTGGACAGTGCACTCCAACGGGAGTTGAAACAGTTCATTCGCCGGCAGCCACAAGCCACACTTCTTGAGGTACGCAGTGAGGCCATCACATGGGAACGAGAGGGGTTTTCTGGTGGCGCTAGGGGGCGTAGTTTTTCAGTCCCCTCGGCCTATGGTATACAGTATAGAGTTCAAGGCCAACCATCTTCTTGGGCTTGTAGTGACCTAGGCGGAGGAACAAGTCTCCCTAGCATCAACCACTAGTGCCCCCGAGTGAATAGTGGCCCTGCTGCTTTTGTGTGTCATCGTCGGGGCGACGACTTAAAAAGGGGGGATAGAATGTAGCAGGTGGAATTACCTCTTGCTCCGCAGTTTCCTTGGGATCTGGCTGCATTGGGAGGGGCCAGTCCAATTAATCAATGGCGTGCGTCACGAGCCTATTTATGGTAGAGTGATTTTGAACTCTGGAGGTGTGACGACCCCCTCCCTTGCTGTTTCTTGTCACACTCCTTCCCGTTTACCTGTGGCCGGTAAACACGCTTGTTTGGAACTCTGTTACTCTGGCTAACTTTCGTTTGGTTTATTTGTGACTGGCTTTGGTTGCTTTTCAGTGTATCCACTGTTTGGCTTTCCCCCGGTCTTGTCCAGCTGTGCATTTTGTGTGCAGTGACTTCCGAATGTTCTCTTGGCGTCTGTATTAAGCGCAGATGACCCATGGAATTCTGTGAGCCTCGCTGGGATTAGGCTAGGAGTTTTGGATCGTGTGGTATGTGTCCCTTCCCCCTTGAATTCCTACTACTCTGAGTTTATTAAGCGTGGCGTTAATTGAGTATTTTGCGTGTTTTTTTAGGTGTTGCCGGTTTTGGTCCGGGTTTGCTGCTGTTCTTGCCAGCGCGTTTCTATTAAGTGATGTTTTCTCTGATTGATGCAGCTGCCTGCATGAGGAGGGCTGCGAAACCACCACAGCCCTTTAACACTAGTTTTAACTTTTGTAGGGTGTGTGTGTGTGTGTATGTGTGTGAGACTGTTTGTGTGCCTGATCATCATTCATTTATAATCAATGTGTGTGTTTGGAGTGTGGTATGAGGGATATTTTCTGTTAAATTGGGTATTTTTGTTTATTTGTTTTAGTCCTGCTCAGGCTTCATCTGCTGGCAGGAGGCTCTTTTTCTATAGCTGTGGATAGCCAGTGGGCTATCTTATTGGGCCTGATTTATGTTAATGCCTTTTTTATTTTTTTATTTATTTTGTTTATTTGGTTTAATGCTCATGAGAGCTTATTTTATGTGAATTTGTGTGTGGCTAATAACCACGTCTGCCAACCTTTTCTGTCGCGGCAAGCAGCCTTTGGTTGCCGATTGTATGCCAGTACTGGTGGGAGGCTATTGCAAGCTGTGGATCATCAGTGGTCCACGTAGTTCCCCTCCCTTAGTTTACATCGTGTGTGGTTGTGCATTTTAATTGGTTAGTTTGTGATCTAGCTGTGTGATTTCTTTGTTTGATTTTCTCTTTTCATACCTTTTTTTTTTTGTTTATTTACTTTTCAGGTACTGTGTGCCCAAGGCGGGGTGGCAGTTGATTCCTTAGGTGGTGGTGTTTTCCTATTGTCCGTGTGTGTGTTCACGTGTGCCTGTGTGGAATTCTCCTTTTATGTTTTTTTTTATTTTATTTGATTTATTTTGATTTGGTTTGTAGTGAGTGTGACACGTGGGCTTGCATGGTGTGCCTCTTTGGATCTCTTCTCCGTCTCCTGGTATCTTGCCCCCTGCTGGTAGGCCTCGGCCCTGTTAATATTGATTTTTCCCTTACCCTTGCCCCACATGCATGTTGGTTAGTCCTTTGAAGTGTGAATGAAAGTGATTGTGAAGTAAAGGAAAGAATTATTTTGTAAACATTGTAAATATTGTAACAAAATAAAATAGCCTTTTTGTATTTTCATAACTTTGGTCTCTGGTGTCTTTAGTCAAACGAACCTTGCGTGTCAACATAGTGAAGTGTTTTCTGGTTAATATTCCTGGGGTGAAAGTCCCCTGGTGGCGTAGTTAGTAATTGCTCTTTGGCTCTGTTTAAGGTCCAATTTAGTCAACGCGTCGCTTTTCTCCCCAAGGCCACACAGTATTGATACTGAGACCAAAGGCTGTTGATGATGTGGCAAAGCGGTCCAGCATTACCTGAAGCTCTTCATGGGATTGTGCCACAAGAGCGGTGTCATCAGCATATAGCAGATCAGGCACAACTAGCTCATGGCATTTACTCTTCGCGTGCAGTCGAGAGAGGTTGAACAACTTTCCATCTTTACGTGTCTGGAATACACACCAGGAGGGGTCTCATAGTTGTCCGGAAATGCAACCTTCAGTACTGCTGCCAAGTATAGACCCCTTTCACTGACGTCACCCGAAACCGGAAGTAAACAGACCCTGCGCCATTTTGGAAGACCAACAAACTCGTGATTAGGGGATAATAACGGCAGCGGTATGTGAACCCACGAGAATAAAGTGGAGTGGTAAACGACTTAAACAAACAAATCTGAGCTGTTTTATTTATGATTTATTGGCCCAACAGTAGACTTGAAAGAAACCTGTGTGAGACTTGGCAAAAAACTGTGGATATAATGGATAAGTCTGTGCATGATCTGCAGACACTTTGAGGTAAGCAAACGCAAGAAATTCAGATTTAAAACATGCTAAATTGGCCCCAAGTTGATAACTGTATGAGGAGCAAGCCTCCCAGACTTCTACAATTTAATAATAATTTAGGATGGTTTGGGGCTTGCTCGCTGCTGCCAGGTTGGTTGTTGAGTAGCCTGACTTTTTTTTTTATTTTTTTTCCTTGCGTGTGGTATCATTGTTGACGCGAGGTTGTTTTTTGAACATGCCAATGCGGACACGATTTCCCCTGATGAGTTATGACTTCAGACGCGATGCGTGTGTGGAGTCCGCGTGATATGTGCATAAGAGAGGCTTCTCATGTGTTTGGAGATCCGCGCTCCGAGACAAGCGCAAGCACACACACACCCAAGGGAAAAAAAGGGGCCCCCCGAAAATATCGGCATAGTTCAAACACTGAGTGTAGGCACTGGGTGTAAACAACAAATAGTTTACAATGTCTGGGTAGCAAACAGATGGCAGAATTGGTGTCAGGTCCTCCTTATGTTTCCATTCTCCCTTGCCCCGAGTCTTAGTCTCCCCTTTCAAAGACCTTGTCCATGCCCTTGCCGCTGCCAAGAAAAGTCAACACCAAGCGCTAGTAGCCCCACACAATGAACAGGAACAGCGCTTTGAGGCCTTGCTGCAGGAACAACAGGAAGATCACCAGGCATTCCGGCACCTGCTCACGTCGGCGGGGTCCTCAGCTGCTGCATCTGCAGACCTCCCCCACATCACCCCTGCAAAGATGGGGCTGCAGAACAACCCAGAAGCCTTCCTCACACTCTTTGAGCAAGCTGCAGATGTGTGGGAGTGGTCAGTCAAGCAATGCACGGCTCATCTTTTGCCAATCCTGACTGGAGAAGCCCAGCTCACCACCCAACAACTCCCCTTCAACAGTCAGCTCAACTACGCTGACTTAAAGCGAACCATCTTGCAGCATGTCAGTCACACCCCAGAACACCATCAGCACTTCCGCATGCTGACACTGGAGGAAGTCGGCCGACTGGTCGCTTTTGGGCAACAGCTCCAAGACGCCTGCTGGCGGTAGCTGAGGGCAGAAGACCATGACGCCAAAGGGATCATCGATGTGGTGGCACTGAAGCAGTTCATCACATAGCTGCCTGAAGGGACAGCAGAGTGGGTCGAGTGCCACCACCCGGCATTGCTGGATCATGCAATTGAGTTGGTGGAGGACCATTTGGCGGCAGTTCCAGCGGCAGAAGGATATCCTGCCTCTTCTCTCCCTCTCTCTACCCCTTCTTCTCATCCCCACCCTGTCCCCGCAGCATGGAAATGGGCGCTGACCCTCCTGCAGCCAGCTTGTCGAGCCCATGGTGTGTTCCCCTTCTGTTTCTGTATCTTATTCCCTTCAGGCGAGTGATCCCTGAAATGCCAGTGCAGAAGTGAAGCCTGGGCCAGTATGCTGGTGCTGCGAGTGAGCCTGGGCATTTCCAGGACCAGTGCCAAGAGATGGAGGTGGGGGCCATGGTCCTGATCCCTGATATGTCAGAGACTGCCCTTGATTGGGCCAGAGTGTATCGCATACTGGTGAGTATTCAAGGGGATATATGTCACATGCTGGTGGATTCTGGCTGTAATCAGCCCTCAATCCACCAAAGCCTGGTTCAAGGTAAAGCACTGGGGAGAGCACGAGTGGTGAAGGTTTTATTCAAGAATATCCGCTAATATCCATCCACATTCAATTTTGGGGAGTAAAACATAGTGTAGAGATGGCAGTTAGCCTGCGCCTCACCCACCCACTAATCCTGGGGACAGATTGCCTGGGGTTTAAATGTTTATTTATTTATTTTTAACTTTAATCTTTATTGTTGATTTACATTTTTATACAGAATTATTTTTCCACCTTCTATAACAACTGTTTTTGTTATACAGTAGCCAACAATGGAACATGTGAACAAATGGGTAAATATACACAACAAAACGACACTAAAATAGATGATAAAAAAGAAAAGGAAAGGGGAAAAAAGAAAGAAACCAGAGGAGGTTTTTGGAAGCTGTATCTAACAGTCCATCAGTTCTTTCAGTTCCAAATTATTAATTAGCTGTCCATGTTATAGTCATTGTCAGTTATGGGTCCTGAATGTTGTCCATTTCTGCCATTTTTCTTCATGTTGTGCCTCATGCAATATCATTTAATGTGTTATGTTCTCCATTATATATATTTACTCTACAATCTCTGTCCATTGTTCCTGGTTGGGAGATTCTACTTTACCCCATTTCCTAGTAATAGCTTTTTTGCAGGCTATTAACATAATTTTGACAAGATAACCATCTCTTCTTTGGACATTATCGTCAGTGAAATTGCACAAATAAAGTACCAAGCAATTCATAGGAATATCATATCCCAGTAGAGTAGAGTGGGGGGAAAAAGCCCCCGTGGGGTAATACGCCCCTGGCCTGTTTTACCCAAAATAACCACCAGATGGCGCAAAGTTACATTTCTATTGTTGCTATGGACTGGCTTGACAACGGGGATATACAAATATCCACTGTGGATCGCATATCAGCAACGCAGCGGAGAGAAATCAAATTTCATGGTAAGTGATATAATTTTCAGATATCAGTAAAACTGTATTTAGATAGCTGCTATTTTGTCAGATATCACAGCTGTGTATGTGGTATGAGTAGACAAGTCAGTACGTTAAAAAAAATACATTAGGTATAAAAAGTTGAATCACATTTTGAAAGTAAGACCCTTTTTTGTAAAAGTGTAGTCTGTGGGGTAAAACGCCCCCTTAATGGCAGGGTAAATGGCCCCCAGGGGGCATTGTTTCCTTTTATCATAATTACTGTATTTCATACATTTCTGAATAGCAGATACATAGTTTTTAATAACATCTCACTTACCTGGTTGAGTAAAGCAAGTAATTTGAACTTAATATTAAAAATATTACTTCAGATTAGCCTAGATAGCTATGTAGCTAGCTAGAACAGTAGCCTAAGATTAGTCACATCATGTTTGGCTAATTGATGCTCATCAGATTCTTATAGTTACATATAACATGGTGATATGTGTGTGTGTGTGTGTGTGTGTGTGATGGCATATGTGTTGTTTTAGTTGGGGGTTTTCAGCTGCGGGGTATTTATTTAGATAGCGTTACATTTCACTGTAATGTTAACGTAATGAATTAATTGATTCAATTAGCATTATTTATTGATGCACTTGTTCTTTGTTAATTCATGTTCAATCCACACAAAATTATATTGAAATTAAAATGCGAAATATAATAAAATAATGCATCTATTCATTAATTCAGGGATATTTTCTTGTTTCTTTCACATTATAGGCTTAAGTAAACACTTTTGCTATCCAAACAACTTTTTTTGAGTGAGGGGGCCTATTGCCCCACCTCAGGGGGCCTTTTACCCCACTGGGGGGGTAAAAGGCCCCCTTGGCACAATGTTTGTTTTTGTTAAAAAAAAAAATTAAGTATTAACTTTAGGCAAACTTTAGGTGGCATTATTGTTCATGTCACTGTTGTCAAAAACTATGATTAAAACTAAACACATGGTTCATTTCAACTTGGAGAAAAACTGAATTTTCCTTAAGGGGGGCTTTTCCCCCACTCTACTCTATCTTCTGTAACAATCTGTGTACCATTTTCCAGAATTTTACAGTTTTGTGACATTTCCAGAATATATGTGAGTGATCTGCTCGGGAAACACCACACTCTCTCCAACATGATAGATTTTTGTTCGTGTATTTACTCTTGACCTTGGGTGTGATCAAAAAAACCTGATCAAAATTTTCCATGAGAATTCCCTCCATATCTGTAAATTGGTGGTTGTTTGATGTGTTTTCCATTTGTTTTCCCAGTCTTTATCTGGGATTTTTATGTTGAATTCTGATTCCCATTTTCTTTTATATATTTGGTATTACATTTATCTGTCATCAAATTCCGATATATTGCAGATATAAGTCTAATTTTGATTCCTTTATATGAATTTATTATAATTTGTAACACACCATTCATTTCCATGGAGGGGTCTCTTTTAATTTAATTCTTATGGTAGTCCCTTAGTTGCAGGTACCTATAGAATTTGTGCTTGTTCAAATCATATTTGTCTTTCATGGTTTGGAAGCTCTCCAGTTCCCCTCCTTTCTCTAAAGTGCACCAAGCCATTATTCCTTTGGTTATCCACTGTTTGAATCCTTTATCATGTCCGGCTGGTTTAAACTTACTGTCATATGCTACCCATTTAAGCAGAGTCTTATCTTTCTTTATATTAAGATTTTTTAAATATTTTGAACCATAGGTCCAGGGAAAACTGTGTAACTGGATCCACTTGACTTTTTTTTTTGTATGTATCTTTTATCTCCAATTGTATTCTGAATTGGGTATTCTCCAAATTCTTTTTCCATCTCTTTCCATTTTGCTGTGTAATCTGGGTTGCTCCAACACACAACATATCTTAATTGGGCTGCATAAAAGTAATTCTTTAATTTCGGTAAGCCCACAGCTCCTCTATCTTTTGGTAGCCGGAGAGTTTCAAGCCTAACTCTAGGCTTCTTGCCACCCCATATAAACCTTGATATCATCTGTCCCATGGAATAAATTGTGTTGGGGGATCTCTATTGGGAGCGATTGAAATAAATAAAGAAGTCCAGGTAACACATTGATTTTAACAATTTCACTTCTTGAATTAAGATCTAGAAGAAGGGTAGACCATTTTTCAATATCTTTTTGTATCTCTTGGTTTATCTTGTTATAATTTGCTTTGTATAGTTTTGTTAGTCCTTTGGTGATAGTAAGTCCCAGATATTTAAATTTTTTTTTTAGCTTCCAATCAAGATTGATTGATTGATTGATTGATTGATTCCTGGATTTCTTTTAGTGGTGTGTAGTTAAGTGCTAGTATCTGTGTTTTTGCAATGTTAATTTTGTATCCCGAAAGCTGCCCATATGCTTCTAGTATTCTTATAAATGCAGGAAGTGATTTACTCAGTTGTTCAAGATAGGCTATATCATAATCTGCAAAGAGTCCTATTTTATGTTCCGTGTCATTTACCATAGCTCCCTTAATTTCTGTACTTTGGTGGACTGCCTGTGCTAAAGGCTCTATAAAGAGGGCAAATAGAGTGGGTGATGAGTAACAGCCTTGCCTTGTTGACCTCTGTAAACTAAATTTATCTGTTAGACTCCCATTTATTTTAATTCTGGCAGTGGGCTGTTGGTATAATGTCTTAATACATTGTACTGATTTGTTATTAAATCCCAATCGCTCTAGCACTTGATATAAAAAAATTTCCAATTCACCCAATCAAATGCTTTTTTCTGCATCAATGCTTACTAATAAGGTACTTTGTTTCATCCTTTGAGCTTGGTCCATTATAGGGTTCTTCTAATGTTATGTGTTTGACGTCCTCTTATAAATCTTGTTTGATCTTCTATTAGCTCTGTAACAAAGTTAGTTAATCATGTAGAAAAAATTGTTGTATAAATCTTGTAATCTACATTTAATATTGAGATTGGCCTATAGTTCCCACATTGCTCCTCATCTCTACCTGGTTTTGTAATGACTGAGATTATAGCTTCAGTCCATGATGGTGGTATTTTGTTATTTTGAAGTGTCCAATTAAGAGTTCACAAATAGTGGTACCAGTTCTTCTTTGAATATCTTATACCACTCTACTGGGTATCCATTACTACCTGGTGATTTATTATTCTTTAGTGTGTTTATTGCATTTTTCACCTCCTCCAGTGTAATACTGGCTGTTAATGTGGCATTTTGTATTTTACCAATTGATGGTAAATCCAGTGAATCTAAGAATGTTTTCATTTCTTGTTCGTCCGGGGCTGTGGGTTGGGCATATAGTTCCTCATAGTATCTCTTAAAGATTTCTCCAATTCTCTCTGGTATGTCCATTAATTCATTTGTATGGGGGTCTCTAATGTTATGTATATTGTTAAATACTTGTTGTTTATGTATTTGCCTTGCTAGCAATTTAGTGGCCTTTGAGCCAGCTTCGTAGTAATTTTGCTTCAAAATCCTGTTTTTGTTTTTTTTTTTTGCTTCATCTAATAATAGATAACATATCTTTGTTTTCACGTCCTTGATTTGTTGATATATCTTTGAATCATTTGTATTCTGATAGCTCTGTTCTAACTCCCTTAGTTTTATAATGCATTTTCTGTGTCACGCTTCTGGGCTCACCCAACACTCAGGACTCCACTTCCCACAATCCCCCTCACACCCCAGTCACTACCACGTACACTCCATCAGCCAACCCGGAGTCACTTTCTAGGAGTGGTTCCTCCGAGTTCTAATCACCATCACCTGTACCTTTTTGTTTATGCCTGTATTTATACCCCTTTGTTTGTTCTGTTCCTTGCACAGTATTGCCTCTACATTTCATGAGCCTACTGAGCGTTATTATTCTGATTGCTTACCTGTATATGACCCTTCTTGCCTTCTGTTTTTTCCCCGTTTCACCTAGCCCTTGTGTTTGTTTGCCCGTTTCTCTTGCTTCCTGTTTTTTTGATCCTCACCTGTTTCCTGATTATGATTTGCCTAGCCCTTGTGTATAGATTGCCCATGTCTACTGATTCCTGGTTCTTGGACTATTGCCTGTTTCCTGAGCACGATTTGTCGAGCCCTCATTACTGTTTTGAATCTCTCGGTATTGACCTGGCCTGGCTTTTGTACACTGTCTTTTTTCATTGTACTCATTAAAACCTTGAATTTATTCACAATACACGAGTGTCTGGTTTGTCATAGCCGCGTTACAGAATACTGTGCCATCATGCAGACGGCGGATTACATGGAGTTACAGGTAGCGCTTAGCAGCCAAGGACAGATGCTGGGACAACATCACCAGCGTAGTGACTCAGTCCATCCAGACTCTTATGCAAGAGCAAGGTGAGCAGCAAAAACAGTTGGTGCAGATTGTTGAAAGCATGAGAGAAATAACCACCCAACTCCAACGACTCGGCTCCTCCAGCTCGCCTATGGTTACCAACCAAGCTGCTCCCCCCATGGATGTTACCAATTCATTTGTTGTCAGTAAACCTGATACATTTGATGGCTCACCTAATCAGTGTAAAGGATTTTTGTTACAATGTTCGATATTTTTCATGAATTCCCCTCCGAGATCTGACAAGTAGGGTTGGGCGGTATTACGGTAAGAAGGTATCCCGAGGTATCCAAAAGTACCAACGGTATCGGTCTCATTACCGTCATTTAAAAAATATATATATAATATCTAAATAAATATGGAGTACATGAGGTCATAATATAAAATAATAAATTGAAGATCATCCCGAATAACTGTGTGATCGTATTTTCACTAATTCTATCAATTTCCTAAAGAAGTTCTCATCGCGTGCAGGGTTGTTTGTCGTTACCATGGCAACCCTGCGTGACATTGGGAGTCTGACAGAAAGCTTCGCAAGAGACTGAGACCGCGGTTGAAAGATGGCAAGTCAAGATAACGAGTTAGTGGCAAAAAAAAAAAAAAAAAAATACAACATCGGCAGTGTGGCAGTATTTTGGTTTCGAACCAAACAAAAAGGAAGAGCCAGCAATAATGTAAATAACCGCGCAAAATTGAAAAAAATCTACTATGTCCCCTAAGGCACACCATAGCCTGGGGTACTCCACTTCCACGAGATCTCTCCAATGAGTTGTGTTTTGAGTAGGTTACATGAGTAACAACAAGGTAAAATAATATAACGTATGACATTTGGGATGTGGGTAATAAACGTTTGAAATGTCATCTACTGAAGAAACGGAAGAAAACATCGTAGCGTAAACTGTTAGGTTTCTGGTGGGAATTAGCAATGCGCTTGCTATCTTTGTTGGGTGTGTTAAACCGTATGGATTTAAGTGGAATAATTGTAAGGAGTTATGTGATCAAGACAACGTTTTAAGCAAGGTAAGGCCATTTGATTATTAATTTCCCCGCCATGGCATGACGTGGGCCCATATGATTTTGCCTTGTGCAGCTATCACGCATTTGAATTAGGTTCGCCTCATTTGCGCTGAAGAATATGGTTTATCGCGCAGTCTAAACGGACTTGGGTGTTGGTTGATTTTCTTTTTTTTATTTCCCATGCTTGAAAGGGTATGATCCTGCTCATCGTGTACTTTTTTTTGATGGAGTAGGTGAAATAGTGCTGCAAATTGCGTTTCAACGCAGACATGTGTAAACGACAGTTGAATGCTATTTTCAAGATGAAGGAAGAGTTGCGTGATGCTTTGAAATCTCTCTTAATCCATTCATCAATGCACAAAATTCGCTTTGCTGCTTAATCCATACCACAATGCACACAATTCGCTATGCTGCTTTTAAATAGTACATTTGAGGCATAGGCGCACGTTACACAGTAGGCCGAAACAAAATATTTTTTTCTCGGTAATACCGTATACCCCGGGAAAACACAGAGACGGTTTAAAGGTATCAAAATTTGGATACCGCCCAACCCTACTGACAAGGCTCATATTTCTTTTGTGATTCCTCACCTTCCAGGCAAGGCCTTAGATTGGGCTACTGCAGTTTGGCCCATAGTCCAATCTGACACTTATGACCACTTCGTTAAAGAATTTAGAGCTGTCTTTGATCATGCCAATGAGGGCCGCTCTCAAGGGGAATTACTCACCCGACTACGCTCAGTTTCTGATTACACTTTGGAATTTTGCAGTCTTGTGGCTGGGAGTGGATGGAATGAGCCAGCATTACTAGTAACATTTTGCAATGGACTGAACTCCAACATCCTAGTGGAAATGGCTTGTAAGGATGACGGTCTTTCACTAGAGAAGCTGATCTCATTACCCATTTGCCTAGACCAACTGAAGCATGGGAGAGGTCTTCGTAAATCACCTATGGTCCCAGTTGCTGCACTGACTCCTCACTGCTCGAATCCACCGACCCGGACTCATGAAGATCCAGAATCCCTAGAACCTATGCAGTGTGTCTCATTCTATTTGTCTGCAGAAGAAAAGCAACGACGTCTCCATGATGGGCTGTGTCTCTATTGCGGAACTGCCGGTCACATTCTATGTGGCTGTCAAATCCATTGACACAGAACTTCGGCACTGACCCTGGGAAAGCACGTGGAGCCTACTCCATGCGCTAATGTGGTGAGTACACCCACTAAGGGGTTGGTCTCCAAGTCCTTCCTCCTACCTGTGACCGTTAACTGCCCTCAGTCTGTCTTTGTGTTCTCAGCATTAATTGATTCCGGAGCTGAAGGGGACTTTATTCACGCCGAGCTGGTTGAGCAACTCCAGATTCCTGTGGAGCCACTGGAAAAGCCGCTGAGATTGACTGCTGTCGATGGGGATCCCATGGGAGAAGGACTTGTTAACCAGGTCACGAAACACGTTAAGATGACGGTCAGTGCTTTACATTCAGAAGAGATTCGTTTTTTGTAATGAATTCTTGTGAGTGGGTGGCACGGTGGTGTAGTGGTTATCACTGTCGCCTCACAGCAAGAAGGTTCTGGGTTCAAGCCCCGTGGCCGGCAAGGGCCTTTCTGTGTGGAGTTTGCATGTTCTCCCCGTGTCCGCGTGGGTTTCCTCCGGGTGCTCCGGTTTCCCCCACAGTCCAAAGACATGCAGGTTAGGTTAACTGGTGACTCTAAATTGACCGTAGGTGTGAATGTGAGTGTGAATGGTTGTCTGTGTCTATGTGTCAGCCCTGTGATGACCTGGCGACTTGTCTAGGGCACGGGCGATTGCTCTAAGACAACGAAGGAGGCTCAGCCTCCTCTAAAAATGACGAACATTGTGTAGGATGAATTGTGCTAGGCTTATGTTATAGCCGACCTTATAACATTGCTATTTCAGATCCAGAATCATAGAAATATATGTGCTCAACCCACTACAGTGCGAAATCATTCCCTTATAACTTTAATGTGTGCGTGAGTTTTTCCCCCTCGTGACAGCGTGATGCAGCGCAGTCTCAGTGGACTTCAATGGCATTTGGGAGCTATGCGCTTTTCAATCTCAAAATGCAAGACGATTATTGGACAAATACTGCAAAAACGCCCGCCCACGGAGTCTCACGGACTCCCAGCCTCAGTGGACTTCAATGGCATTTGGGAGCTATGCGCTTTTCAATCTCAAAATGCAAGACGGTTATTGGACAAATACTGCGAAAATGCCCGCCCACGGACTCCCAGCCTCACATGGGAGGGACATGGCAGTTTCCGCGAGGAGACTGGTGATTGGTGAAAGCGGACGGATATTTTCTTTGATTGACAGCTCGTTTCAAATATAGACAGGCAGTGGTGAATCTCAGTTCAGTCCCATGCGGATTCGCAAGTTCTGTGGTGTATTGTAAGAGATCAGCTTACATTTCGATTTCATTCATTACATACGGTTTCTACCAGCTTTTTTAGTTTGTATATATTTTCATTGTAAATAAAGTGTAAATATAGTTTTGTCAAGTTTGCTATCTTAGTTCCAGAAATTTCGTTTATTTGAGTGACTGAACTTGAGGGGGCTAGTCAGCTAGCAAGAAAGCTGCACACGGATGCCAAGCATTGCTGATTTAATTTTGGCGAAGCCATTTGCCAGTCTTCCTTTCGAGGAAAAAATTAAAATTAAAGAGCAGGGTAGACCAACACCTCAAATTGACTTGGTGAAAAAGGTAGGGAATAATACTCATTCCTTTCAGCTCTCCTGGTATGAGAAAGTGAATTGGCTAACAGCAAGTGACCCACATCAACAACAGTAAATAGGCTACTTTAGTAATATGTCATGGATGGACCAAAAATATAGAATCTATTTAAAATGTTTATGCTGAGTATATTATATTGGAATATATATTTTTCTGGATATGAATTAAACACAGCTACAATTTGGAAAACATTTTTAAACAAAAACACAGCCGAGAACATTTCACACTACAGACCTGGATTAAAAGTGAAGGGTTATCAAAATTGTCAATAAAACTTCTCAGTTAAAATAAGTAAAATATAGGGAAAGTGTCATTGAATGAAATGTGTGGCACCCAGCTCTACTGCTGAGGTTCCTGACAAAGAGCTGCTTTCAATAATGATCAATTTTTAAACAACATGCCACAATTTTAAAATATAAAATGTTAAAATATACCCCTCCCCCCCAACACCACCATCATGTATATTGGGCAGTAGGCTAATGGGCCAAAAGAACCTGTTATTTCACAGTTTGTGACCCTGCCAACAATCAGCCAGATCAGAGGCAAGAGTATGGGCAAAATTGATGTTTTTTCTTTTAAAATCTGGAAATATCGTAACCGACCAGCCTCCCCTGTTTGAAAGACTACCAGCCGCCACTGGTCCAGGGTGTACCCCGCCTTTCGCCCGTAGTCAGCTGGGATAGGCTCCAGCTTGCCTGCAACCCTGTAGAACAGGATAAAGCGGCTAGAGATAATGAGATGAGATGAGAATTCTTGTATGCTATCATTTTAGGTTTGCCCTGGCTCCGAAAACAACCCCATCATATCTTGGTCTGATAAAGAAATACTCTCATGGTCCAGTTACTGTTATGACCACTGTCTAGCGCTTCCCACGGTTATGGTATCATCAACGACTATAGAAAACCCCAATGCCAATGTCGTAGTTTCCGTTCCCCCCGAATACAGTGACCTGTTAGAAGTATTTAGCAAGAAAAGTGCTACCAAACTTCCCCCTCACAGAGAATATGACTGTTCCATTGAGTAAATAGATGATGCTATTCCACCTAAGTCTAGGATTTATCCACTCACTCAGGCGGAGGAGAGAGTGATGGAGGAGTATGTTCAGGAGGCTTTAGAACAGGGTTTCATCCATCCTTCTACTTCTCCTGCAGCTGCAGGGTTCTTTTTCATCAACAAGAAAGATGGGGGACTTGGGCCCTGCATTGATTATTGTGGATTAAATCAGATCACTAAACCCTATTCTTACCGGCTGCCTTTAGTCCCCATAACGCTAGAACAACTTCGTGGAGCATCTATATTCACAAAATGTGACTTAAGAAGTGCATACAATTTAGTCCTCATAAAGGAAGGTGATGAATGGAAAACTGCATTTCTTACCACTAGGGGGCACTACACTCAAAAAGAATTCATTGGATGAACGTAATTTTATCTTGCCACCTATATTCCATCTAAAGAAATCATGTTAAGTCAGTCTATCTTGACTGTGTTAGTCTGATTTAAGTAAATTAAGTTAGTGCAACACAATTATCTTAATTTCCCTGAGGGAACCCGCCTAAAGGGATCAATAAAGTTTTATCTTTTTTATCAATTCAGTCATGTTGGATGAACTAATATAGCTTTTGTCTGTTATACTAATGTAAATCTTTTTGGATGAACTAATATTGGTTTTGTCTGTTATACTAATGTAAATCTTGTTTTAGTGTTCTTTTCACAGTTAGTGTAAGCAGTATGTTTAATTAAATTACCAAAGATCCACTAACATACATAAAGAACATGCAAAAACGTTTACAATTTTTATTTAACATTTGGGTGCAACATAGAACTGACACCGGATCTTTACCATTGTCTTATTTTTTTGATGCAGCTCCACAATATGCCACAGTACAACTTAACTGCTGACTAAAACAATGTCTTAAATCCTTCCAGCATCAATTAAACCAATTTTCTCTAAGACTCAAGTTGTTTGTGTCAAATATTAACCATATGATGCATTTGGGAATGCTGTATTCAGAGTTCAGCATTTACAGTCTTGCAAAATTTAAACATTCAATATGCAACATTTTTTTTCAACCTTTGTCACAAATGCTTGTAGAATATTTTATGAACAAAATAATTGAGACTGTGTAAGAAAACAGCCTTAAAACAATCTTCCAGGATTTGTGCATGACTGGTGTCATTTTAAGTTTTAAAATTCTAAGTGCAACAACTAAACTTCTTCAAACATTTGTAAAAATGCAATACGATGTGTGCATAACTATAAAAATATGCATGTTATCATTTTAAACACTGAATTATTACAATCAACACATGCGCAGTTTTTTTTTTTTTTTAAATCAGAAATGGTGAAAAATTACTGTCAAAGGAATGTCAGAAAATCTTTGTAAATAATACTCAACTTTAGGAGCTCAAAGTGCAAGTATGACTGCGCCACTCACAGAAACTGTTTTTGAAAACCCGCATGAATACAACTGCTCCAGCCACAACTGTCCATCTACTGTAGTAAAACCAGTGTGGATGTGTGTTCAAAAACACTGTTCTGTGTCATCTCCATTTTTAACATATGAGATGACAATCTTAATCTCAGTCCATTGTGCAAACTAAATTTTCTTTTGGAACATTTTTCTTCTAATTTTGAACTTTCAAAAACAAAAATCTGCATTGGCAGAGATGTGGACAAATGCCATGCTTAAATCAGTCTTCATCAAGCTTATTCACCCTATAAGCTTGTTTTTCAGGAACTGTGCCTTGGATGACAACCTCTGCCCATCCAGCTTCAGTAGAATCTTCTGCAGGACTTCAAAAGTACATTTGAGCTTGGGTGGGTAGCTCAGGTTCAGACAGTGTATCAGTCCAAATAACAGAGCACAGGCAATCGCAGTGTCCCCCAAACCACTGAGGACCTCCACATCTTCAATCAGGACACCGATGTCCTCTGGATCATCTCCAGGGTCTGCCTCCTTCTGTATGATGTACAGTGGTGCTTGAAAGTTTGTGAACCCTTTAGAATTTTCTATATTTCTGCATAAATATGACCTAAAACATCATCAGATTTTCACACAAGTCCTAAAAGTAGATAAAGAGAACCCAGTTAAACAAATTAGACAAAAATATTATACCTGGTCATTTATATACTGAGGAAAATGATCCAATATTACATATCTGTGAGTGGCAAAAGTATGTGAACCTCTAGGATTAGCAGTTAATTTGAAGGTGAAATTAGAGTCAGGTGTTTTCAGTCAATGGGATGACAATCAGGTGTGAGTGGGCACCCTGTTTTATTTAAAGAACAGGGATCTATCAAAGTCTGATCTTCACAACACGTTTGTGGAAGTGTATCATGGCACGAACAAAGGAGATTTCTGAGGACCTCAGAAAAAGCGTTGTTGATGCTCATGAGGCTAGAATAGGTTACAAAACCATCTCTAAAGAGTTTGGACTCCACCAATCCACAGTCAGACAGACTGTGTACAAATGGAGGAAATTCAAAACCATTGTTACCCTCCCCAGGAGTGGTCGACCAACAAAGATCACCACAAGAGCAAGGCGTGTAATAGTCGGCAAGGCCACAAAGGACCCCAGGGTAACTTCTAAGCAACTGAAGGCCTCTCTCACATTGGCTAATGTTCATGTTCATGAGTCCACCATCAGGAGAACACTGAACAGCAATGGTGTGCATGGCAGGGTTGCAAGGAGAAAGCCACTGCTCTCCAAAAAGAACATTTCTGCTCATCTGCAGTTTGTTAAAGATCACATGGACAAGCCAGAAGGCTATTGGAAAAATGGTTTGTGGACAGATGAGACTAAAATAGAACTTTTTGGTTTAAATGAGAAGCGTTATGTTTGGAGAAAGGAAAGCACTGCATTCCAGCATAAGAAGCTTATCCCATCTGTGAAACATGGTGGTGGTAGTATCATGGTTTGGGCCTGTTTTGCTGCATCTGGGCCAGGATGGCTTGCCATCATTGATGGAACAATGAATTCTGAATTATACCAGCAAAATCTAAAGGAGAATGTCAGGACATCTGTCCATGAACTGAATCTCAAGAGAAGGTGGGTCATGTAGCAAGACAACGACCCTAAGCACACAAGTCGCTCTACCAAAGAATGGTTAAAGAAGAATAAATTAATGTTTTGGAGTGGACAAGTCAAAGTCCTGACCTTAATCCAAACGAAATGTTGTGGAAGGACCTGAAGCAAGCAGTTCATGTGAGGAAACCCACCAACATCCCAGAGTTGAAGCTGTTCTGTACAGAGGAATGGGCTAAAATTCCTCAAAGCTGGTGTGCAGGACTGATCAACAGTTACTGGAAATGTTTAGTTGCAGTTATTGCTGCACAAGGGGGTCACACCAGATACTGAAAGCAAAGGTTCACATACTTTTGCCACTCACAGATATGTAATATTGGATCATTTTCCTCAATAAATAAATGACCAAGTATAATATTTTTGTCTCTATTTAACTGGGTTCTCTTTATCTACTTTTAAGACTTGTGTGAAAATCTGATGTTGTTTTAGGTCATATTTATGCAGAAATATAGAAAATTCTAAAGGGTTCACAAACTTTCAAGCACCACTGTACACTCCCATCACAGTTTGCTCCATTGAAGTGTTGGCCTCAGTGTCTGTGTCCTATGGAGTAAAATATGACAATAAATACATTTGATATGAGTCTAGACAGTGTGGAAATAGACTTAGAATTTTATGAAGAAAAGAAGTACAAATTCAGTCGTACAGTTGGAGATGTACAGAAGTAATACAGATGTGTACATTACGGAAATGGTACAAAGTGAACTCTAAGGTTGGAAATCCCTGTGAGCACCGGCCTTTAGTGCTTACAGGGATGTCCAAATGAATGCTTTATTCATTTGAGAACTGGGAAAGGAAGTAACAGAGACCAGTAATCACTATGCAAGAGCTACAGGCTTCGAGAAAATATGGATCAATCAACCACATCAAGAACACTGCATAAAATTGGCCAGCCTTTACCAAAGCACCATGTTAACCTGCAGTTTTTTTTAGAGTATGTAACTCACCATATATTCCTTCATGAGTTTCTCATGGTCTTTGTTCAGGTAGACGCACAAGGACTTGAGGATGCATGCTCGTCTTCTATGTATTGTGTCATCCTGAGGGAAAAAGGGAACCAATTTTGACAATATTCTGCATTTTAGTAGTTCCAAAAAAGAACTCCACAGTATTAATGGATTTGTGGAACTTTTGCTTACATGCATAGAGATTTATGCTCACGCAATTGTCATGACAGGGACATAAAAAGTATTAAGCATAGGTCTACACATTTTAATACAAACCTTGGAAATGGCCACCATGATATGTCTAATTTTTTTCCCAGCTGCTCCACCTTTCCCTTGAAAGAGCTCCATCATGCGTGGAGAGTGTTGGTCGAGCTCAGCAAAGAATGTAGACATCAGAGGTACAGTTGATATGCGCATGAACTTGTTGTCGATCTGAAAAACATCAACAATACACTTGTTACTCATCCTATTTGAACATCACAACAAGATACAACACAGGAAGGATGAACAGTGAACTACTACTGTAGCTGTTCGATCATGATATTAGGGGTGGGAGAAAAAAATTGATTCACGATAGTGGAGGAAGGAGGACAGAGACGAGGGAGGAGGAGAGAGAAGAGGGAGGACAGAGAGAGGATGAATGTTAACCAGTTTAAAGACCTGTAGCTTTTTTAAACAGTAGAGTCTGAGGCTTCAACCATTAATCAGTTCAACAATATGAAAGCTTATCCTAAGGGTCTTGTCAATAAGGAGAAAAGAATGTTAATTAGTTTTCATATTAAAAATATAAACTGGATATTATAAACAAGTTTATATGAATCACGCAGTGCTACCACATAATAAAGTAAATGTACAGCCCTGTATAGCATAATGTCATCATCATTCCACTTTTTTCCATGGTTTGGTGTTAAAAGAAGACAAACAACTGGTCAACACTATATTTGATTTGTCATTATCTTCCTGCACTTGTGTGCATACACTCTGAGGTATACATAAAACCTGAGCACATATAGGACATTCACCTCTTTCTGAGTGAACAGAGCTGGCCATCTGCTTTTGAAGTCTGCAACGAGGGGCTGTCCTTGAAGAACTTCTGGCCTTCTATATGAGAAAGTCTTTTCCATTTTCAGTGCCACTACATGGTCATTATTTCTCTTCTTAATCTCTGAAAGCAGTGCAATTCTCTCGTTTTCCAGAGTGTCAGTCGTTTCTCCTTTTGGATGCTGTGGACAGTAATTGACTTCTGCCCTTCTGGGCTTTTTCACATTCAAGGCTGCTTTGTCTTGGGCCTTGTTCTTCAGTGAATTTATGGTCACCTCATGACATCCAAGGCCTCTTAGTTTGGTCCTGAAGTTGGCCATCTTATACTTGAGGCTAATCTTCCACCCGTAACAGCCATTGAAGGATCCCTGCTCCTTCAGACATGGATGCTTTTTCACAAGAGCTTCTGCAACATCATTCAGATCATTGTCAGTTGGGTAGGCTTTGAATTTAATGATTTCTTTGGCCAGTTTCTCCAAAATGTGTGATTTCAGTTTCGGTGAGGGGCTCAAATGAGTTCCACTAACACTGCACTCAGCATCGGCCTTGTCAAGTTGCAGTTCAGCGTCATAGTTGAAACTAGGGATTGTGAAGACACTTGGCCAAACTGACAGCCTTGTAGATGGTGATGAACCTGAAGATGAAGTGGGCTCCATATTATCCATTTCAACCGAGGAGACTGACAAAGAATCTGTTGATCCTTGGACTGCTAGAGGTTGACGTGTCATTGTGTCATCATTGTTGTGAATACCTAAGTATACAACCTTTATAGTTGCTTTGTCATGTATTTCGGAGGTCACCAACAGGTTTACGAACTCATTTCCAAAATCAGCATCTTGATATTGAAGCCAAAAATCTTCTTGCAATCCAAAACTGGTCTTCATTGTCTGGCACAATTCCTGTATGGAGTCCGATATCCCTGCTGACAGAATTAGTTTCCTGGCATCATCTTCACCAAGGATAACCCTCAGTCTTATGGGCTGGGCCATTGTGTGGACCTGAACAAAAACAAAAAAATACTGGCTGAATATTTCACAATGAAAAAACAGTCTCTTACAATAATTTATAATTAGGCAAGTTTTATTTTTTTTTTAAATCAAAACTAGGATCTTATGTGATATGTACACTGTGTGCACAATTATTAGGCAAGTTGTATTCCTGATGATTAATTTTATCGTTGAACAAATACAGTGCTCTCAGTCAATCCAAATTGTTAATAAACCTAAAACCAGAATGATTAACAAAGGAAAGGGGAGTTTAGGCATTCTCAGGGGAATATACAAGTGTGCAGAATTATTAGGCAACATTTAGTGTGCAGAATTATTATGCAACTAAATGAAAAGCTTAAAGTTTCCCATCTCACTTGTTTATTTTAATTTTCAGTGTAACAAATAAACAACTCAGAATTAACAAATAAACACTTCTAGCATTTCAAAAATATTCAGTGACCAATATAGCCACCCTTCTTTTCAATAACTGCCATGAGCCTTCCATCCAGTCTGTTAGTTTTTTGATTTGTTGACGATCAACTTTTTGTGCAGGAGCAACCATGGCCTCCCAAATGCTATTCAGAGTGGTGTATTGTCTTCCCTCGCTGTAAATCTCATGCTTAAGAAGGGGCCACAAGTACTCAATAGGGTTTAAGTCAGGTGAGGAAGGGGGCCATGTCATTACTTTGTCATCTTTAAGGCCTTTGTGGGCTCGCCAAGCAGTGGAGTACTTGGGTGCATGTGATGGTGCATTGTTCTGCATAACAATCATGGCCTTCTTGAATGATGCAGACTTCTTCCCATACCACTGCTTGAAGAATGTATCTTTTAGAAACTGGCAGTAGGTTTGGGAGTTGATGTTAAGTCCATCTTCAACCTGAAATGGTCAAACTAGCTCATCCTTAATAATAGCAGCCCATGCCATTACCCCTCCACCACCTTGCTGGTGTCTGAGTCAAAGTGCCCTGTGTCCATTAGTTATCCAGCTATGGGCCCATCCATCTGGTCTATCCAGAGTCACTCTCATTTCATCCGTCCATAAAACCTTTGGAAAATCTGTCTTCAGATATTTCTTGGCCCAATCTTGACATTTTAACTTGTGAGTCTTGTTTAGTGGTGGTCGTGTTTCAGCCTTCCTTACCTTGGCCATGTCTCTGAGCACCGAACACCTTGTCCTTCTGGACACTCCAGGTCGGTTGCAGTTCTAGAATATTGTGGCACTGGAGGATAATGGGTTCCTGGTAGCTTCATGTTTAATCCTTCTCAAGTCTTTTGCGGTTAATTTGTGTCTTTTCTTCTCCACACATTTTTTGCGACCCTGTTGACTATTTGCAACAAAACGTTTGATTGTTTTGTGCTCACATTTCTATAGCTTAGCTATTTCAAGAGTGCTGCATCCCTCTGATAGGCATTTTACAATTTTTGTCTTTTCACTGTCTGTTAAATCTCTTTTTTGGCCCATTTTGCCTGAGATAAAGAAGCTGCCTAATAATTATGCACACCTTAATATAGGGTATTAATGACTTTAGGTCACACCCTCCCTCATTACACAAATAAATACCACCTGAGAATGCTTAAATCCAATTAGCATTCAAGTGTATCTAGCTTGCGGTTGGAAAACATGCATAGAAATAATGGTAGGGTCAGAGTACTCACTTGCCTAATAATTGTGCACACAGTGTATTACTCTGCTTAACAGCTATTCTGATTTAACCTGTTTTTCCACAAAAGAAATTCTGAACATTCTCTGGTCCAAGCTTCTAAAATTTGATCATTTTCTGTCTTATAATGTAAATTAATTAATATATTTTGGTGTGGACTTGATTACTTGACTGATTACTTAAAAATAATAAATGAATACATTCATTCATCATTAAAGTATACCTTGCATGATTTTACGACTTACTGTGCCACATGATGTGGGAAAAAATACTTACAAACATTAACTTAATTGGAAGATGGGAGTAATGTGTCTCTTTAGTGTAACCAGACGCAAGCCTCCCACTGAATAGACAGCTAACGGATAGTCATCGAGTAGTTCCCCATGCTCAATCAGAGACACCTCTCTCACATGTGGCGTGTCGAGTTCAAAAGATCTGAAGCGCTCTCTATACCAGGCATCACCAAATGGCAGACCTCGGTCCGGATCCGGACCCAGTGATGGTTCTGACCGGACCCGTGACCAATGGTAAATTCACGAGATTAAGTAATTTTCATGGAGCATTATTTTGGATGGTCGTGGCTATTGACAGCAGGCACTGCTACTCCAGTTAATACAACAACAGCTTCACTCAGTTGAGCCAATAAAATCGTTAGTTTACCCAGCGCACCACAGCAGAGCAACAAGCAGAGAGGAAGAGAGTTAAGTTAAGAGACAACCGACCGAGACAACATGGCTTGCTCCAAAAGGCGGCGGAAAGTAGACAAGGAAAATCATTGTTTTGAAGATGAATGGATGGAGAAATATATGTTCATTCTTCCGGCGAGCAGTTCAAAACCAGTGTACCTCATATGCTCCGAAAACATGGCATTAATTAAAAGCGGCAACGTGAAGCGCCACTACAAAACGAAGCACAGCTCTTTTGAGCAAAGTTATCCCCTGAAGTCTGAGCTGAGGGCACGCAAAATAACCGAACTGCAAGCACAGTATGACAGGTCTACCCGACTCATCACACACACACTTACAGCCCAGCAACGTGCAAACGAATGTTCCTTAAAAGTAGCGTGGATTTTGGGGCAACATAAAAAAAAACATTTAGTGATGGGACAGTTGTGAAGGAGTGCTTAAACGCCGTTGCTGAGACATTGATCTGCAAGGAAATGCTGCATAAGAGAGCATTTTGAGACAACTGACCCTGCTACTTTCTGGTTACAGATTGTTTCTGAGAGTGTGTTCCCTGGTGTAACCAAAGGAGCACTGCACACCTTGACTATGTTTGGATCGACTTACAGCTGTGAGTCAGCTTTTTCCACTATGAACATTGCCAAAACCAAGTACCGTTCTAGGCTCAACAATGAACACCTACATATCTGCATGAGAATGGCACTAACTCCATTCCAACCAAGATTTAAATTACTGGCAGGTCAGCCACATGCCCATTTTTCTCATTGAGAAAAGTTCAAAGAAAAATGTTCTGTTTGCATTTCCCCCCCCCAAAAAAGCCACTTGTTTCTGAAAATGTGGACTTTTTTTTCTTGAAAAGTAGGCCCTCTTTTTTTTTTAGGCTGGGACCTCCTTATTTTAAGAACAAAGAAGAGAAAATGTGAAGTCAATGCTTTGTTTGCACTTTTTAGTTAACGTTTCCTGAGTTGACTTTTTTACTTGAAGTGTAGGCCTTCAATTCTTCAGGAATTTCTTCAGGAACCTCTTTAATTTAAGAGAAAAAGGAGTTATTCCACTCTGTTTGCACTTTTTTATTTATTTTATTCTGAGGTTTCTGTTTTCTTTAATCTGAAATAAAGGCCTTGAATTTATTTTCCTGGGACTACTTTTATTTATGGTAAAAGAGATAGTTGTGCACTCAGTTCATTTCCTGCATTGGAAATTAACAATAAATATTGTTGAAACCATATGAAAATGTGGACATGGGGGAAGGCTATAAGACACAAGCTGGACTTCGGGTCGGACCTTCTACTTGGACAAAATTTAATAACTGGACCTCAGTGACTTTTAATTGAATACCCCTGCTCTATACCAAGCGGATAACTTTTTCACAATAAAATGTATCTTGCCTTGCAAAACACAAATCTGCAGAATTTCGGCAAACTCAGGAAGACCAAATAATTGCCTGTGGACTACAATCATTCCTTTATTGTAGCTCATACCATTGTATGACACACTTTTTGTAATATCGACATCAGTCTCATCTGGTAATCTTTGCTTAATAGCAGTTGCAATGTTGCTTTGCAAAACATCAATTGGTACTGATGACACACTAGTTACCAGCAAAGGTGTCCTATGGTCAGAAGAGTGCAAATCTGAGGCAATTGTGAGCTGGTGTTTTCTGGCAAGTGTGAGAGGAATGTTTTTAAAACAGTTGGTATGGCAAGCAATCGGTTTGAAGAAACTATGTTTCACCTCAAATCTCATAGTCCATTTATGGATAAGAGGCCCAAAGAGGTGAATCAAAGCAGGATAATGGTCCAAATAATGATGTTTAGGGAGCAGATGGCTGTTTGGAAAAAGCTCTTGGTATCTCTGGTGATGTTCACTGATTTTACACTCAAGATATGCAGTCGACTCATCAGAGTAGACAGGGGCTACAACCAGAGGTGGAAAGTAACGAATTACATTACTCACGTTACTGTACTTGAGTAGCTTTTTTGTGTACTTATACTTTTTCAAGTAATTTTTAAAGAGTGTACTTTTACTTTATGTTTTCTTTTAAGTAGTGTACTTCGGTACATTTTACATCACAACTGTTACTGAGTAAAAAAATAAATAAATTAAAAAAAGGCTAAAACGGAGAAGGGGAAATGCGTTCTGGAAATGAATCACGGGAAGGACAGTTGTCGCACGCACGAGTCTCACACAGACGATGGCGGACATGCACCGGCGCTTTAAGGGGGGGGCTTCGGGGGGCTCAAGCCCCTGGGCCACAGCCAATCAGGGGCCTTGTAATATTAATAAAATAATAAACTGTCGGAATCGTGGGCCTACATTAATGTACGGATAGAAATAAGGTTAGAAATAAATGAGCGCACAGTAGCCTGCTGTAAGAGACATGGTGGATGTGGTTCGCGAAACGAACACCCACAACTGGACCAGAATAAAATGTAACAAAATGTAACGTCACGCACGAAAGCGCGCCAAAGACTGCAGACTACAGAGACACAAATTTAGAGGCTTTGAAAGATGAAGCGTTCACATGTTAGCGGGGCGCATAAAAGGAATAAAAGAGAGAGATGCAGGTAATGATAGAATCGTTGCCTAAAGTCACAGACTTTTTTAAGGTAAGGATCACCAATCTGTGCAGAATATCAGCTACTTATCAGTTATCAGCCTACCAGCAGCTAGGCTATGTGTAGCTAGGCTAGATATGCTGTGATCTGTCCAACAGTAAAATAAATCAGTTGTGATTTGAATACGTGTCGTGTGATTTGAGTTATAATCCTGTTAGTATAATAGCATATTTCGATGGGGATAATAAAATGTCTAAAACGGCATCTACTGAAGAAATTGATGAAAAGATTGTAGCCTATAATGTTCACAGTTCGGGCAGCAGACAGAATAAGCATACTGAGGGGAATAGCAATACAAAGCTAGCGCATATCCACATTTCTCGCTAGCTGTGTTGGGTGTGTTGTTAACCTGTGTGGATTTAAGTGAAATACTTGAGAAGTTCTGTGGTCAAGACAGCGTTTTAAGGTAAGGACGCATGATTATTAATGTATGCCCGCTGTGGCTTGTTGTTGACGAAAGGCCCACATGATTTTGCCTTATGCAGCTACTGCTAGCGTCATGCTTTGAACTAGGTTAAGCTCATTTGCGCTAAAGGGTGGGTTTATTGAAGGACTTTGATGTAGCTAGTTTCTTTTTTAAAAATCGTATGCTCAAAACTGTATGCCCGTGTTCATCATGTTTAACTTTGTTCTTGATGGAGTGCGTGAAATATTGTTGCAAGTGGTATTTCGATGCAGTCATGTCAAAAAGGCAGTTGAATGCACGGTCTTATTCAAGGAGAAGGAAGACTTGCATGATGCTTGAACATAGATCGGTAAAATAGACCCTAGTAGGACTCGGTTTCGTGTATTTCGGTCTGTAGAGTTATGAGTTTGGCCGCTGTCCATGGTGTTTACGTTTCATGTGGCCGCCGAGCCAAGTACCTTCATCATCATCATCATGTTCCCCTGTCAAAAGTTAAACTCTCTAGGGGTGCTTCTGCTGTAGCAGTTGCAGCAGTTGCTCAAAGTTTGATTTGTCCATCATCATACGTCTTATCTGTTGGGTGTCTATGCCCAGCAGATTTTCCCATTTCGTCCATTTGTAACCATTTTTGTCAAACAGGAGCTAATTTTGCACTTGGTTATTGCCCATCTGGCAAACGTGAGCAATATATTTTAGTTGTTGTACGTAGCAGGATAGTTTTATATCCTGGGTTCCTGTCAGTTTCCAGAGGTCAGCATTGGACATCTTGTAGCTCCAGTCTATATCTTCATTTGTAGTGTTCTTTTGGTCAGGGGCAATTTCGTTTATATCCACCTTTAATCATTTTCCTTAGGAAGCCGTGTCACACTACCTCAATTTTGTGAATTTCACTGGATGATAGTTGTGCTGTACAGGAGGCGAGATCGAACGCATGCCACTAGGAACTTTATATGGGTTTTTAGCAGTATTCGGTGGTCGGTTAGAACGTGTTTCAGTTCATTCCATTTCATGAATGCAGCACTTATCCTAGCATGCAGGAAGTGTGAGGATTCATCACAGTTGCTGACATTATAACCAAGATATTTAAAGGTGCGGACGTTTTTAATATTAGTGCCGCCAAGGGAAATGATACTTGGTTTACATTTGATATCCTCATTGACGTTAAAAGCCATTGTTTCTGTTTTGACATATGATATTTGTAAACCAAAGCGGGTGTAGGTCTTATCATACAACTGAAGAATATTCTGAAGCTCCTCGATGGATCCAGCGAGTATGGCCTGATCATCTGCGTATAGAATCTCTGTTATGCAACCCTCTCCTGATGCTCGTGCTTTCGTACGCATTTCTCTTGTGGATACCTCATTTGGAATGCAATATCTGAACTTGAAGCCTGTATCTGGGTACAGTTTTGATATCTCATGCTGTGCAATCCTGACAGCAAAGTCCATATAGATCAGGGGTGTCAAACCTGATCCATAAAGGGCCGTGTGGCTGCAGGTTTTCATTCCAGCCATGCAGCAGCACCCTGATTTGGCTTATTCAATCAACTGACACACCCACCCTTTAATCAAGGGTGGGTGTGGCTGCAAGTATTTGACTGTGTGAAGACAGTTCAGTTGATTGAATGAGCCAAGTCAGGTGTGCTGCTGCATGGCTGGAATGAAAACCTGCAGCCACAAGGCCCTTTATGGATCAGGTTTGACACCCCTGATATAGATATTAAAAACTGATGGCGATTCTAGGGCACCTTGTCTTGCAGTGAATGTTTGTTTTCATGCCGCCGAGCTATTTTTATGTATTTTATTTTTTAAAAGGACTTGTCTGTAGGTGTGTGTGTTTTATGTTTACAACACATAGGTCTACATTAGCGCACGCGTGCTTGTGTGGTTATCTCTGGCCATGACCCTGCGTGAAAGTTACGCAGTATCACTGTCCTGTCCGTGGTAATAATCAGAACCGGCTCTGTAATGATAATGCGCGCGTTCTTCTCTCCCTCTGTGGTCGGATGTGTTGAGCGATGTGAGCGTGGGCCTTGCGCAGCTACACTGAGCCAAACGTAACCTATCGTAGGCTTCTAGGCTAATTACGCGCTTACACTGTAAATGCTTGACACGTATTGCAAATAAAATAAGAGTGTTTTCCTGGCCAACGGTAAGGGTAGGGTTGACAGGTAGTCTATGAGGGGCCTAGCCCCTGGGCCACGGGTGTTGATAAAGCGCCCCTGCGGACATGGAGGAGACCAAGGAACCTGTGGTGGACGACCCTGCAGAAAACGCAATTTCTTCCAGTAATGAAGTGCACCCCTGGCCCTACATACGTGATCACTTCAGCTTCGTAGAGAAAAGGGGTGACAGTTTCATTATGCAATGCAGATTATGTGTGCCCAAGAAGACAACCATTGTGGCATACAAAAATTCGACGTCTAATCTGCGCAAGCATGTTGAGGTAAGTATTGTCATTGGCATCATAATCACGGGCGCAGATAGAGGGTGGGACGGGTGGGATTCGTCCCACCCAGATTTAAATTCACCTCGTTCGGTCCCCCCCACTTATAGGGAGGAAAAAACATCTATGCTGTCTTTCTTTGCATAAGGCAAACCTCACGGAAAAATCTAAAGACTAATTACCATTCAGTTTATTGAGGTGCACAGCAGTGTATACATAGTTGCAACAACTCACATAAAACAAAACAAAGACTGATATTCGGTTGGTTGAGCTGCGCAGACTGCACAGGTTGCGAGCTCGAGCTTGGTTGCTATGGTTACCCACAACAAGTTTGACAGGCATATCGGGGTTGGGGTTGGTTTGCTGGCAGCTTTGTCCCCCCCCAGTTTTTTGTCCCCCCCAGTTCAAAAAACGTATCTGCGCCCCTGATCATAATGTTTCCTTTCCATAGTAAAACCGACAATAGGCTGGTTATATTCCAAAAATAGTGGATGGCATTGCTAATGTTGAAGTAGCAACCTGTTGGTACTGTAACATAACAGTAACTAGTCTGTTATTCGGTTGGCTAATCATGCAAGCAAGTTAGCTCGCCAACCTGACGTGATCAGTCCTCCTACCATTCTACATCCAACAGGCCAGAAAGGAATACTAAGCAAAACAAATAATGTTTGAATTGAATTGTTCAATAACACACAGTGCACACAGGCAAGCTACGAGATTTCGGTGCAACATTTCACTTTCATATTTCATGTACAATGCTTTGTGTGTGGTCAGGGCGATGTAAACGACATGACTGTGTGTATTGACCTTTTTTGTTTGTCTCAGTTTTAATGCAGCATTATCCTAAGCATTCAATTTGATACACTTCCTTTAAATAAAACATCTGGGTTGAGATGTACATATATCCTTGTTTCCTCTTCTTTTTCATTTTTGCACAACACAATGGAAGCAGAAAACACCCATTGTTAAAAGTAACGTTTTACTTTTACTCAAAGTACATTTTAAATGATCTACTTTTTACTTTTACTTGAGTAGATTTTTTGTCTGGTAACTTTACTTGTACTTAAGTAAAATTTCATCAGAGTAACAGTACTTGTACTTGAGTATAATATTTTAGTACTCTTTCCACCTCTGCTTATAGCTAGCTCGGACAGCAGCCTGGTTGATCTGGGTTTGGCGAAGGAATACATTCTGTTGTGCAGCCAGTCCGCATTTCATCCTCCGAATCCTGTCTTCTCTTGTTTGCCCTCGCAAACTAGCATACTCTTTGTAGCGGGTTTCGTAGTGGCGACGCAGATTATATTCTTTGAAAACCGACACAATTTCTTTACATACAAGACAAACTGCATGGTCCTTACACTGAACGAAAAAATAATCGGTGGTCCACTGTTCTTTAAAAACTCTGCACTCTCTGTCAGCTTTTCGCTTACCGCTCGCCATTTTGCTGTCCTGAACACTGACAGTTCTCTGCGCGTGCGCTGCCTGTCACTGCTTGATCGTGAGCATATGACGAAAATTCAGAAAATATGAATAGTTCATTTTATAATTAAATATCAATTTTAATTGATAAAATCAACAAAATACAAGATGCAGACATGTTATTATTTGCTAAAAAGCAATTTAAAAAAATAGGCCATGACCACTTTTGGGGATTGCCTCATAGGGCCGGTTCAAGTGGTGGGGGGCAGAGGGGCTGGGGGGCCGGTCAAAGGGGGGTGGCGGGCCGGAGTCGGCCCGCGGGCCGTAGTTTGATGACCCCTGATCTAAAGTATGGCGGAACGTTGACTCTAAGCATTCATTTGCCTGATCAAGTTCTGCAGGGGCTGACAGTGACCCAATCAAAGTTGATAACTCTGGGAGATCATTTATAAAGCTCTGTGCAGTAGTTGATGTGAATGTACGTTTCATACAGTAGCGTGGTGAGGTGCATATATTATTACTCAGACATATTTTGAATGAGATGAGATAATGATCTGAGATAACTTCAGACTGTGGAAGTATGACTATATTTTCTAAGTTTAACCCGAATGTTAGTATTAGATCGAGGGTGTGACCACCATTATGGGTCGGTCCTATGACATTCTGATTAATCCCTACTGAATCTAAAATGGACACAAACGCTGTTTTCAAAGGGTCTTCTGGGCTATTGAAGTGAATATTAAAATCTCTGACAACTAAAGCTTTGTCTAAGGAAATAACCAGATCTGAGACAAAATCTGCAAATTCAGAAAGAAACTCAGAATATGGCCCCGGGGGCCTGTAAATAATAAGTAATGGACTTAACTGGGTAGACTTATTTTTTGAGGCTACGTACATTATATGAGTATGAAGAACTTCAAATGTATTAAATTTATAACCAGGTTTTTTTTTTTTTTAAAGACCCCACCCATCTGCACCATAGACTGTTCTCCCTGCTGTCCTCTGGCAAGAGGTTCCACAGTATCTGGAGCAGAACAACCAGGCTCTGTAACAGCTTTTCCCCCCAAGCCATCAGACTCCTGAACTCTAAATAATCACCGACCATATATATCTGGACAAGTACCTCACTATCTGGAATATGTGCAATATCCTACATGCTACTATAAATCCTTTATTGTGCAATATATTTATATATATATATATATATATATATATATATATATATATATATATATATATATCATAGTTAGTATATTTTATTCAAGTTTTTTTTTAATTTTTAAAGTATCTAAACATAAAATTTGATAGTGTGTTTACTGGACTATGTGCAATAGTTATATGGAGCAGTTTTATGATGTAAGTCAGTGGAACGAAATTTCGTTCAAATGTGCATTCTGAATGTACAGGTGAATGACAAAATTATCTATCTATCTTCTTTTGGGTTTTCCGGCAGCTGGTATCCACAGTGTTATATTACTGCCATCAACAGGTTTACCTTGACTGTGCAGTGACAGTTACATCATTCTTTTGCTAAACAAACAACTGATCACGCCGAGGTGCTCGCGGACTGCCAATATTTATTAGTTTGTTCCTGCGTTTCCTTTCCTTTGAAACATAACATCTTTTCTTCTCACTTTCCGTTACTGTAGTCGGTCTTTCATCCTCCATTTTTCTCTCCCATTTAAAATTTGTATCCCACAATGCCTTGGGCAAATAGGGATAGCCCACCACGTGATGCATGGTGTAGTATTTTGAATTGGGTCATGGTGAAGCAGGAAAAAACAGCGGAGAATTTAAGGCCATGTGGCCCTAAATTCATTGATTGTTCTATTAAAAAAACTAATAAAATTGGAAGTCTGTGATTCAAATCCAGTAGCTTTCAGTCCACTAAACAAAAATAATTGGGTGTCAGAGAAAATTCTTTTTATGACCTACACTTGAAAAATTTGAAAGGCAGTCTACCTTTAACCCTCATTACCCAATCTCTTAAAGGCCCGGTCCCACTGCACTTACGGATGCAAAGAGGATGTAAAACGTAAAAAAATCTTTGCCATCCGTTGGAAAACGCTATGCATCCGTTGTGTACTCATTGCATACGTGCTTCATACGCTCTATCCATCGAGCATCCGTCCACTGTGATTTCATCCGCGCAAAAAGTTTTGAGCTGCACAAAACTTTTAGAACGGATGAACTTTCCGCCGTGTACGATGTAAATCCGCGACATATACGAGCAACAAACGTTCTATGTCAGTTATCATCCGTTAAACGTCTGCTGTATCCTCTCTGCATCCTCTGGGCATCCTCGCAACTCACATCCGCTGCAGCTGAAAACAGAAAGAGGGAGGAAAGATAAGGTACATGAAACGTCTATTCATCGTTAGTAGCACGGAAATAGAAAGGATGTAAGCGTATGCATCTCGTATATAAAGTATTCAAAATGGACAAAGCGTTTATATCTGGGATGTATCTCGTATATTTAGGATGTCTGGAGTATGTCTAGAGTATGTATACCTAGCGGACAATCAATATTTTGTATAAAAAGGGGGAGAAAATCATCTGGATCTCTCGATGTAGCCACCAGCACGTCTTTCCGCTTTATGCTGACGGTGTGCGTTCTGCATCCCTTTATATCCGCGGAGCAGACGCAATTCATACCCCCCGCATGCGCAGTGAACGGTCTGCATCCGATATACATCCGCGCAACATCCTCTTTGTTTCCGTTAGGCGTACGTGATGCATCCCCTTCATCCGCTATGCATCCGCTCTTTCTGCTATGCATCCGCTTCTCAGTTATCACCGGTAACCCCTTCGGAGCTGTCATCCACTTCCGCTTTCATCCGCTAGGCTTCCTATGAACATGCGTTTAACATCCCTGCTATATACTACCCACGTCCGTTCTTTTCCGTTCTGTTTTCGCAAATTTTCGCAAATTTTGTCCATTTCTGGAGCGGATGAAAACGGATAGAGCCACCCCCGAAATTTTGCTCGTCCGCTGTGTCCTTTTTGCATACGTTTTGTGTCCATCGGCCAGTGGGACCGGGCCTTTACACGTCTTCATGCAATTCCAGCTCACAAAAGTGCAATATATAAAGTACATTTGTATTGACATTGTACCTCTTTGTGCCACTTCAGTCATTACAGTGCAATATATATTTATATGTATTCTGTATATTGTGTATATTCTGTAGAGCATTCCATCATTCTTATTTTCTATTCTATGTATTACTCCCCCCCCAAAAAAAAAAAATCTCTACTACTTACAGAGCATTGCAATAAACATTTCACTGCTTGTTGTACTTTCTATGATTGTTTATGTGACAAATAAAATTTGTATTTGAATAATTGCCTGCCAAGTTAACCGTATACAAAACAGCTAATTTATGATGTAATTTTTTCATGTTAAATCACAAAATTGGTTCAAAAGATCACTTCATAATGTCAATATACCTGACCATGGAAAAGATACACCAATGAGCCATAACATTATGATCACTGACAGATGAAGTGAATAACATTAATTATCTCGTTACAGTGGCACCTGTCAAGGGATGGGATATATTAGGCAGCAAGAGAACAGTCAGTTCTTGAAGTTGGAGTGTTAGAAGCAGGAAAAATGGGCAAGCATAAGGACCTGAGCAACTTTGACAAGGCCAAATTGTGATGGCTAGATGAATCCCACTACTGTAATTCTTCTGTAGAAACTTTGATGGCTGAAGCCATCAGAGCAGACCTGCCACCAGGCAGAATACTAAAGATGACGATGACTGGGTCAGAGCATCTGCAAAATATTGTGGGTGTTCCTGGTATGCAGTTGTTAGAAGTCTGTGTTCAAATAAAGAACGACACAGTTACACAGTAATGACATCGGATTCTGACATCAGCCATCTCAGTAACCAAATTTTAGTTTTGTTTTTCTTAACCAACATGATCTTCTGTGTGTATCTTATAACATAGATCTTCATTTTCCTTGTTAAATGTATACTTACATGGTACTTGGTTAACTAATTGCACCTGATTGAACCAAATGATAAGACATAACTTGGTTTAAAATTTGATCTCCCAGTGAAGCTGGTTTGGCATTGACTAGGAAACCAAATCTGGCCACTGGGAGACCATTTGGTCTCCCAGTAACTATGTTAAAAAATGCTCTCTTAAAGTATCTTCAGTTACAGACTTATTAGAAGTCACACACAAATATAAAAAATCATTAACCATTTACTATTATCTCATCTCATCTCATTATCTCTAGCCGCTTTATCCTTCTACAGGGTCGCAGGCAAGCTGGAGCCTATCCCAGCTGACTACGGGCGAAAGGCGGGGTAATTTGCATTACAGCCGTGAATGAGGATTCAAAATGGCGGCTCGCCTCGGTTTTCCCTTTTGGGCGCTCTCATTTTCTGTTAGAATTTGGTTAAAAAAAATAAATATATTATTTACCAGCTTAAGGTCGGTCCGTATGGTGAAATACCGTGACCTTGACCAGAGGGCCTCGGTCAGTACTTTCAAGACCTCAGTCATGGTATTTCATGATATGGACCACCCAGCTGGTAAATAACATATATGTATTCTATTCCCTTCAAGCAGGTTTCATTCATTTGGTTTGATAACATTCAATCTTCTTAGCAGATTGCTTCTCCTACGTGTATTGTGCCACTCTACCCAGTGGAGAATGAGCACTGAATATGGTTTATGATACTGCATGTTGTCAAGACAACATGTCACACATTGGAGCTGATGTGAATATCCAATGAGAGAGTTTTCTGCTGCGCATGCATAGAACCATTTCTTTATTTGCTGGGAAAGAGAAAGACTAGGCTAATCCAGTGCTAAGATTAACTATGCTATAATTAAGCACAAAATAAATAAACTGAAAACTGAAACTAAAGACATGTTAAAGACCCAAAAAGCAACCAAAACTTCATTAGATATTCTTCACGCATATTTACAAGCAGTGGTGAACCATTATGATTAGAGCTGGGAGTTCAGTTCAGCTAAAGCTTAGCCAGATACACCAAAAAGCAACAGGGCAAATGATTTTGCAAGGGAATATCGTCAGGCTGCCAGGTTGCTCCGTTGTGTGTAGCTGTCGATGTTGATTTTAAAAGTAAAAAAGTAAATTACACAGGGAAATGAATACTTCAGTATGAGTGAAAAATACTGGGCGAGCATGCGTGGAAGAGTCTGGAGACTCCAATCTTACTTTCTCAGTCGTTAGCCTGTGCTACTTGTCCTCGATAGCACTGGCTTGACTGCTTTATTAGCATTCACTAACACTACTGATGAACGCTACACCAGCTGGAAGGTGACTTCACTGCCGCGCTGATGGCGAGAAGGCCGAGGATGATAAATTTTTGGTCCCTCCCACTACAAATCAAAATCTGATTGGTTAATTCATCTATCACTTCCTACATAAACTGCCATGGTCTTCTGTCCCGGCAATGAAGTCCTAACCAACGAGTGAGCCAGCTATAAACTCTTTTCTGCTGAGAGACAGACAAAAAAATCTAATTGAATAACTTGATTTTAATGTATTCAGGACAGTAACCCTTTCATATCTAAAGCAAATCTGATAGACAATGAGGCCAAATTAGAAGACAATTATTATAATGAAATGATGAAAGAAATTAAATATACCATTTGAAATGTTATGTTTTGGCCTTCTCTGAAGGTCTAAAAGGCCCTGACAGTTCCTCTCTGCTTACAAGAGAAAAACATACCAATGGACATAAAAAAACTGGAAGAGTGTGTGTGTGTGTAGATCATATTGGCTGGCTTTTTTTTTCATTGTCTATCAGATATATTCCATTCAGCTAGCAAAATATTGAACAAGTCGAAGATAAGTTCAATATCATGCTAGCTGAATAGAATATATCTGATAGACCACGAAAAAAAGCCAGCCAATATTATTCAAATATTTCTAACCTTTTAAATCCTGTTTATGAACTTATTCCATTTCTACTATTGATGAACCTGTAAACTATTATCTAATTTTCATAGGGCTGCATCAAGACTATTAAAAACTAATTGCTTCTTTTTCAGGGAAAATGCAAAGAAATTCGAGATAACTGTGAGAAATATTTCCCTTCAGGAGGAGTCATCATAGGTCTGCAGAAGCCACAATTTCTGGATGATGTGAAGTAGATTGGATGTCTCAGATGTGTGTGAAGTTGCACAAATCACAATAGCACAAACTCTAACACACACACTCAGAGAAAGAGAAATGTCTAAAAAAATAATTTTTAATCTGTCAATTAAATGGTTAATACAGTAGCAAATCATTTTAAAAACAGCATTTTCTTGTTACAGCAGAAGTGAAAATAAATATGCTTCAATATAAAATTTGAGTTGGCCATGATTACACACATGAGGAAATAAAGCACACTTAAGAGGAGTGTTCTCGCTTGTTCTCAATTTTATTTTCTAAGTGTATAATAATTATAATATTCAACTTTATATAGCACCTTTCTCACACCCAAGATAGCTTGACAATTGCAAAAAAAAAAAAAATCCACCCTAAGAGGGTCAGGAGGTAATTCCAATGACGTAGCTACCCACAGTCCCAACAAAAGGCGCACAAAGGGATGTCTCGCACCACCTGCACAGCCGCCACGACGCCACTGGGTAACGCCGCACCATGGATCCATAAAGTGAGCATAGAAGCACTGCTGCACAGAGCGCTGGACAACCCCAATGTTAAAAAGGTGCAACAAGCTCACTACAGTCCATCGCAAGGAGCACAGGCATCCCCCATGGCGGACCAAGGCCTGAAGGAAACTGATGCCCAAAACTGGATTCGGAATGACGCCACAATCAGCAGACAAAACATTCAAACAAAAAACAAACAATACAAACACAAAGAAAAACAAAGAGGGGAAAAAAGAAGTATAAAAAGCTCAGGTAAGAAGCGGCAGCCAAAATACGCACAGCATACTCTCAACCAGAAACATAATTGTTTTGTAGCCAGGTAAAACCATTCACATGGTGAAGTGAATTTTCTCTTCACAAGTGAAGTTCGAGCACTTTAAAGTCTCTTTACCCCTAGAAGTGAAAAGGAATAAAATCTGTGTGGCAGAAGCATGGATATTTCAACAGCCTGAGTCTGATTATGAATGAAACTCATAGCTCATAAACAGTGTTGTTTAACTAAATTGGTGTGTATGGCCAATAAAATTTTAATTTTACACTGATTAGGCTTATGTCCTTTTTGTTACAGCACATACGGTAACTACCCAACAACCTGATCAAAGCGAGTTGCACTTATCTAGTGAGGCTGGTTAAAATTGGCCTTGTACCCGACATGATCTTTGCAGGAATGCAGTCAAGGCAAGCTGAAAAAGGTGAATAAAATAAATCCACATCGTTCTGGTATTTCAGCTTTTTTTTCATGGAGTGAAAATAATATAATGAATGTAAAACAAAACATGTAAACATTTCTCTTTACTTAGTTGAGCGTTTCTGGACATAATATGGATTACTACATTTGTGGAATAGGGCTATTTACTGTATATTTTATTATTTACTATTTACTGTTTCATGATCTCAGAAGCATTAAGAAGGTAAGAAACTAGTCCACTAATTAACTTTTGACGAGGCACACCTGTTAACCGAAAAGCATTCCAGGTGACTACCTCATGAAGCTGGTTAAGATAATTCCAATAGTGTGCAAAGCGTCTTCAAGGTAAACGCTGGCTACTTTGAAGAAACTAAAATTAAAAAAAAAAAAAACTATGAATGAACAACATGAGGACAGCAGGGAAATTGTTCGCTGTGTAAATATAAAAAGTGCCAAGAGGATCACTTTTAATTACAAACGTTGTGTCTGTACACACTACACATACCAGCTTTTGTTTCTACAAATCAGCCAGTTTTTAAGCACTCAGCTTCCCTTTAGAAGACTTTAGATTCCTTTAGACTCCTACTTTAGTTTTTATTTCTGGAAAAAAATATCTGAACACAAAAATAAATCAATAAAATGTTGAACCTAATGGTACTCTGAGATTGTTAATAGTTGCCAAATCACTCCATTTATTTAACCAAAGGTGAAGGCCTTACAGGTTTTTGTACAGGTCATTTCAGTATTTGTTTTTGTTCATGTCAAAGTACAAGAGGTAATTTGCCCTGAAACCACCTTTTAGAGAAAGACAGTCTCATCTCATCTCATTATCTCTAGCCACTTTATCCTGTTCTACAGGGTCGCAGGCAAGCTGGAGCCCATCCCAGCCGACCACGGGCGAAAGGCGGGGTACACCCTGGACAAGTCGCCAGGTCATCACAGGGCTGACACATAGACACAGACAACCATTCACACTCACATTCACACCTACGGTCAATTTAGAGTCACCAGTTAACCTAACCTGCATGTCTTTGGACTGTGGGGGAAACCGGAGCACCCGGAGGAAACCCACCCGGACACGGGGAGAACATGCAAACTCCACACAGAAAGGCCCTCGCCGGCCACGGGGCTCGAACCTGGACCTTCTTGCTGTGAGGCGACAGCGCTAACCACTACACCACCGTGCCGCCCAAAGACAGTCATTTGCAGTAAAAATACTAAAAGTGTATCTGCTATCTTCCAAGTATGTGGGATTTGACAAAAACAGCTCTTGTATTTTTGGTATTTATTTCACAGTCATGCTTAAGAGTATAATGTTGATGAGAAAAAGGGTTTATTTCAAGCCACTAGTCAGTTTATATATATATATATATATGGCATTTAGCAGACACTCTCATCCTGAGCGACATACAGCATACCCAGAGCAGTCTGGGGAGCAGTTGGGGGTTAGGTGCCTTGCTCAAAGGCACTTCAGTCATTCCTGCTGTTCCAGCAAATCTAACTGGTTACCATTTGATCCCAAAGCTGCTTCTCTAACCATTAGGCCATGGCTTCATGACTCTCACTGTGAATTAACCTGTAATCCAAATATAGACAGTGTTGTTTAACAAGTTCTTCTATGCAGAGATGTGCTGGGTTTCAAGTACAGATTTACACCAGGTAACGAAAGTCAAGGTAACAAAAAAAAACCAACAACAACAACAACAAAAAAAAAAAAAACAGAGAAGACTTTTGAAAAGATCTTGCCATAAGATACACAATAAGTAGGTAAAATATCTGTCATCCACACACAAGAGCTCAGTCTATTTTACAGCAACTGATCATTCTATTAGTTACCTTCATCTGTCATGAAGTAATGAAGCCTGTAGTGCAATTCATAGGGAAACCACACTCCACCAAAAGAGGTCATTGTTGAAGAATGGAAAAAGATTGATGTTGCAAAGTGTCACCAACTTGTTCATTCCACGCCTAGAAGACTTGGTGATGTCATTAAAAATCATGGAGGCCATACAAAGTATTAGATGTAGTAGTTTTTGTTGTGGGGTGTACTCATTTTTGCACCACCCTAATTTGAGTACAACTGAAAAAAATGTGTAATCTAAGTTATATTATTAATCTTACTTTCATGTTCTAAGTTAAACAGATGGTCTATTAAACTTTGTCTTGTCAACATTTTGGAAATTGTTTGTGTTCATTGAGATATTGTTTAAAATGTTACTTTTCAAAGGGGGTGCACTCATTTACGCTCAGCATTGTACATATAAAAAACACATACTGATACCATATGATAGTTCATCATTTGCACATTCACACATTAATAAAGTCATACAGTACCAGTGAAAAGTTTGGACACACCTTGTAAATCATTGTTTTCTTCTTTATTTTTATTTATTAAAAGTCACTTAATGTCTTAAAGTAATGATGGATGTTGTACTGTCCCTCCTCAAGTGTTTCCCCAACTTGATTCGACAGCCAGCCTAACTCATTCATTCATTCATTCATTGATGAACAGGGGCGAGTCAGGATGTAGCCTCCAAGCTCAGTTTTAATGATATGATGAAAGGTAAAACTGTAACAGAAAAATGTATGTCTAAACAAAAAGTATTCAATATATAAAATGTCCAATAAATTAAAGTCCATTTCTTTGTCTTCTATAGATGAATCTTGTAGTGATGAGAAGATTACGAGTAGATGGGTAGATGGATATGAGTATTAAGGAAAACGTATTGAATATGTAACTAAAAATCACTAAAGTTAAGTAAAATCGAGAAGAGTAAGGAGAGATGATAAAGACATATTACTTACAGACAATGTTTTCATTAGGGGTATAAAAAGGGAAGAGAAGAGAAAGGAGATGCTCTGGACGTTAAGTCGACAGCTGTTTTGATAACTGACAACTGATTGAAGGTTGCTATGGTAACTATACACGACTACCCCGCAGAAGCATAGGAAATTTAAAAGGCCAGAACACTCCCCGTCTGGCATTATAAGAATGCCACATACACATTAAATAATAGAAAGGATACATTCAATCTTCCTTCTCCATCAGCAAGATGATCTCCGACACAGGTCTGAGGAACATCTTGGTCCCACCCTCTTTTGTTGCCTTCAGCTCTAGTTTGCGGACCTTGCCATCTTGACCAGGAAAGACAGCAGTGACGATTGCCATAGGCCACTCATTACGTGCTGCTTGGGAGTCTCGCAGAAGTACCAAGTCGCCCACTCGAATGTTGCACTGTTCATTTTGCCACTTTTGACGAGGTTGCAGTGTCTGGAGGTATTCCGCTTTCCACCTGCACCAGAATCTGTTGGCCAGGCTTTGGACTTGCATCCACTGTCATTTGTAGAGGTCTTTCTCTGTTATGCTTTTAGGCGGCCTTAGGTAGTCCATCTTTTGTGTGAGCAATGTAGAAGGTGTGAGAAGGAGAGGTGAGTCTGGATCAGCCTGGATGGGAACAAGGGGCCTGGAGTTCATGATGGTGGATACTTCTGCCATGAGTGTGCATAAAACTTCGTGTGACAGAGTTAAGTTAGTCTGCATAAGCATGGAATCCAGGATTCTACGTGCTATTCCGATCATGCGTTCCCAGACCCCCCCCATGTGGGATGCATGGGGGGGATTGAAGTGCCATGTACAGCCCTCTTGACTAATATAGTGTGGCAGCGGGGGCGTGGTCAAGCGCCGGTCTGTGACAGGAGGGCGGAGTTGGGGAAGGTAAGTGGCAGAATCGCTTCACCTGAGTGTGATTAACCTATGTTTTGTGTGTGTTCTCCCCAGTAAACCGCGCTATTTAAGGAGGGAGAGTGAGAGCAGAGGAAAACTCATCCCCGGACGAGACGCTGGTGTGTGTGTCTGTCTGTCTGTCTCGCTATTGAGGAAAAATATTGTTAGACTGAAAAGTGTGGCAATAAAAGCCTTTGTACCAACCTGATCTCTGTCCTGCCATCCTCTGTGCTCCACCCACTCGTAAAGAACTGCCACAGTGGTGCCGAAACCCGGGAAGGTGGAGCACCTGTCCTGCAGCCCCATGGAATCCTCCCCGTTCGCAGACTTGGTCCACGCCCTCACCACGGCTCAGCAGAGCCAGCACCAGGCACTCGTCACGCTCTGGAAGGAGCAGGAGCGCCGCTTCGAAGCCCTGGTGCTGGCTCAACAGGAAGACCGAGAGGCGTTCCGGCGCCTCCTCGCGTCGGCGGGGTCCACCAGCGCCCCGGCCGCGGGCCCATCTCCCATCACCTTGACTAAGATGGGCCCGCAGGATGACCCCGAGGCGTTCATCGCGTTGTTCGAACAGGTCGCCTAAGCCTCGGGGTGGCCGATGGAGCAGCGCGCGGCGCGCCTCCTCCCCCTCCTGACGGGAGAGGCGCAGTTAGCCACACTACAGCTCCCCGCCGACCACCGGCTGGCCTACGCCGACCTTCGCCGGGCTGTCCTCCAGCGCGTGGGGCGCACGCCGGAGCAGCAGCGCCAGCGCTTCCGCGCGCTGCGAATGGAGGAAGTCGGCAGCCCGTGCACGTTCGGCCAGCAGCTCCGGGACGCCTGCTGGCGGTGGCTGAGGGCCGAAGATCGCGACGCCGAGGGGATCATCGACCAGGTGGCGCTGGAACAGTTCATCGCCCGCCTACCCGCCGGAACCGCGGAGTGGGCCCAGTGCCACCGCCCGGCATCGCTGGATCAGGCCGTAGGACTGGCGGAGGATCATCTGGCGGCTGTCCCGGCGGCAGGACAACGGATGTCATCATCTTCTCTCTCCTCTCTTTCTTCCCCCTCCTCCCGTGTCCCGTCCTCGCCCCATCCCCCCACCACGGAGGCGGGGGCCGGCTCCACCCCAGCCGGCCCGCCGCACCCATGGTGCCCTCCCATTTCTCCCTTCTGTGTCTGTCTCTCCCCCCCCCTCAGGTGAGTGACCCTCAAACCACAGCTGCAGAGGGGAGGCCCGGGCCGGTTTGCTGGCGCTGCGGGGAACCGGGCCACCTGCAGCAACAATGTGCCGCGATGGAGGTGGGGGCGGTGGTGCGGATCCCCGACGCACCAGAGGCTGCCCTCGATCAGGCCGGAGCGTATTGCATACCGGTAAGTGTACAAGGGGCGACATATCAGGCATTGGTGGATTCGGGTTGCAACCAGACCTCGATCCGCCAAAGCCTGGTGCAAGACGAGGCATTGGGGGGAGCACAAGGGCTGAAGGTGTTGTGTGTGCACGGGGATGTTCACTGCTACCCGTTGGTGTCGGTCCACATACATTTCAGAGGGGACAAATCCATAGTAAAGGCGGCGGTTAATCCTCGCCTTACCCACTCTTTGATCTTGGGGACTGATTGGCTGGGATTCCGGGGGTTGATGGCACACCTAGTAAAGAGTGGGTCCTGCCGGTTAGCAGGGGGGGGTCCCGGTGTCATTTTGGCTGGAACTGCGGTCGCAGAGCCATCTACGTCATCTCCGCGACAGAGTGAGGAGCCCCCAGCCCCTCCTCTTTCTATTGGGGAATCCCTAGCGGATTTCCCCCTGGAACAATCGCGAGACGAAACTCTGCGACACGCGTTTGACCAAGTGAGAGTAATTGATGGTCAAACGCTCCAGCCGAACGCCACCCCGACCTTCCCCTATTTTTCCATTTTAAAGGATAGGTTATACCGAGTGACGCAGGACACTCAGACGAAGGAGCGTGTCACCCAGTTGTTAATTCCAAAGAGCCGCCGGGAATTGGTATTCCAGGCGGCTCACTTTAATCCCATGGCGGGACACCTCAGGCAGGATAAAACACTCGCCTGGATAATGGCCCGATTCTATTGGCCGGGGATTCGCGGCGACGTCTGTAAGTGGTGTACGACGTGCCGCGAATGCCAGTTAGTAAATCCAGCGGCCATTCCAAAAGCGCCCTTGCGCCCCCTACCATTAATCGAGACCCCGTTTGAAAGAATTGGGATGGATCTCGTCGGGCCATTAGATCGGTCAACACGAGGGTACCGCTTTATATTGGTTCTGGTGGACTATGCAACGCGATACCCGGAAGCGGTGCCTCTCTGCAATATCTCCGCACGTAGTATTGCAGAGGCCCTCTTCCACGTCATCTCCCGGGTCGGAATCCCGAAAGAGATTCTGACTGACCAAGGCACCTCGTTTATGTCACGAACACTGGCCGAACTGTATGGGCTACTGGGTATTAAGCCGATCCGCACCAGCGTGTATCACCCACAGACGGACGGTTTAGTCGAACGGTTCAACCGCACCCTCAAGAATATTATCAAAAAATTCATAAGTGAGGACGCACGTAACTGGGATAAGTGCCTCGAACCCTTGTTGTTTGCAGTGCGAGAGGTCCCCCAAGCCTCCACGGGGTTCTCCCCATTTGAATTATTGTATGGGCGTAAGCCGTGCAGCATCTTAGATGTACTGCGGGAAAATTGGGAGGAGGGACCTTCGCAGAGCAAAAATGAAATTCAATACGTTATGGATCTGTGCGCAAAACTCCACATGCTCACCCACTTAACTCAGGAGAATTTGCAGCAGGCCCAGGAACGGCAAACCCGCCTGTACAACAAGGGCGTGCGCCTTAGAGAGTTCACTCCGGGAGATAAGGTACTCGTCCTGTTGCCCACGTCGAGCTCCAAATTAATCGCCAAGTGGCAAGGGCCCTTCGAGGTCACACGGCGAGTCGGGGACGTCGACTATGAGGTTAGGCGAACGGACAGGGAGGGGGCGCTACAGATCTACCACCTGAATCTGCTGAAGCTCTGGAATGAGGAGGTCCCCGTGGCATTGGTGTCGGTAGTTCCAGAGAAGGCGGAGCTGGGGCCGGAGGTCCAAAAAGGGTCATTGGCATCTCGCACCTCTCCGGTCCCCTGTGGAGACCACCTCTCCCCGACCCAACTCACGGAGGCCGCCCAGTTGCAGGCCGAGTTTTCGGATGTGTTCTCGCCCCTGCCCGGTCGCACCAACCTCATAGAACACCACATAGAGATGCCCCCGGGGGTGGTAGTGCGTAGCCGTCCTTATAGATTACCCGAACACAAAAAAAAGGTGGTTCGGGAAGAACTTCAGGCCATGCTCGAAATGGGCATCGTCGAGGAGTCCCACAGTGACTGGAGCAGCCCGGTGGTCTTGGTTCCCAAGGCCGACGGCTTGGTCCGGTTCTGTGTGGACTATAGAAAAGTCAACGTGGTGTCTAAATTCAACGCGTACCCAATGCCTCGTATTGATGAGCTGCTCGATCGACTAGGCACGGCTCGTTTTTACTCGACACTGGATTTGACGAAGGGATATTGGCAGATCCCCTTGACTCCATTATCCCAGGAAAAAACGGCCTTTTCCACACCGTTCGGCTTACACCAGTTCGTCACACTTCCGTTTGGGCTGTTTGGGGCGCCTGCTATGTTTCAGCGGCTGATGGACCGGATCCTCCGGCTCCACGCCACCTATGCGGCCGCTTACTTAGATGACATCATCATTTATAGTAATGACTGGCAGCGGCACCTGCAACACCTGAGGGCCGTCCTTAGGTCGCTGAGGTGGGCGGGGCTCACTGCCAACCCGAAGAAATGTGCGATTGGGCGGGTGGAAGTACGGTATCTTGGCTTCCACTTGGGTAACGGGCAGGTGCATCCCCAAATTAATAAGACAGCAGCGATTGCGGCCTGCCCGAGGCCCAAGACCAAAAAGGGGGTGAGACAGTTCCTGGTGCTGGCTGGCTATTATCGTAGGTTTATACCTAATTATTCGGATGTCACCAGCCCGCTGACTGACCTCACTAAAAAGGGGGCGCCAGATCCGGTCCAGTGGACGGAGCAGTGCCAGCGGGCTTTCTCTGAGGTAAAGGCTGCACTGTGTGGGGGGCCACTTTTGCACTCCCCTGACTTCTCTCTCCCTTTTTTGTTACAGACAGATGCATCGGACAGAGGGCTGGGGGCCGTTTTGTCCCAGCAGGTGGGGGGAGAGGATCGCCCAGTATTATACATCAGCCGCAAGCTGTCGGTGCGTGAGGGGCGCTACAGCACCATCAAGAAAGAGTGTCTGGTGATCAAGTGGGCGGTCCTTGCCCTCCGTTACTACCTGCTGGGGCGCTCTTTCACCCTCTGTTCGGACCACGCGCCCCTCCAGTGGCTCCACCGCATGAAGGATGCCAACGCGCGGATCACCCGTTGGTATCTAGCGCTCCAACCTTTCAACTTCAAGGTGGTCCACAGGCCGGGGGCGCAGATGGTCGTGGCGGACTTCCTCTCCCGTCAAGGGGGGGGGGGGAGTCGGCTGCGGGCCGGACGGGCGCCCGGCCTGAGTCGGGCGGTGGGGGTATGTGGCAGCGGGGGCGTGATCAAGCGCCGGTCTGTGACAGGAGGGCGGAGTTGGGGAAGGTAAGTGGCAGAATCGCTTCACCTGAGTGTGATTAACCTATGTTTTGTGTGTGTTCTCCCCAGTAAACCGCGCTATTTAAGGAGGGAGAGTGAGAGCAGAGGAAAACTCATCCCCGGACGAGACGCTGGTGTGTGTGTCTGTCTGTCTGTCTCACTATTGAGGAAAAATATTGTTAGACTGAAAAGTGTGGAAATAAAAGCCTTTGTACCAACCTGATCTCTGTCCTGCCGTCCTCTGTGCTCCACCCACTCGTAAAGAACTGCCACATATAGCCTTGGACATTGGGTTCTTGCATCACTTCTCTGAATCCTAGTTCCTTGCTTGCACCGATGAAGTTAGTGCCACAGTCAGAGTGAAAGGTCTTTGCTGGGCCCCTGATGGCAAAGAATCTACGGATGGTATTAATGCAGCTTGAACTGTCCATAGACTCTATGAGTTCAATGTGAACGGCACGTGTGCTCATGCAGGTGAACAGGAGTGCCCAGCGCTTACTTTGGGCCACCCCTCCTCTGGTTCGTCGGGCGGTCACATTCCAAGGCCCGAAAACATCCAGTCCAACATGAGTGAATGGTGGTGCTACGCAGAGTCGCTCTTTAGGCAGGTCTGCCATCTTCTGCTTCTCTGCATTGCCACAGAGTTTCCTGCAGGTGATGCATTTGTGCAACACCTTATTGATGTGTCTCTTCCCACCTACTAGCCACAATCCTGCAGCACGTATGGCTCCTTCAGTGAAGAGACGGCCTTGGTGACGTACTCCGTCATGATGATGGCGAATCAGGAGCAGAGAGATATGATGGCCACCAGGTAAGATGAGTGGACGTTTTTCATGGTCTTCCACCTCAGCATTGGATAGTCTACCACCAACTCTAAGCATGCCTTCTTCATCTAAAATGGGATTCAGCTTTGTGAGAGGACTGTTCTTAGGCACCGTGCTATTGTGAGATAATGCTTTGAGCTCTTCAGGAAAGGCTGCCCTTTGAACAAACTGAATGATGATGTTGCTTGCCTGCAGCAGCTCTTCGGCTGTAAGGGGTTGAACACAGTGATGCCATCCTTTGCATTTCACATCTTTCACGGCATAGGCAGACTTGAAAGTATGAGCCACATGAATAAGTGAAGCAACTGCTTTCAGGAGTACAGTCCATTTCGAGAATCTTTCGAAGCGCTCAGGCTGTAGCTGTCTCAAACTGACTTGAGTGATGTATACAGCTGCCTCGGGACGGATCTCAGTGTCATGGTCAGGGTCAATCAGCTGAAATGGGTCATGTCTGGTGGTCATGCTTGCGTCATGCTGTTTGCATAGAAAGGCTGGTCCTGTCAACCAGGAAGTGCTTGCTAGTTGTGATGCTGACACTGCTCTTGAGGCGAGGTCTGCAGGGTTATGCTGTGTGCACACATAATGCCACTGCTCTGGACTGGAAGACTGTCTAATGCACTGTACTCTGTTATGCACGTACACATAAAGGCGTTTAGTTTCATTGCAGATGTATCCTAAAACGACTTTGCTATCACAGTAGAAGTATACGGCATCTGGTTCAAAGTCAATCTCATCCAAAACGAATTCTGCGATTTCGACAGCAAGCACTGCTGCGCACAATTCGTCGTGGGATTGTGAGGTTTGCTTGAGGAGCTAACCTTGCCTTTCCTAGAATGAACCCAAGCTGGCAGGCTCCATCCTCACTCATGGTCTTGAGGTAAGCAACAGCACCGATTGCTTTTGTGGAAGCATCTGAAAATACACAGATCTCTTTTCTTTTGGCCTTTGACAGTGACTGTGTTGTGTATGTGCGGGGGATTTGGAGTTGTTCAAGGGCCTTTAGTGAATGACGTCATGTCTCCCACTCAATCCTCTTGTTCTCTGGCAATGGTGAGTCCCATTCGATGCTGTTCACTGAAAGTTCTCCGAGTAGAAGTTTACCCTGTATTGTCACAGGGGCTACGAAACCAAGTGGATCATACAGGCTATTCACAGTTGATAGTACGCCACGTCTTGTGTATGGTTTGTCGTCGTCTGACACCTGGAAGCTGAACGTATCCGAGGTGATTTCCCAGGTGAGCCCAAGGCTTCTCTGTATGTGTGGTGTGTCTCCCTCAAGATCAAGATCCTTGATATTCTCAGCATGGTCCTCTTTGGGGAAGGCTTTCAAAACATTGACACTGTTGGAGGCAATCTTGTGCAGTCGCAGGTTGGACTCAGACAGTAGGGTCTGTGTTGTCTGGAGAAGATGAATGGCCTCTGCTTCTGTGGGTAGGGAGGCGAGCCCATCATCCACATAAAAATTGCGCTCAACGAAACATCTGGCAGCACTGCCATACTCCTGTTCAGACCCTTGTGCAGCCTGTCTCAGGCAATACGTCGCCACGGCAGGAGAGGGCCTATTGCCAAAGACATGGACTTTCATGCGGTATTCTACTATGTCTTTTGTGGGGTCGTTGTCACGGTGCCATAAGAACCTGAGATAGTCCCTGTGGTCTGGTCTCACCACGAAACAGTGGAACATCTGCTGGATATCTGCGGTTATGGCCACCAGCTCTTTCCTGAAACGGATCAAGACTCCCATCAGGCTGTTGTTTAAGTCTGGTCCACTGAGTAGAACGTCATTCAAAGACACACCGTGGTGTTGTGCACTGGAGTCAAAAACGATTCTGATTTGGTTGGGCTTCTTAGGGTGGTATACTCCAAAGGATGGTAAGTACCAATGTTCTTGTTTATCTTGAAGTTGTGGTGCAAGCTCAGCGTGATCATTATTGAGTATTTTTTGCATAAAACCCACAAATTGTTCTTTCATTGAGGGCTTTTTCTCCAAGGTGCGGCGCAAAGAAGAGAGACGACTGAGAGCCTGGTCTTTGTTGTTAGGAAGGTGAGGCCGTGGATGTTTGAAAGGCAGAGGTGTGACCCAGCTATTTGCCTCATCTTTGTACACATGTTCATTCATATTTTGGAGAAATTTCTCATCTTCCATGGACAGAGCGAGTCTGTTGTCATTTTTTGTGTCCTGAAAAACTAGTCTTCCCATTGCCTTTTCTTTGGCATTACTTGCAAGTGTGTTTGGCAGTTCTTTAACTTGTATGTGACTGGGGCATGGAGTTAGTAGTGAAAGGCGTCCATTCTCTAGCATATGGGTCTTTGTGCAGTAGACCTTTGGCTTGTGTGCATTTCCAAGGCATACCTCGCCAACCAAGACCCAGCCCAGATCCAGCCTCTGGGCGAAGGGAGCATCATTAGGGCCATTGATGTGTTGTCTAACTTTATGCACTCTAAGCACATCTCTGCCTAGCAGCAGCAGGATCTGTGCATCTAGGTCTAGCTGTGGGATTTCTGATGCGATGGCCCTAAGGTGTGGATGTTGCATGGTGACCTCTGGTGTGGGTATCTCAGCTCTGTTGTCAGGTATTTCATTGCATTCAATGCGAGTTGGAAGTGAGAGGCTATTATTACCACTAAATGATTCGATGCAGAAGCCATCGGCTCTCCTACCACACGTCTCCACTATGCCGGCACAGGTTTTTAGAGAGTAGGGAGCTTCATTGTTGATGATGTTAAAGAGATTGAAAAACTCTGATCTTGCCAAGGATCTGTTGCTCTGGTCGTCGAGCATGGCATACATCCTCACAGCCATTTCAGGTTTCCCTTGTGGATAGACGTTGACGAGGCAGATCTTTGCACATGACTTGCCTGCACGGCCCTCTCCGCAGATCTTTGTGCAGTTGGTGTTGACCTCAGATGGTTGCGCTGGTTCTTCTCCCTCCCCGCCGTCCGTTTCAGCCAGCTCCGAGCGTTTCGTTGACCAGAGGGGTGGACCTGGATGCAGAGCACTGACGTGGTTATTGCTTTCACATTCTACACACTTCAAGATGGCATTGCACTGTTTTGCTAGATGGGAATCTGAGGCACAGCACCTAAAGCATATGCCCTGCTCCTTTAAGTAGGCCTTTCTTTCCTGGAGTGTTTTCAGTCTAAAGCCTCTGCACTTGGAAAGGGGGTGTGGTTTGTTGTGTATAGGACAGTGCTTGGCTACGTCGATTTGCAAACTGCTTTCAGCTTCATGGTTAGTGTCAGACTCAACGTCGGTTTTGTGTACCATCACAGCCATTTTGCTTTTTACTTTTGTTGTAGGCCTGTCATCGTGCCTGTCATTGGAGCTGGTGTTAAACTGCGCAAAGCATGGGTCGTTCCTTATTTTTGCATTGTAGCAGACAAAGTCAGTAAAATATGAGAAAGGTGGGTATGTAACATTGTGTGTAGCCTTGAATTTAGAGCCTTCGTAAATCCATTTTTCTTGCAGTCCGAACGGCAGCTTCTCTACAATAGGATTGATTCTGCGTGCTGTGTCTAACACTGTGAGCCCAGGAAGGTACCCATCTTCTTTTGCAGAGAGCAACTCCATGAGAAGATCTCCCAAGTCTCTAAGCTTAGAGTAGTCTCTGCTAGTGATTTTTGGGAAGTTGTCAAATTTGGTGAGAAGAGCTTGCTCAATAGCCTCCGGGGAGCAATAGACTTCATTAAGCCGCGCCCAGACCATCTGTAAAGCTGCGTGGGGATTCCCTATGTGGACGGCCCTAAGCCTTCTGACATAGCTGGATGATTCTCTACCTAGCTATTTAGTTAGCAAGTCCAACTCCTCACTCGCAGACAGGTTTAGGTCATAAATGGCGTTTAGGAAGGAGGATCTCCATGCCCTGTATGTTTCTGGACTATCATCAAACTCTTTTAGGCCAGTGCTGACAATCTCCCTGCGTGCTAAATATCTGGCCATATTAAACAGTTCATCAGGTGGGCGTGGCGGTGCAGGTGCATATGGAGAGTACTGGTGTTCAAGAGTCACTTGTTGAGGGCTATGTTGCTGTTGATAATGGGACAGCTCGCTGATAATGGGCATGGGCGTCACGGGGTAAAGGCTGTGTTGCTGACTATACGGTTGTTGTCTGTGATCAGGTGTAGGCATTGAAAGACACGGGCTTTGTGTTTGAAGATGATGGTGTGGATTTTTGGATGTTATCTGGGGATGCTGTGGTAGAGATTCGTTTCCTATGTTTGATACTGGGACAAGTATGTACTGTTTCGTGGCAGTGACGGATTCGGGCTTTGCTGTTGTTACGGGTAGGGCGTCTACATAGTCTCATATGCGCTCGTCCACGCTTTCTGGCGATACTGTTTTTTCCGTGTGGTGATCTTGGGTGGTATTAGGTGGTTCTAATGCTTGTTCGTTTGCTAATTCTGCCGCTTCCAGCACTTCAGCTATGGCTGCGGCAGCCTCTTTTTCAAGACTTAGGGCTTCTAAATTGGCTTTGAGTTTAGCTTTATCGACTTTCATAGCGATCTCCTTCTCAGCAAATGCAGCACGAGCTTTCGCTGCCTCTGCCCTTGCGCATGCAATAACTGCCGCTGATGTTGACAATCTGGACCCTCTTGATGAGCCAGAGTATTGAGAAAGGTTGTCCGACATACCTTTTCCATTGATATAAACCACCTTCTGAGATTGTCTTTTTACTGTACTGTCCCTCCTCAAGTGTTTCCCCAACTTGATTCGACAGCCAGCCTAACTCATTCATTCATTCATTGACGAACAGGGGTGAGTCAGGATGTAGCCTCCAAGCTCCGTTTTAATGATATGATGAAAGGTAAAACTGTAACAGAAAAATGTATGTCTAAACAAAAAGTATTTAATATATAAAATGTCCAATAAATTAAAGTCCATTTCTTTGTCTTCTATAGATGAATCTTGTAGTGATGAGAAGATTACGAGTAGATGGGTAGATGGATATGAGTATTAAGGAAAACGTATTGAATATGTAACTAAAATCACTAAAGTTAAGTAAATCGAGAAGAGTAAGGAGAGATGATAAAGACAGATTACTTACAGACAATGTTTTCATTAGGGGTTTAAAAAAAGGGAAGAGAAGAGAAAGGAGATGCTCTGGACATTAAGTCGATAGCTGTTTTGATAACTGACAACTGATTGAAGGTTGCTATGGTAACTATACATGACTACCCCACAGAAACATAGGAAATTTAAAGGGCCAGAACAGATGTTGTTTCTCTTTACTTAGTTAAGTGGTTTTTGATATAATATGGATTATTACAGTTGTGGAATAGGGCTATCTACTGTATTTTTATTATTTACTATTTACTGTTTTGATCTCAAACACATTCAGAAGGCAAAGAATTGCACTAATTATCTTTTGACGAGACACACCTGTTAACTGAAAAGCATTCCATGTGACTACCTCATGATGCTGGTTAAGATAATGCCAATAGTGTGCAAAGCGTCTTCAAGTTAAACACTGGCTACTTTGAAGAATCTAAAACATGAAACATTTTTGAACACTTTTTGCTTACCACATAATTCCATCTATGTTCCATATGTTATTTCATACTTTTGATGTCTTCAGTATTGTTGTACAATGCAGAAAATAGTCAAAACACAGAATAACCTATGAATGGGGGTCGGTGTCTCCAGACTTTTGACTGGTGCTGTAGATATGCTGTCACAAGCTTGGAAATCATGATAACTTCCTGAGATGGTTTTCTCCTCACTATGTTTCTAAAGAGTGATTATATGAGTCAGGGCCGTTGACAGCTTTGGCTAGGCCTGGGACAAAATAATCTGAGTGCCCCCCCCCCCCCCCCCCCCCCAATAATCTGAGTGCCCCCCCCCACACACACACATACGCGCGCACGCACATCGCCACACAGCAACCACCCACACCCAACCCCTCTTTTCACAGTCTCCATTCACTCCAACCCTTAAATAACAGGTATTCCAAGCCCATTATAACAGTCAACCATTTTATTTCAACATTTCAACATATTTACAGTTTGAACATTTCCTTAGTCTGCAACTATTCAGGTGCGAAATGCAATGCGGCGGACTTTTGCTGTGGCAAAGTCGTCAATAAGGTCATTGAAGTCCAGCTTCTTTGCAAGTTCGTGCTCTATAGAGAGCATAGCCAGCCCATTGAGCCTCTCCTGCAGTGGCGGCTCCTGAATTTTTTTTCGGGGGGGGGGGGGGGGGGGGGGGGGCAATTTTCCCCCGTTATGTCTACACGGACCGTAAATGTCCACAGGACTGAAGTAAATTGACCTAGGTAGCAAATCAATTGGCCGAACTTGTTTTTGCCTGGTAAATTCAGATATCAATATAGACAATATCTCTTCTCTCCACTAGGTGGCAACACTGAACAAGTTAAAGGTGGCAAACTAAGGTAGCCTAGTAAACTAGACCCACCCGCCTAGCGGCCAAAAATATTTTTGCCTACGAGTGGCAAATATTCACATTTAGTCTGGCTTGCCAGGCTAAAACTAAGGAAGATTCATTGTGAAGCCTTCAAAGCAAAACATCTGGCATCACAATCAATTAATATTACATTACTCATTTATTTTCTCATATTATTCCAGTATTCTATAATAAGTAGACACAAATTCTTAATTATAAACATATTCTAATTTCTTCAATTCTAAAGAATGCAATTAAAGTGGCAGGATATAAATCCAAAACAAGTGTTTATTTAAGTTTTGAAAAAGATGAAGAAAAGCATAACCATCAAACATGTGCAGCTTAATTATGTTTTTTTTTTTTATATGGAATTGCACCATTTTAACAACAAATAATTCTAAATAAATTCTGCAGTTTTTTTCCCCAAGAATTCCTCCAGAAAGCCATGCCTTAAGAGGAAATTTAAAGTATTACAAGCATGCCGATGAACACAAAAGGCTTTAGTTATTTAGCTATATACACACACAAGGTTACACAAGGTTTTGTAGTCAGTGCAACTTGGCTTAACAAGTTGGAAAAAAGGTAAGGTGCTGCTGGCTCCAATGAACACGTACTGTACAATATATAAAAACTGAAAATATGCTTAATTTACACCAAGTCAGAGAGAACTTGAGGCTACTGAAATATTCCAAGCATGGCAATGTTAAACTGCCATTGGTAAAAAAAACAAAACAAAACATGGCAATGTTAAACTGCCATTGGTAACACACACACACACACACACACACACACACACACAAAAAAAAAAAAAAAACTTTTGCCTAGTAAATTCAAATATCAGATATCACTGTACCGTCTGCTGTGCTACTTCCAGGGTGGAAGAGAACGCAAGGGTAGCAAAAAAGAGCACTGACTACATCACAGCCAGCTAGCCAAGTTTTCCGGTGGTACCAGTTCTTGTTAAAACCTCTTGAGTAGGTCTTCTCCCCCTTCGTAGACACATGCTTGATGTTTAAATTCAGTCTAGGAGGTCCTCGCTGTTTGATTGCCGTTTTCTCCTCATTGGTACGACGACTAAAGGGAACTTCTTTCAGAGACGCTATCTTATTGTTGCACTCAACACTCGCCGCCATCTTCATAGAATGTTCACACATTTCCCGCGCAAGTTGCGTTTTCCAGCCCAAAATTATGTTCAAAACCCGCCAAAATGCACTTAAAACCAATCTGGCAACACTTGCGCGGCGCAACAGGCGTATGATGTAAGCACGCTGCTTGTGCGAGCACATAAAACCTAATAGAAAATGCATTGGGAGCATGATTTTCAAAAAAAATGTACGTACCATTAGTGTCAATGGGAGATTTTGGGGCAAATCTGAACCTGACAGAAATCGCCCCAAAAGGGCGTGGCTACACCAGGCGCGACCTTAACCTGATTGGACAATGACATTACTGTTGGTAGTAGGAGTAGATAAAAAAAGAAAAAAAACCAGAATGATTAATGGCATCTTCATGAGGGACCAGTTCTGGGCCCCCCCTCATGCCTGGGCCCGGGACAAAATACCCGGTTGTCCCCTCCTGTCGACGGCCCTGGTTATACTCCAGCTCTGACGAACTCAACACTATAGCCACTCTCTGTGATCTGGCTGACCACTTATATGAACTAAAAAACGGTGTTTTAAAAGTAGACTGCCTTTTGATTTCATAAAATCGGTGAAATTTGGTTCCCACTGAAATTTGGTCATTGTGATACAGTGGTGCTTGAAAGTTTGTGAACCCTTTAGAATTTTCTATATTTCTGCATAAATATGACCTAAAACATCATCAGATTTTCACACAAGTCCTAATAGTAGATAAAGAGAACCCAGTTAAAGAAACAAGGCAAAAACATTATACTTGGTCATTGATTTATTGAGGAAAATGATCCAATATTGCATATCTGTGAGTGGCAAAAGTATGTGAACCTTTGCTTTTAGTATCTGGTGTGACCCCCTTGTGCAGCAATAACTGCAACTAAACGTTTCTGGTAACTGTTGATCAGTCCTGCACACCAATTTGGAGGAATTTTAGCCCATTCTTCCATACAGAACAGCTTCAACTCTGGGATGTTGGTGGGTTTCCTCATATGAACTGCTCACTTGAGGTCCTTCCACAACATTTCAATTGGATTAAGGTCAGGACTTTGACTTAGCCATTCCAAAACATTAACTTTATTCTTCTTTAACCATTCATTGTTAGAATGACTTGTGTGCTTAGGGTCGTTGTCTTGCTGCATGACCCACCTTCTCTTGAGATTCAGTTCATGGACAGATGTCCTGACATTTTCCTTGAAAATTCGCTGGTATAATTCAGAATTCATTTTGTCATCAATGATGGCAAGCCATCCTGGCCCAGATGCAGCAAAACAGGCCCAAACAATGATACTACCACCACCATGTTTCACAGATGGGATAAGGTTCTTATGCTGGAATGCAGTGTTTTTCTTTTCCCAAACATCACGCTTCTCATTTAAACCAAAAAGTTCTATTTTGGTCTCATCCGTCCACAAAACATTTTTCCAATAGCCTTCTGGCTTGTCCATGTGATCTTTAGCAAACTGCAGATGAGCAGCAATGTTCTTTTTGGAGAGCAGTGGCTTTCTGCTTGCAACCCTGCCATGTACACCATTGTTCAGTGTTCTCCTGATGGTGGACTCATGAACATTGTCTAACGTGAGAGAGGCCTTCAGTTGCTTAGAAGTTACCCTGGGGTCCTTTGTGACCTCGCCGACTATTACACGCCTTGCTCTTGGAGTGATCTTTGTTGGTCGACCATTCCTGAGGAGGGTAACAATGGAATGGAATTTCTTCCATTTGTACACAATCTGTTTGACTGTAGATTGGTGGAGTCCAAACTCTTTAGAGATGGGTTTTTTATTTTATTTATTTTATTTTTATTTCTCCTTTATTTTACCAGGAATGTCCCTTTGAGATACATTATCTCTTCTTCCAGGGAGTCCTGGCCAAGGTGGCAGCAGTTAAGATAATAAAAAAATTGCAACATATAGATGATAGAACACAAACACATAGACCATAAACACATACAGTAGACATGCAATACACATACAGATATTATAAAAGAGTGGAAATAAAATAAACACAGACCAACAGATTACACAAAAAACATTTCAGAAAAGAGACAAAAGAAGGAAAAAAGATGTGTATATATATGGGAGTGTGGGCTAAAAAGAAATTATGAAAAACACTGACACTGTTGTAAAAGAACTGAATTTAAAAGATTTTTAAAAACATTTAGGGAGGGTATAGAATCCAGCTTTAAGATATTTTGTAGTGAGTTCCATTCAATTGGAGCATGTGAGGAAAAGGCAGATTTGCCAAGCTCTGTCCGTGTTATTGGAGATTGAAGGAGGTTTTACTGATGAGCGTGTACTGTAAGTATTAGTGCGGTGTGACAATAAATTACAAATGTACTGAGGAAGTTTACCCATTAAAGCCTTTGCAATGAATACAAGGCTGTGAAATTTCCTTCTAAGATGTAATGAAGTCCACCACACCATACCATACAAATCACAGTGATGAGTTCTTGCTGCAGCACCAGTTACAAACCTCAAAGCAGAATGATAAACAACATCTAGTTTTTTCAGATAAGATGATGAAGCATGCATGTATACTATATCTCCATAATCTAACACTGGCAGAAAAGTGCTCAGTACTAATCTTTTTCTAGCAGTAAAAGGGAAACATTTTTTTAAAACGGTAATAAAAACCTAATTTAGGACGAAGTTTTTTTAGTATACTCTCTATATGAACTCCAAATGATAACTTGTCATCAAGCCAGATTCCAAGATATTTATAAGAGGTCACCCTCTCAAGTTGAGTGCCATCTAGTGTTGAAAGAGTATACTCAGGAGAAGAGCGTGCACGATCAAAAATCATGAATTTAGTTTTTTTAGCATTTAACACAAGTTTTAATTTGACAAGTTTCAACTGTAAGGAATTGAATGCATGTTGTAAAGAATCTACTACTATTTTTAATGATGAGGCAGATGTATAAAGAATTGTATCATCCGCATAAAGGTGGGTTTTTGCTGGGTCTAAACCCATGCACATATCATTTATATAGATAGAAAACAAGATGGGTCCCAAGATTGACCCCTGGGGCACACCTGTTTTGACTGTAAGTAAAGTGGATTTACATTCTCCTATTGCAATACATTGAGTTCTCCCAGTTAAATAATTGGAGAACCAGTTTAAAACAGTGTTACTGAAGCCTATAGCCTGTAATCTATACAGAAGAAGACCATGGTCAACAGTATCAAATGCTTTTGTTAAATCTATAAATAGTGCAGCACATGATTTTTTTTTGTCCAGAGCAGTAATTATATCATTTGTAACTGACATTACTGCCATTATTGTACTATGACTCTGTCTAAAACCAGACTGATTGGGGGACAAAATATTATTATCAGACAAGAAAGTTAACTTGTTCGTTTTGTAACCTTTTCCAGCCTGATGAGCATCAACAACGCTTTTTCTGAGGTCCTCAGAAATCTCCTTTGTTCGTGCCATGATACACTTCCACAAACACGTGTTTTGAAGATCAGATTTTGATAGATCCCTGTTCTTTAATTTAAACAGGGTGCCCACTCACACCTGATTGTCATCCCATTGATTGAAAATGCTTTGCGCAGTCAAGCAGACAGAGGAAGTCCACATGCGCACGCTTACCTTTTGACCATGCACTGAATTACATCATTCTGTTGCTAAACGAACAGCTGATCACACCGAGGTGCTCGCTGACCGCCGATATTTATTAGTTTGGTCCTGCGTTTCCTTTTCACAACAAAATGTCTTCTGCTCACTTTCTGTGACTGTTGTCAGTCTTTCACGTTTCATTCGCACACTCATGTCCTCCATTATTCTCTCCTGTTTCAAATTCGTATCCCACAATGCCTTGCACAAACAGGGAAAGCCCACCACATGATGTATCTTGAATTGGGTCATGGTGAAGCAGGGGAAAATAGCTGATAATTTAGTGGCCACATGGCCCTAAATTCATCTCATCTCATTATCTCTAGCCGCTTTATCCTTCTACAGCAGGGGTCTTCAATCCTATCCGCAAAGGGCCGGTGTAGCTGCAGGCTTTCATTACAGCCAAATTGGAGGCTCACTTGATTGTTGACTGGAGATGAGGGTGAAATGATTAAACAAGTGAAATCAGGTGTAGCTCCTGCTTGGTTGGAATGAAAGCCTGCAGCCACACTGGCCCTTTGTGGATAGGATTGAAGACCCCTGTTCTACAGGGTCGCAGGCAAGCTGGAGCCTATCCCAGCTGACTATGGGCAAAAGGCGGGGTACACCCTGGACAAGTCGCCAGGTCATCACAGGGCTGACACATAGACACAGACAACCATTCACACTCACATTCACACCTACGGTCAATTTAGAGTCACCAGTTGGCCTAACCTGCATGTCTTTGGACTGTGGGGGAAACCGGAAGAAACCCACGCGGACACGGGGAGAACATGCAACCTCCGCACAGGAAAGCCCTTGCCAGCCACGGGGCTCGAACCCAGACCTTCTTGCTATGAGGTGACAGCGCTAACCACTACACCACCATGCCGCCCCCTAAATTCATTAACTTTTATTTTTAAAAAAAATTAAATTGGAAGTCTGTGAATTGAATTCAGTAGCTTTCGGTCCACTAAACAAAAATAATTGGGTGTCAGGGAAAAGTCTTTTTATGACCAAAACTTGAAAAATCTGAAAGGCAATATAGCTTTAAGCGAATACATGAACTGTGTTCTCCCCGCTCCTCACTCACTCTCTTCCGGCTCTTCTCCTCATCTCTCTCCCATTCACTTCCAGATAACCCTTGACCTCTGGCAAATTTCTCATTGGTTCAGACAATACAAATAACAAATGATAATTTTTATTATAATAATAATTTTATTAATTTATATTGCGCAAGTATCAATATGAATTTTCTCTTGCGCATTACAATAATTACAATCAAAATATAGACATATATATAAATATAAAAACATTATAGAAGTATAACATTTAAGAATATATATACACAATATCACACAACAAATAATATTAAAAATAAGGTACCTAGGATAAAATATCATTTATAATTATTGAAATGCCTTTCTAAAAAGATACGTCTTAAGGGCAACCTTAAAGCTGGAAACACTTTGTATATCCCTGATATAGCCAGGGAGCTCATTCCATAGCTTAGGGGCAGCTATCGAAAAAGCACGATCCCCAAGTGTCTTGTAAGATTTAAGACTAGAGTAATTAAGCATCAACGAAGTGTTAGAGCGCAGACTATATCTACTACTAGCAACATTTCTGACAGACAAAAGATCATTGATATAAACTGGTGCCAGACCGTGAATGGATTTGAATGTAATTAACAACAATTTAAAAATTATCCTATAACTTACTGGCAACCAATGTAATGATTTTAAAATCGACATTATGTGACAGTATTTACTTTCTTGATAAACTAAGCACGCAGCAGCATTCTGAACTCTCTGTAGCTTGTATAAGTGACAGCTAGGCATGCCATACAAAAGGCTATTACAATAATCAATGCGACTAGAAATAAATGCATGAATTAGGGTCTCTGTGTCTTCTCTTGAAAGGTACTTTCTAATTCTACGTATGTTGTAAAGATGGAAAAATGCCGCAGAACTAGCCTTAGTAATATGGTCCTTCATTGACAGGTTTGAGTCAAACCACACACCCAAATTTTTAATTGGGGAGTGTGGAACTATGTCAGCATCTCCGACTCTAACATGATCTAGGTCAACCTTAGCTAACTGCTGTTTTGTGCCAATTATCAAAAACTCGGTTTTTGTTTCATTCATCAAAAGTCTATGCTCACGCATCCAGTCTCTAATTACTCTAACGCATCTCTCCATAGCGACAATGGCATCGAACTGACCAAACTCATCAGCAGGGCTAAAAGAGACATACAGCTGCGTGTCGTCAGCATAACAATGGACCGATGGCAAGAGATCTTGGACAACACTTAGAAGAGAACTAGTGTAGATGGAAAACAGAAGGGGACCAAGACAAGAGCCTTGAGGTACCCCACAGTCCAAGTCAAACCTCTCCGAAGTACATCCACGGACAGATACACGTTGGCCCCGCCCCAATAAATATGACTTGTACCACTCAAGTACTCTCCCACCAATACCAAGCATGCCAAGAGTCTTCAAAAGGATTCTGTGGTCCACAGTGTCGAACGCGGCACTTAGATCAAGTAGAACGAGAAGAGTCACATGCTGCTTGTTCATATTTAATAGAATGTCATTTATCACTTTAAGCAGTGCAGTCTCCGTACTATGGTTCTCTCGATAGGCCGATTGTGCAACAGGAAATAATCCGTTTGTGACCATATGATTGTAAGTCCCATTAAAGACTGCCTTTTCTATGAGCTTAGAAACAAATTGCAAGTTGCTGACTGGTCTCAAGTTCTTAAATCCAGCATCAAGTCCAAGCTTTTTTAGTGAAGGATGGACCAAGGCCTCTTTCCAGCCTTCAGGAAAATGTCCCGTCTGAAGAGACTTGTTGATAATCAATGTAATACATTTCATGATTATGGCAGTCAGCACCCCACACATATTTCTCCCCATCCCTCAAAAGATTTGTCAATGGGGCTACCACGGTGGCAAAAAGTCCTACAAAAACATCTGTAGAAACCCACTAAGCCCAAAAATCGCCGCAGATCTTTTTTTGTAGCGGGAGGTGGATATTGCTGGACAACCGAAATTTTCGCATCAATCGGACGCACTTCCCCATTACCGACAACTCTACCAAGATAAGTCACCGTCCCCCTAGCAAATTCGCATTTTGCGAGGTTCACAGTCAGCTGCGCCTCAGTCAAACGTTCAAACACCGATTTGAGCCTCTGCAGATGCGATTCCCAAGTGTCGCTGACCAGAATCAAATCATCCAAATAAACGGCACAGCCCTCTAAACCCGCAATTACCCGATTCATAAGCCGCTGAAAAGTTGCCGGCGCATTTCTCAAGCCGAAACTCATGACGGTATAAGAGTACAGACCGAATGGGGTAATAAAGGAGGAGACTTCCATAGCCCTTGAAGTTAACGGCACCTGCCAATATCCCTTTAAGAGATCAAGTTTCGTTACATATTTGGCAGACCCCACAGAGTCGACACAATCCTCGATTCGAGGTAACGGGAAACTGTCCCCTTTAGTGACACTGTTCACCTTTCGAAAATCTGTGCAAAACCTAACCGTTTTGTCTGGCTTCTCTACCAAAATGCACGGGGACGCCCATTCTGAAAACGACGGGACTGCCAGATTATTATCCAGCAAATATCGCACCTCCGACTCCAGCACTCGATGTTTTTCTGGTGACACGCGATAAAAGCGTTGCCGCACCGGGGCCGAATCACTAACATCAATATCGTGCTCGATCCAAGTGGTTCGAGATGGAGTATCCCCAAACAAAGCAGGAAATGCACGTACGAGGCGAATTAAATCCTCTCGTTTAGGCTCTGTCAAATACACCAGTATCCCATCCAATTTTGACAAACACTCTGAATTTTTCAAACGCCCCCGAAGAACGCCATCATTTGGGTCGAGAATTTCATGCCCACTTTCCCCAGTCAAATCCGGAGCAGAGGCTAAGACTGGGTGGGGGCACGAAGATTCATAATAGGGCTTCACTGAATTGGCGTGATACAGTGTAGATTTTTTTCGACGGGATGGAGTTGCCACTAAATAATTTTCATCGGAGATCCGGCGAATAACGGAATAGGGACCCTCAAATTTGGACTCTAATGGTGACCCACCTAACGGACAAAGCACAAGCACTTGGTCACCGACTTCCAGTGGCGGTTCTAGACCAAAATTACTAGGGGGGCCGAGGTGGGGCCAGTGTTTTTTCAGGGGGGCACATATAAGGAAAAAACATGGCAATATTTAAGCGTTCAAAATGTTTTGTTTAGTTTATTTAAAACCAAAACAAAATACATTGAGCATTAATACAATGAGATAAACATTCTGTCTCAATAGCCTAAACATAAAATAAATTGTGCTCAATAAATCTTAAAACCATGTTTCTCTTTTTTGTAAAATAAGATTTCTATTTTTGCATACAATGAACCTTTTATCTGTCCAATGACACTTTTTAAATTCACAGCATGAATTTTCTTTTTCACAGCATGAGACTTGAATGTACAATCACTATCTTTATCTAAATCACACTGTCATCTCACTCTTTATGTACAGCAGGGGGGAAAAATAGAAAGAAAAAATAAATTCACATACAGTGGTCTCAGAATCACCCTATAGCATTCACAGCAGGCTGAAACACTACAACAACAAGATTCTGTGATTGTGACTCCTTGAGAAACGGTCTACAAATGCATCAAGGTTCAAAGCCTTGGACCTTCTGGATTCAATGCTGAGCACACCAAGATTGCTTAGACGCTCCTCACTAATGGTGGATCGGAGGTAGGTCTTCACCAGTTTCAAAGTGGAGAAACTCCGCTCACAAGAGGCAGATCTCACTGGGAGTGCCACAGCTATTTTGCATAGTCTAAAGAGCTCAAAAAGTACTTCTTTATATGGCTCAGTGAAACGTGTCAACGCTACTGTATCTGATGGCTTTTCAATCAAAAAACTTCGGACGTGACAGCTGTTATCACTCACGTCCGAAGTTTACAATTCGCGCTGCTGCTGGTCTCTCTGCTGCAGGTAACAGTGTGCGTGTAGCGCTTTAAGGAGTCCGTGTAGAACACTCTGTCATGTCAGTTCCGATCTTCGAGCCAGCGCACGTCGAAATTAATAAATCTTATTATCTGTTCAGCACAGGGGCCACAACAGGGGCCAGGAGCAATTTTACAGGGGCACTGGCCCCCTCTGGCCCCCGTTTAAAACCGCCTATGCCGACTTCAAAGGATCTACGCTCTATGGATCGATCATACAGGCGTTTCATTTTCTTTTGAGAACCCTCCAAATTTGTTCTTGCTACATCCCGCGCCCTCGCCAGCCTGTCTTTGAAACCGAGTACATAACCTTCAACATTGGAGGGCGGAACAACTGATCTACCCACGTCCCCCAAAACTGACAAAAGTCCCCGCACTTTGTGTCCAAAAACCAAGTCATTTGGGCTAAACCCAGTGCTCTCTTGCACCACTTCGCGTGCAGCCAGCATGAGCCACGGTAAAGACTCTTCCCAGTCCGCATCCAGCTGCACGCAATAGGCACGCAAGAGAGACTTCATAGATTGGTGAAATCTTTCGATTGAACCCTGCGATTGAGCATGGTACGGCGTGGATGTAAGATGTTGTATGCGCAGTTGCTTTAAAACGCCCTCAAAAACGCGGGAAGTAAAATTAGACCCACGGTCACTTTGCACAAATCTTGGGATACCGAAAACGGACATAAACTGAACCAAAGCCCGCAGAACCGCCTTCGCAGAGATGGTGCGCAGCGGAAAAGCAAAGGGGTAGCGAGTGTTCAGGCACATTAACGTAAAAATATAATTACTGCCATTCTTTGACCTTGGCAGTGGGCCTACGCAATCGATAACAATATGCGCAAAAGGTTCATTTCATAATACATGATACATTTCAATCCCTTTTTTCTTTGTATACAAAAAATATTATTAAAGCATTTCCATCATGATGAAATTAGTTTTTAACAACCAAAATAAATATAAAATGTAAATGACACAACACATGAACTAAACCATGAAATTCCATACACTAACATATGCACGAACTATTCAGTATCACGGATTACTATAGATAAAGGCTACTTTTTCCATGGAATAAAAACATTATTTTCGCGGTGCGGTTTCCATCAAATCCTGCACTCTGATTGGCTGGCGAATAACAGTTACGGACCTCTGGCGACTCACTCGTTCACAACAACAACAAACGTAGTAGCTTTTTTTTGTCAACATTTTATCTTTTTTTTTATAAGATTTATTTATAAGATTATCAAAAATCTTGTGAATTTTTGCCAGTATTTCTCAGGAAAATAGCATTAATTTTACATCATGGATAGCGATAACGACAGTGTTCACAGGGAAAGCGAGTTTTACTACCCTGAAGAAGACAAAATAAAATAAAACATTTCAGGAGAAAGCTAAAAACCTCTAACTTGCTAATGCCGAGCAAAAACATGGCTGAATCCTGAATGACTCAATTTTGTATAAATAGGGGACTACATAGGCAGCAAAATGTAGGGTTTTTTTTTCCTGCCATGGAAGTGCACTTGTATAATGAGGAGGAAGCAACTTGCATTACAGCCATGAATGAGGATTCAAAATGGCGGTTCGGCTCGGCTTGGTTTTCTCTTTCGGGCGCTCTCGTTTTCTGTTAGAATTTGGTAAAGAAAAAATAAATATATTATTTACCAGCTTAAGGTCGGTCTGTATGGTGAAATACCGTGACCTCGGCCTTAAATACTGACCTCGGCCCAGAGGGCCTCGCTCAGTGCTTTCAAGACCTCGGTCACGGTATTTTACGATACGGACCTCCCAGCTGGTAAATAACCTATGTATTCTATTCCCTTTGAGCAGGTTTCATTCATTTGGTTTGATGGCATACAATCTTAGCAGATTGCTTATCCTACATGTATTGTGCCACTCTACCCAGTGGAGAATGAGCATTGAATATGGTTTATGATACTGCATGTTGTCAAGACAACATGTCACAAATTGGAGCTAATGTAAATACCCAGTGAGAGAGTTTTCTTCTGCACATGCACAGAACCATTTCTTTATTCGCTGGGAAAGAGAAAGACTAGGCTAATCCAGTGCTAAGATTAACTATGCTATAATTAAGCACTAAATAAATAAACTGAAACTAAAGACATGTTAAAGACCCGAAAAGCGACCAAAACTTCATTAGATATTCTTCACGCATATTTACAAGCAGTGGTGAACCATTATGATTAGAGCTGGGAGTTCAGTTCAGCTAAAGCTTAGCCAGATACACCAAAAAGCAACAGGGCAAATGATTTTGCAAGAGAATATCGTCAGGCTGCCAGGTCGCTCCGTTGTGTGTAGCTGTCGATGTTGATTTTAAAAGTAAAAAAGTAAATTACACAGGGAAATGAATACTTCAGTATGAGTGAAAAATACTGGGCGAGCATGCGTGGAAGAGTCTGGAGACTCCAATCTTACATTCTCAGTCGTTAGCCTGTGCTACTTGTTCTCGATAGCACTGGCTTGACTGCTTTATTAGCATTCACTAACACTACTGATGAACGCTACACCGGCTAGAAGGTGACTTCACTACCGCGCTGATGGCGCCAATTCATGTTTAAGCTAGCGTCGGCCTTTGAGAAGGCCGAGGATGATAAATTTTTGGTCCCTCCCACTACAAATCAAAATCTGATTGGTTAATTCATCTGTCACTTCCTACATAAACATGCACTGCCATGGTCTTCTGTCCCGGCAATGAAGTCCTAACCAACGAGTGAGCCAGCTATAAACTCTTTTCTGCCGAGAGACAGACAAAAAAATCTAATTGAATAACTTGATTTTAATGTATTCAGGACAGTAACCCTTTCATATCTAAAGCAAATCTGATAGACAATGAGGCCAAATTAGAAGACAATTATTATAATGAAATGATGAAAGAAATTAAATATACCATTTGAAATGTTATGTTTTGGCCTTCTCTGAAGGTCTAAAAGGCCCTGACAGTTCCTCTCTGCTTACAAGAGAAAAACATACCAATGGACATCAAAAAACTGGAAGAGAGAGAGTGTGTGTGTGTGTGTGTGTGTGTGTGTGTGTGTGTAGATCATATTGGCTGGCTTTTTTTTCATTGTCTATCAGATATATTCCATTCAGCTAGCAAAATATTGAACAAGTCGAAGATAAGTTCAATATCATGCTAGCTGAATAGAATATATCTGATAGACCACGAAAAAAAGCCAGCCAATATTATTCAAATATTTCTAACCTTTTAAATCCTGTTTATGAACTTATTCCATTTCTACTATTGATGAACCTGTAAACTATTATCTAATTTTCATAGGGCTGCATCAAGACTATTAAAAACTAATTGCTTCTTTTTCAGGGAAAACGCAAAGAAATTCGAGATAACTGTGAGAAATATTTCACTTCAGGAGGAGTCATCATGGGTCGGCGGGAGCCACCATTTCTGGATGATGTGAAGTAGATTGGATGTCTCAGATGTGTGTGAAGTTGCACAAATCACAATAGCACAAACTCTAACACACACACTCAGAGAAAGAGAAATGTCTAAAAAAATAATTTTTAATCTGTCAATTAAATGGTTAATACAGTAGCAAATCATTTTAAAAACAGCATTTTCTTGTTACAGCAGAAGTGAAAATAAATATGCTTCAATATAAAATTTGAGTTGGCCATGATTACACACATGAGGAAATAAAGCACACTTAAGAGGAGTGTTCTCGCTTGTTCTCAATTTTATTTTCTAAGTGTATAATAATTATAATATTCAACTTTATATAGCACCTTTCTCACACCCAAGATAGCTTGACAATTGCAAAAAAAAAAAAAATCCACCCTAAGAGGGTCAGGAGGTAATTCCAATGACGTAGCTACCCACAGTCCCAACAAAAGGCGCACAAAGGGATGTCTCGCACCACCTGCACAGCCGCCACGACGCCACTGGGTAACGCCGCACCATGGATCCATAAAGTGAGCATAGAAGCACTGCTGCACAGAGCGCTGGACAACCCCAATGTTAAAAAGGTGCAACAAGCTCACTACAGTCCATCGCAAGGAGCACAGGCATCCCCCATGGCGGACCAAGGCCTGAAGGAAACTGATGCCCAAAACTGGATTCGGAATGACGCCACAATCAGCAGACAAAACATTCAAACAAAAAACAAACAATACAAACACAAAGAAAAACAAAGAGGGGAAAAAAGAAGTATAAAAAGCTCAGGTAAGAAGCGGCAGCCAAAATACGCACAGCATACTCTCAACCAGAAACATAATTGTTTTGTAGCCAGGTAAAACCATTCACATGGTGAAGTGAATTTTCTCTTCACAAGTGAAGTTCGAGCACTTTAAAGTCTCTTTACCCCTAGAAGTGAAAAGGAATAAAATCTGTGTGGCAGAAGCATGGATATTTCAACAGCCTGAGTCTGATTATGAATGAAACTCATAGCTCATAAACAGTGTTGTTTAACTAAATTGGTGTGTATGGCCAATAAAATTTTAATTTTACACTGATTAGGCTTATGTCCTTTTTGTTACAGCACATACGGTAACTACCCAACAACCTGATCAAAGCGAGTTGCACTTATCTAGTGAGGCTGGTTAAAATTGGCCTTGTACCCGACATGATCTTTGCAGGAATGCAGTCAAGGCAAGCTGAAAAAGGTGAATAAAATAAGTCCACATTGTTCTGGTATTTCAGCTTTTTTTTCATGGAGTGAAAATAATATAATGAATGTAAAACAAAACATGTAAACATTTCTCTTTACTTAGTTGAGCGTTTCTGGACATAATATGGATTACTACATTTGTGGAATAGGGCTATTTACTGTATATTTTATTATTTACTATTTACTGTTTCATGATCTCAGAAGCATTAAGAAGGTAAGAAACTAGTCCACTAATTAACTTTTGATGAGGCACATCTGTTAATTGAAAAGCATTCCAGGTGACTACCTCATGAAGCTGGTTAAGATAATTCCAATAGTGTGCAAAGCGTCTTCAAGGTAAACGCTGGCTACTTTGAAGAAACTAAACTAAAATAAAAAAAACTATGAATGAACAACATGAGAACAGCAGGGAAACTGTTCGCTGTGTAAATATAAAAAGTGCCAAGAGGATCACTTTTAATTACAAACATTGTGTCTGTACACACTACACATACCAGCTTTTGTTTCTACAAATCAGCGAGTTTTTAAGCACTCAGCTTCCCTTTAGAAGACTTTAGATTCCTTTAGACTCCTACTTTAGTTTTTATTTCTGGAAAAAAATATCTGAACACAAAAATAAATCAATACAATGTTGAACCTAATGGTACTCTGAGATTGTTAATAGTTGCCAAATCACTCTTCATTTATTTAACCAAAGGTGAAGGCCTTACAGGTCTTTGTACAGGTCATTTCAGTATTTGTTTTTGTTCATGTCAAAGTACAAGAGGTAATTTGCCCTGAAACCACCTTTTAGAGAAAGACAGTCTCATCTCACCTCATTATCTCTAGCCACTTTATCCTGTTCTACAGGGTCGCAGGCAAGCTGGAGCCCATCCCAGCCGACCACGGGCGAAAGGCGGGGTACACCCTGGACAAGTCGCCAGGTCATCACAGGGCTGACACATAGACACAGACAACCATTCACACTCACATTCACACCTACGGTCAATTTAGAGTCACCAGTTAACCTAACCTGCATGTCTTTGGACTGTGGGGGAAACCGGAGCACCCGGAGGAAACCCACGCGGACACGGGGAGAACATGCAAACTCCACACAGAAAGGCCCTCGCCGGCCACAGGGCTCGAACCTGGACCTTCTTGCTGTGAGGCGACAGTGCTAACCACTACTACACCGTGCCGCCCAGAAAGACAGTCATTTGCAGTAAAAATACTAAAAGTGTATCTGCTATCTTCCAAGTATGTGGGATTTGACAAAAACAGCTCTTGTATTTTTGGTATCTATTTCACAGTCATGCTTAAGAGTATAATGATGAGAAAAAGGGTTTATTTCAAGCCACTAGTCAGTTTATATATATATATATATATATATATATATATATATATATATATATATATGGCATTTAGCTACTCTTATCCTGAGCGACATACAGCATACCCAGAGCAGTCTGGGGAGCAGCTGGGGGTTAGGTGCCTTGCTCAAAGGCACTTCAGTCATTCCTGCTGTTCCAGCAAATCTAACTGGTTACCATTTGGTCCCAAAGCTGCTTCTCTAACCATTAGGCCATGGCTTCATGACTCTCACTGTGAATTAACCTGTAATCCAAATATAGACAGGGTTGTTTAACAAGTTCTTCTATGCAGAGATGTGCTGGGTTTCAAGTACAGATTTACACCAGGTAACGAAAGTCAAGGTATCAAAAAAACAAACAAACAAACAAAAAAAAAAACAGAGAAGACTTTTGAAAAGATCTTGCCATAAGATACACAATAAGTAGGTAAAATATCTGTCATCCACACACAAGAGCTCAGTCTATTTTACAGCAACTGATCATTCTATTAGTTACCTTCATCTGTCATGAAGTAATGAAGCCTGTAGTGCAATTCATAGGGAAACCACACTCCACCCACCCCACCCCACATGGCAGCAATTCCAACCTGAAATGATGAAAATAATCTTTTTTTTATGAAATGTATCATGCAGTACTTCCCCTTCTCCCATATACAGCAGGTTCGAGGATAAACAAGGAAACTAAAACTTCTCAAAATCATCATAAACTTTATTACAAAGGTAGTAAGCAATAAAGGAGGTCAGCCTCAAGAGCAAACACTGAAGAATGGCTGTCATGCATGACCTTAAAAATCCCAAAGATGGGATATTTTTGCCTCCTCTAATTAATTAATTTTACTTTAACTCCCTTCCCTGTCATGAGATGTCCTCCTATTCCTTTATATCACTCACAAACCGAAAGCCATCTCATTATCCATATAAGGTGCCGTTATCGTCCTCAATACACTCACTTTAGTTTCATGCAAATATTGCAAAACAATTATTTTGTAGTGTTATTCTCAATAGCTAAACATTAATGAATAGTCTAATAATATTTGCCTGAAGATATCACTTTGCAAATGGTGTACCATGATCTCATCTCATCTCATTATCTCTATCCGCATTATCCTGTTCTACAGGGTCGCAGGCAAGCTGGAGCCTATCCCAGCTGACTACGGGCGAAAGGCGGGGTACACCCTGGACAAGTTGCCAGGTCATCACAGGGCTGACACATAGACACAGACAACCATTCACACTCACATTCACACCTACGGTCAATTTAGAGTCACCAGTTAACCTAACCTGCATGTCTTTGGGGGAAACCGGAGCACCCGGAGGAAACCCACGCGGACACGGGGAGAACATGCAAACTCCACACAGAAAGGCCCTCGCCGGCCACGGGGCTTGAACCCGGACCTTCTTGCTGTGAGGCGACAGCGCTAACCACTACACCACCGTGCCGCCCACAGAAAGCAGTGATTTCCAAATTTACTTTGACTTGTATTTCATTGCAGACAGTATGAAAACAATATATTTCAAGTTTTTTTTTCTGGAATTTTGAGATAAAAAAATATGACAATGATGACCCTTTACTACTGCACACCTTAACACCTGTTTGCAGGAAGAATTTGATAAAGTAACATCTGAAACATTTTCTCACTTGGTGTCTTCAGTCCCTAAACATCTTTTAAGTGTTGTGAGAAGGAATGGCAACATTACAAAGTGGTAAATGCTTTACTGCTGTAACTCTCGTTTAAATGTGCTTATCTTGAAAAAAAAATCATGAGATAAAACATCACATAATGTGCTGCTGTATTGTTTTGAGTGCAATACAGGTCAAGGACTAAATTGCAAATCATTGTTTTCAGTTATTATTCCAATTTCAACATACCATCCCAATATTTCTGATGTAGGGTTGTGTTTAGGACATTTCTTTGTGTTCAGCAAAAATGATTATTGAATAAATAAATGATAAAACTGACAGCACAAGGTCACAAATGATTAACTGTAGCTGAGGTTGATCATATGATCTGCTAACGACTGGAAAAGTCTGATTCTTTACATCAGTCAGTAATCTTTTAAGCCATGGGTGTCCAATCTTATACACAAAGGAAACCCACACAGGCATGGGGAGAACACGCAAACTTTACACAGAAAGGCCCCAGTCAGCCACGAGGTTCGAAGTCGACATGAGGTGACAGTGCTAATTACTGCATAACTACGCTGCACCCCCCCCCACATACATTATTTATCAATTGTTAAATAAATCAAGTGATGGAACCACGACAAGTGTTACATCCAAAATTAAGATACACCAGAATCTCCACTTCCCAGAACATACCACGGCCGATGGTTTATGATTTTTGCTTCACATTTTGTAGTAGCCATGATTTTTGCTTCACATTGTAGTAGTCGGGCAGCTCGGTGGTGTAGTGGTTAGCGCTGTCGCCTCACAGCAAGAAGGTCTGGGTTCAAGCCCTGCGGCCAGCGAGGGCCTTTCTGTGCAGAGTTTGCATGTTCTCCCCGTGTCTGCATGGGGTTCCTCCGGGTGCTCCGGTTTCCCCCACAGTCCAAAGACATGCAGGTTAGGTTAACTGGTGACTCTAAATTGACCGTAGGTGTGAATGTGAGTGTGAATGGTTGTCTGTGTCTATGTGTCAGCCCTGTGATGACCTGGCGACTTGTCCAGGGTGTACCCCGCCTTTCGCCCGTAGTCAGCTGGGATACGCTCCAGCTTGCCTGCGACCCTGTAGAACAGGATAAAGCGGCTAGAGATAATGAGATGAGATTGTAGTAGTCATGGCGCCCCTCGAGGCAGACGTGTTTGCTCGCTCTGCTCTTGAATGCTGGCTTTTTCTTCTTTTTTGTGTATTTTCTGTTCTTTCTGGAGTGCACAAATGTCATGCACTGCTAACATATAACAGACAGGCACTGCTGGACATTGCTAATACACACAGCCATTTGGAATTTACTGGCTTTATACCACCGGAGCTACAACTCATTGTTCGCCCCGGCAACCACCACCAGCCCCAGGAAGGCCTTGAAGCACCAGGCCCGAGTGAGCATGCTGACCCCAGGAGAGTGCTTCGGAGACAGCGACACAAGCGAGGCAAGGGGGGCTCCATGCTAGGCTAAAAGCTCATGCTAGCCGACCACAGCTACCCAGCCTCCTGCAAGCCAATGTGCAGTCTCTGGAAAACAAACTGGATGAACTAAGAGCCAGATTCACAGCTCAGTGGGAAATAAGAGAAAGCTGTGCTCTAATTTTCACCGAGACCTGGCTCTCAGACAAAATCCCAGAATGCACCATTTAGCAACAGACTCACTCTGTACACCGAGGAGACCGGACCGCAGCCTCAGGTAAGGCTAAAGGGGGAGGTGTGTGTTTGTGTGTTTATTAACAACTCTTGGTGTGGAGATATACAGACTTTTTATAAGCACTGTTTGCCAGATGTGGAGCTGTTATTGCTGAAATGCTGCCCTTATTATCTACCAAGGGAATTCACTGCTGTGTTTTTGGCCGCTGTTTGCACCCCCCCCCATGAGCTAACTCCACGGCAGCACTCAGCAAACTCCATGACAACATCAGCATGTTAGAGATGGCTCATCCCGATGCTGTTTTTATCATCGCCGGCAACTTTAATCAGTGCAATTTATGGACTGTATTCCCTAAATATTATCAACATGTGGACATCCCCACTCATGATAAGAACACACTAGACCATGTTTACAGCAACATACGCGGTGCATACAGGACCGCCCCCCTCCCCCACTTCGGACACTCGGACCACATCTCTTTGTTCCTGTACCCGGCCTACAGACAAAGACTAAAACAAACAAACCCTGTCACCAAACAAGTCAAACTCTGGAGCCCAGAGACTGAGAGCACCCTGTAGGACTGTTTTGCTCGGACAGACTGGGATGTGTTTAAAGCTGCAGCCACTTTGGAGGACTCTTCTGTCAGTATACAGGACTATGCTGAGTATGTAACTGGGTACATCAGCACATGTGTCTGCAACATTGTGCCCACCATACAGATCAGGAAGTTCCCCAACCAAAAGCCCTGGGTAAACAGTCAGGTACAACGTATGCTGCGTGCTCGCTCTCTTGCATTTAGATCAGGTAATGAAATGGAGTACAAAGCGGTGAAGTATGGACTGAGGAAAGCCATTACAGTGGCCAAGAGGTAGTATAGAGAGAAGCTGGATGGCTTTTATTCTACTGCTGACTCCAGGAGGATGTGGCAAGGCCTGCAGCACATCACAGACTACAGGACCACCACCAGCACCATCAACTTCACAGACAGCCTGCCTGATGACCTCAACACTTTCTACACCCTCTTTGAGACCTCCAGCTACAGCACAGAGAGGAGGCACACACACACACACCTGGACCACCCAATCCCCCTCTCCCCCCACCAACAGTCTCACCAGGCCAGGTATACAAAGCTCTGAGGAAGATCAACCCTAGGAAGGCAGCAGGACCAGACAACATCCCTGGGTGGGCCCTCAGAGTATGTGCCAATGAGCTGGCTGATGTTTTCACTGCTATCTTCAATATTTCCCTCAGCCAGAACACCGTTCCCTCCTGCTTCAAGACCACAACCATTGTCCCTCTTCCCAAGAAGAGCCCACCCACCTGCCTGAATGATTACAGGCCGATAGCACTCACTCCAGTCAACTCAAAGTGCTTTGAGATAGTGGTGTTGGCCCACATTCAGAGCAGTATACCAGAAACCTTGGATGCCCTGCAGTTTGCCTACAAGCCCAACAGGTCCACCTCAGATGCCATCGCTGCTGCCCTCCATTATGCCCTCTCCCACCTGGAAAACAAAGACTCTAACATCAGGATGCTCTTTGTTGACTACAGCTCTGCCTTCAACACAGTCATCCCCCACAAACTCACCCATAAACTGTCCACACTTGGTTTGCACCCCACCCTCTGTGACTGGCTCCTCGACTTCCTGGCCCCAGACTGTCAGGATTGGTAATAGGACTTCAACCAGCATCATTACAAACATTGGCACCCCACAGGGATGCATCCTCGGCCCCATCCTCTACACCTTGTTCACCCACAACTGTGTCGCCTCCCACAAGGACAACATCATCCTGAAGTTCGCGGATTGACACTGCAGTGATAGGACGCATCACTGGCGGAGACAAAATGGCCTACAGGAGGGAGGTGGCCAGTCTGGTGTCATGATGTGAGGACAGCAACCTCACGCTCAACATGGACAAGATGAAGGAGATGATAGTGGACATGAGGAAGGAGAGGAGACCTCATTGGCCACTGTTCATCTGGGAGCTTGAGGTGGAGAGGGTGAGCAGCTTCAAATACCTGGGTGTTCACATCAGTGAGGACCTCACATGGACACCTAACACCACACAGCTGGTTAGGAAGGCTCAACAGCAACTGTACTTTCTGAGGAGGCTGAGGAAGTTTGGTATGTCGCCCAAGATACTCAACAACTTCTACAGCTGTGTGATTGAGAGCATCCTGACCAACTGCATCACTGTGTGGTATGGCAGCACTACAGCTGTGGACTGCAAATGCCTGCAGAGGGTGGTGAAGACTGCCGAGAGGATCACCAAAACTTCACTGCCCTCTCTGCAGAGCATCTACCACAGAGTCCACAGGAGAGCTGCCTCCATCCTCAGAGACCCCATCCACCCTCAGCATGGACTGTTCACATTTCTACCCTCAGGCTGGAGGTACAGAAGTGTGAAATGTAAGACTGTCAGACTAAAGAACTCTTTCTTTCCCAGCGCCATCAGACTCCTGAACAGCTGACAGGAGGAGTCTATAACCATGGACTACCTCCCTGCAAATTGGCTTTGACTGTTTACATCTGTTTGTACATTACTGCCCTTTTTTGCTGCCGTTTCCTTGACTGTTTACATCTGTTTACATTGTTTGCACGTTTGCACATTACTGCCCTTTTTGCTGCTGATAAATGATGTCTTAGGCTGATAAATGATGTCTTAGGCCCTGTCCACACGGCAATGGATTCAGGTGAATCCGATAAAATTTTTTATCGTTTCGGCCTGGCGTCCACACGGCACCGGCGTTTTGGGTGCCCCAAAATGATATTTTTTGAGGACGGTTTCCAGAGTGGAAAAATCTGGCAACGGCGCCGTTGCGAAGTCATCTGGATGAGTAGAACGGATTTGTTTATGATGACGTCACAACCACATGACTAGAACAAGCAGCACTCTTGCGCGCATCATTCGTAACAACAACAGCAACAATGGCGGACCCCAGGAGTAACTCACAGAAGTAACTCCACTTTGTCATCGGTCCAGACAAGAGAGTTGTTTTTTCCTCGCGTAGTCGCAGCCATCTTCTTCTTGTTGTTGTGTTCCTGTGTTCCTGTGAGTGCTTCACGCTGGGTAGAAGAAGGGGTTTATGCGCATGCGTCCTACTTCTTCTATTGTTCTGGTGTCTCCGATGGGACCGTCTTACAGCACACGTAGAGGTGTGGCATGTGCATTGCATCGTTTTCAGCAAGCGTTGCGTTGCCATATGTACCTGATATTTTACTGATCCGTTGCCCATGTGGACGCGATATTTTTTTTACCCGCTAAAAAAAAAATCTCGTTGCCGTTGTCGTGTGGATGTAGCCTTAGCTGGCTAGTCAATGTTAGGAGATGTATCAGCTAGCTTAATGTTAGCTATCATTTAATTCAAACCCAGTAGGCCTGCCTTACTGTAATGCCAAGAATGAGGTCAAGTCTGCTCTGATGATATTTATTGATTCCCTGTTGTGATTTGAAGAACTTGTTTTGTCTGGTCTTTGCCAGTTTTCTGGAAAGTAACATGGGAAATCAGTGTATGGGGAAGGAATAGTAGAAAGCAAAGTTTTCTACTACCTTGCTGGATGTTATTCCAGGTGGATTGTGAAGGAAAGGGGGATAAAAGTTATGAAGTGGTAGAAATTGTGGTGGTACCAATGTAAGAAGGAGTTATATCTATAAATCTATTTGTTATACTAATCTGAAAATGTTACTGTAGTACCACTATTGCATGTAGCTTGACACAGTGTGATTTTGTGTTATGAAGTTTGCATGATGCCATGTCATGCCTGTTCATTGTGTGAAATTATGAATATTCTTATTTTTAAACATACAGTTGAGTGTCACTATTGCTTGGCCCAGTGGCATGTTGTGTTACATCTAAAACTAAATAAAAAAGAAAACACAAAATAAAAAGTAAAATGCACCCATAAAGTCGTTGTTGGTGATAAATTGTGTCACATTCATCTCATTATCTTAGGCAGAGCAGTGGGTTTAAAAACAGGCTGATGAATATATGGACTAGTTGAATGAGGACGCATTGTTGAGTCTCTAAAATAGTCATTGAATTAAGTGACTTTTGTAGATAAAATTAGGTGTTTAACAACCTGTTAAAAGTACACCAGAATGCAGGAAATGGCATCTAATTAATTAAAAATTTTCTGGGGGAGAACCCCCAGACCCCCTGCCAGTGTGTCCCCCCCACATTAAAAATACTTCTGATGCCCCTGGACATAACATTACTGTACAAGCAATGCTTATTTAACAGTAAGAAACTTAAGCCCTATACGTTGAAATTACTATCTTATTTGTTCGTTAATTTATCACACAGTCTTACCTCAGTCACTTCTTCCCTCCTAGTGTGAAAATTCAACGTCTCAGACATGGACACAAGTGGGCATGGGATAGGTTTGATTAAGTCTCCTGGTTGGCTGGTGATAGATTGGTGTCATTATAGCATGTCGGAGCGGTTCATGCCAGGCTCGAGTCTGATCCACCACTGATGAGTTCCCAATAAGAATCCAGAATGTCATCAAAAGACATTTTTTTTCTCAATAGACGCAGGTGATGTTAAAGCCTATTGGCAGTCACGAGGCAGACTACAAAACCGCAGGGCATCAAGGCCACTGTGGCCTTACAGCAGATATTTTTTTCCAAGGGTACAAGGCCAAATTGAGAGGGCATGAGGGCCATGGCCCTCGTGAAATTCCTGCCCTCATCTCATCTCATCATCTCTAGCTGCTTTATCCTGTTCTACAGGGTCGCAGGCAAGCTGGAGCCTATCCCAGCTGACTACGGGTGAAAGGCGGGGTACACCCTGGACAAGTTGGCAGGTCATCACAGGGCTGACACATAGACATAGACAACCATTCACACTCACACCTACGGTCAATTTAGAGTCACCAGTTAACCTAACCTGCATGTCTTTGGACTGTGGGGGAAACTGGAGCACCTGGAGGAAACCCATGCGGACACGGGGAGAACATGCAAACTCTGCACAGAAAGGCCCTCGCCGGCCAAGAGGCTCGAACCCGGACCTTCTTGCTGTGAGGCGACAGCGCTAACCACTACACCACCGTGCCGCCCGTGTATATATATATATATATATATATATATATATATATATATATATATATATACACACAAACATATACAGTGGTGCTTGAAAGTTTGTGAACCCTTTAGAATTTTCTATATTTCTGCATAAATATGACCTAAAACATCATCAGATTTTCACACAAGTCCTAAAAGTAGATAAAGAGAACCCAGTTAAATAAATGAGACAAAAATATGATACTTGGTCATTTATTTATTGAGGAAAATGACCCAATATTACATATTTGTGAGTGGCAAAAGTATGTGAAACTTTGCTTTCAGTATCTGGACGTGTGACCCCCTTGCACAGCAATAACTGCAACTAAACATTTCCGGGAACTGTTGATCAGTCCTGCACACAGGCTTGGAGGAATTTTAGCCCATTCCTCCGTACAGAACAGCTTCAACTCTGGGATGCTGGTGGGTTTCCTCACACGAACTGCTCACTTCAGGTCCTTCCACAACATTTCAATTGGATTAAGGTCAGGACTTTGACTTGGCCATTCCAAAACATTCACTTTATTCTTCTTTAACCATTCTTTGGTAGAATGACTTGTGTGCTTAGGGTCGTTGTCTTGCTGCATGACCCACCTTCTCTTGAGATTCAGTTCATGGGCAGATGGCCTGACATTTTCCTTTAGAATTCGCTGGTATAATTCAGAATTCATTGTTCCATCAATGATGGCAAGCCATCCTGGCCCAGATGCAGCAAAACGGGCCCAAACCACGATACTACCACCACCATGTTTCACAGATGGGATGAGGTTCTTATGCTGGAATGCAGTGTTTTCTTTTCTCCAAACATAACGTTTCTCTTTTAAACCAAAAATTTCTATTTTGGTCTCATCCGTCCACAAAACATTTTTCCAATAGCCTTCTGGCTTGTCCATGTGATCTTTAGCAAACTGCAGACGATCAGCAATGTTCTTTTTGGAGAGCAGTGGCTTTCTCCTTGCAACCCTGCCATGCACACCATTGTTGTTCAGTGTTCTCCTGATGGTGGACTCATGAACGTTAACATTAGCCAATGTGAGAGAGGCCTTCAGTTGCTTAGAAGTTGCCCTGGGGTCCTTTGTGATCTCGCTGACTATTACACGCCTTGCTCTTGGAGTGATCTTTGTTGGTCGACCACTCCTGGGGAGGGGAACAATGGTCTTGAATTTCCTCCATTTGTACACAATCTGTCTGACTGTGGATTGGTGGAGTCCAAACTCTTTAGCAATGGTTTTGTAACCTTTTCCAGCCTGATGAGCATCAACAACGCTTTTTCTGAGGTCCTCAGAAATCTCCTTTGTTCGTGCCATGATGAACTTCCACAAATATGTTGAGAAGATCAGACTTTGATAGATCCCTGTTCTTTAAATAAAACAGGGTGCCCACTCACACCTGACTCATCCCACTGATTGAAAACACCTGACTCTAATTTCACCTTCAAATTAACTGCTAATCCTAGAGATTCACATACTTTTGCCACACACATTCGATAATTTTCATCAGTAAATAAATGACCAAGTATAATATTTTTGTCTCATTTGTTTAACTGGGTTCTCTTTATCTACTTTTAGGACTTGTGTGAAAATCTGATGATGTTTTAGGTCATATTTATGCAAAAATATAGAACATTCTAAAGGGTTCACAAACTTTCAAGCACCACTGTATACACACACACACACACACACACACACACACACACACGTGTATATCTTATATATATATATATATATATATATATATATATATATATATATATATAAACACACTGTATATTATATCTCATCTCATTATCTCTAGCCGCTTTATCCTGTTCTACAGGGTCACAGGCAAGCTGGAGCCTATCCCAGCTGACTACGGGTGAAAGGCGGGGTACACCCTGGACAAGTCGCCAGGTCATCACAGGGCTGACACATAGACACAGACAACCATTCACACTCACATTCACACCTACGGTCAATTTAGAGTCACCAGTTAACCTAACCTGCATGTCTTTGGACTGTGGGGGGAAACCGGAGCACCCGGAGGAAACCCACGTGGACACGGGGAGATCATGCAAACTCCACACAGAAAGGCCCTCGCCAGCCATGGGGCAGCACTAACCACGACACCACCTTGCCACCACTACATTTTATATATCAAATCATACAAGCGAGAGAAAATGAAGGGCTAAAAAAATAATTTTTAATCTGTCAATCTGCAAATCATTAAAAAAATGCTCATGGCAGAAGTGAAAATATATGCTTCAATGGAAAATTTGAATTTGCCATGATCACACATGAGTAAATAAAGCACATTTAAGAGTGTTTTCTCACTTGTACTCTGTAATTTTATCTTCATCTATAATTGTTTTGTAGCCATGTAAAACCATTCACATGGTGAACTGAACTAAAATATTTCTCTTCTCAAGTGAACTTCGAGCACTTTAAAGTCTTTTTACCCCCAAAAGTGAAAAGTGAGAAGATCTGTGTGGCAGAAGCATGGATATTTCAACAGCCTGAATCTGATTAAGAACTAAATTCATAGCTCATAGACAGTGTTGTTTTAACTAAATTGGTGTGTATGACCAATAAACCTTGAATTTTACATTGATTAGGCTTATGTCCATTTTGTTATGGCACATAACTCTCCAACAACCTGATCAAAGCATGACATCCACTGTGTGGGGAAATCACACTTATCTAACCAGATTTTAGACACCTTTCGTCAGACTGACTAATTTCATATTTGTTAAAGTTGGCCTTGTACCTGACATGATCTTTGTAGGAACGCAATGAAAGTGAGGTTACAAAGGTTAATAAAATAAATCTACATTGTTTTGGTATTTCATCTTTTTTCAAGAAGTGAAAATATAATGAATGTAAAAAACAAACATGTAAACATTTCTCTTTACTTAGTTGAGCATTTCTTGACATAATATGGATTACTACATTTGTGGAATAAGGCTATTTACATTACTTATTATTTACTATTTGATCTCAGAAGCATTAAGAAGGTAAGAAACTAGTCCACTAAATAACTTTTGACGAGGCACACCTGTTAATTGAAAAGCATTCCAGGTGACTACCTCATGAAGCTGGTTAAGATAATGCCAATAGTGTGCAAAGCGTCATCAAGGTAAACGCTGGCTACTTTGAAGAAACTAAAATTAAAAAACTATGAATAGGGGTATACAAACTTGACTGGTACTGTAAGTTGAAGCAATTCAGAGAGAACATTGAGGATACTCAGAAAGAGGAAATGAGCCAGGCTGTAATAAACTCAATCCTGGCCACACAGCACAATGATGTCATGCTTCAGCATATGCTAAAACGGCTGGTTTTTGCTGATTGTTTAAAAAAAAAATACACTGCAAATTTAAGTTCAGGTTCTGTTGACTGATTTCATTCTTTATTATTCCACACTTACACTACATGCTGATTGCTCATTTATGTCTTGTGGCAGATGTGATCATCACTCTTACTTGCTGGAAGTTCAGAGTAACATAATAAAGTAGGACATTACTGATCCTGTATAGCCACATTTACCTGATGTAATATCTAGGACCTAATAAACTGGTAGGTCAGTGTACGTAAGCATCTTTAGAAGATGGGTATTGCTCAGCAATCACCTGTTAGATGTTCTTTTAAGGTGGAGAACAAAATAGTGACAGTTTCGATCAGACTCAAATGGCATCAGACCTGAAAGTGATTGTGGGTAATGAAATGATTATGCGGTTATTCATTTGGAAAGAAATCTCTTCTACAGCCTCCACAACATGAGGACAGCAGAGAAACTGTTTGCTGTGTAAATATAAAAAGTGCCAAGAGGATCACTTTTAATTAAAAAAATTATCTGTACACACTACACATACCAGCTTTTGTTTCTACCAATCAGCCAGTTTTTAACCACTCAGCTTCCCTTCAGAAGACTTTAGATTCCTTCAGACTCCTACTTTAGTTTTTATTTCTGAAAAAAAAAAAATCTGAACAAAAATCAATGAAATATTGAAACTAATGGCACTCAGATTGTTAATGGCTGCCAAATCACGTTTCATTTAACCAAGTGTGAAGGCCTTACAGGTCCTTTGACAGGTCATTTCAGGATTTGTTTTTGCTCATGTCAAAGTACAAAAGGTAATTTGCCCTGAAGCCACCTTTTAGAGAAAGATCGTTATGTGCAGTAAAAATACTTGTCTCTTCAAAGTATGTGGTATTTTACAAAAACAGCTCTTCTATTTTGATATCTATTATTTCACAGTCATGCACCAAGTGTTGAAAAGAATAAAGGATTATTTAAAGCCACTAATCAGTTTACCTTCATATTGCATGACTCTCAACGCTGTTACTGACAGCATCTCAGTAGACTCAATTATGATTTTAGATAAATCTTTGGGATACATCTTTTTACCACTGATAATGATAAAATTCGATTTTTTTAACATTTAAAGATAATTTGTTTAATTTAAACCATGTAGCATAAGCAGTTAGACCAATATTAGCTTCTTTAATCAAAGAGATGAAATTGAATGAGAAAGAATTTACCCCCCACTGTTTTCTTACCCTTTGACAGAGTAGTCAGAGTAAATGTGTTGTTTTCTTTTAATGACTGGATTTCTTCATCCATAGCCTTAACCGACTGTTTTGAGTTAGTTGACTCCATAACTTCCTTAAATGTATGTGGGACACCACACATTGCTCTGTAACAGTAATCAATGGTAATATGAATCCCATCACTATCATCATTGTTGGTTACAAAATCCTTTAAATGACTCGGTTTTCTCCTCTCTCTTATAGGATACCTCCTACCAGCAGATTCACTACTTGTCTCACTTGACTCTTCTTGGTCACACTCATCAGATGTACCACCTTGTGGATTTTTGTTTCTCACCTTTGGCTCCTGAGACTTTTCAGTGTTCTCATAAACCTCCTGTGTGACTCTGTCTGCTCTTGGCTGTCTCACTCTATCATCATCATGATGATGATGGATTGAGTCATCGATACGGTGAATCTCCATCCCCGGCCACTTAGTGTCTATGTCTGCGATGGCTGATCAGCCTGATGCATGACGCGCAAACTCACTGACAGTCGATGCAGACAAACTGCAAATCTTGTGAAGCTTGCGGGGCAGTAATAGCAGCATGGTGACGACGATGCTGTTCATTCAGCCTGGCAGTCCTCGCTTCCTCAAACAGCTGGCATCCCTTGTTGCAGGTCCTTCGCCACTGAGTCTGATCTTTGGCGGTCTTCTCGGATGACCCAGGGTCAACCCCGTAGCCCTTCAGAGAAGCTTTAAGGACATATTTGTAGCCCTTATGCTGTCCGCCCTGCGATCTTTTTCCAGTTGACAACTTGCCGAACATGAGGGCTTTTGGAATCCTTTCAGGACCCATGCGCACTACATGCCCGGCCCAGCATAGCTGTGCGCATGTAACAAGCGATTCTACACTTGGGATTTTACAGCGATCTAAAACTGTAGTGTTAGGAACTTTGTCCTTCCAAGTCAAGTTGCAGATCTTGCGAAGGCAGCATTGATGGAACTGCTCCAACGCTTTGATGTGACGATGGTATTGGGTCCATGTTTCGCAGCCATAGAGGAGACTGCTCAGTACCACAGTCCTGTACACCTGGACTTTTCTGCTTAACCGTATGCCATGGTCAGACCAGAGGCGGTGCTGCAGCCGGCCATAGGAAGAACCAGCCTTACTGATGCGTGCCGTGATTTCGTCATCGATTTTAGCATTCTGTGCAAGAATACCTCCAAGATAGCAGAATTTCTCGACCGATTTCAATGCTTCTCCGCACACAGTGATGGACTGAGAGCATGGTGGTGATCCAGGCCTCGGCTCGTGTAGTACCTCTGTCTTCTTGATACTGATGGTAAGGCCATATCTGCAGCAAGCTTTTGAAAAGTTGTCAACAATGAGCTGAGCGTCATCAAAGGACTGGGTGATAAGAGCGCAATCATCCGCATACAATAGATCCCAGAGTAGCATAGATGACGTTTTGGTCTTGGCCTGAAGACACCTTAAGTTGAAGATGCTGCCATCACTTCTAAAGCGAATCATTACACCTTTATTGCAGTCTTTGAAGGCATCGTGGAGCATGGCTGAAAACACGATGCTGAAAAGCAGGGGAGCCATGATACAACCTTGCTTGGTTCCATTGCTGACAGCAAAAGGCACAGAAATTGAGCCTTGGTCTACAATGCGGCCAACCATGCCATTATGAAACGAGTGGATGATTTTGACTATACAGGGAGGGCATTCAGCTTTGGCAAGTATTTTCCAAAGACCCTCACGACCCACTGAATCAAAGGCCTTTGTAAGATCAACGAAGACCATGAAGAGCTCCATGTTTTGCTCGACACACGTTTCCTGTACTTGCCTTGCTGAGAAGAGCATATCGGTGGTGCCACGTGAGGCACGAAATCCGCACTGGCTTTCTGGGATTACCTCATCCACAATAGTGGCACTGAGGCGATTGATGATGATCTTTGCAAGAATTTTACCCGCTATTGCCAGGAGTGAAATACCGCGGTGATTGTCACAGATGTGTCTGTTACCTTTGTTTTTGAAAAGGTGTACAAACAGGGCATCTTTAAAGTCCTGTGGAACAGCTTCCCTATCCCAGATAACATTAAACAGCTGCGTGAGCTCGACTGCAACTGGCTTGCCGCCACACTTGTAGATTTCAGCAGGTATCCCATCGGCGCCAGCCGCTTTTCCCGGTGAGAGCTGTTTAACAGCCTTAATGGTCTCAGCTTCTGTGGGTGCATTGTCAAGTGCTTCATGGATGGGTCTTTGAGGAAGTTGGTCAATGGCTTCATCAAAGATGGTCGACACAGTTCAATACAGAATTAAATTGTTCTGCCCACCGATTGAGAATGCCAGTTTGATCTTTGATGAGCGTCTGGCTGTCTGCAGCATACAATGGCATGCTGCCACGGGATGAGGGACCGTAAATGGCCCTCAGTCCAGCGAAGAAGGCTTTGGAGTCTTTCCGGTCGTAAGCAAGTTGCAGATCATCCGCACGATCTTTCCACCAATGGTTCTTCATGTCTCTCAGGGTGGCCTGTGCTTCTCTCTTGAGACAAAGGTAAGAGTCTTACCTGGACTGGGATGATTTATCCATCACATATCTGATGTGGGCATGGTGTAGGCAAACCAGGAGATCCTGAACTGTGGGATCATTTTCATCGAACCAATCACGATGTTTACGTTTCACGAACCAGATGGTTTCCTCTGCAGAGCTATGGAGTGCATCACGGAGAGTGCTCCAGTGATCCTCAAGAGACATTCCCTCTGTTCTAATGCTATTCAAGGCACTTTCAGACTTTCGAAGAAACTGAGTTGCCACTCCAGGGGAGGACAGTTTTCTGACATCAAGCTTCTTAGCTGGTACCGCCAGTCTAACCCTCCTTTTTGGTGTTCTGAAGGAGAATGCAATGGAGATACGGAGCAAACGGTGATCGGAGAAGCAGGTAGAGCCCAACATTGATCTTGTATGGTGGACATCACTGACATCCCTCTGACGGACAATCGCAAAGTCGATCTGATGCCAATGCCCAGAGCGAGGGTGCATCCAAGTGGTTTTCCTTGCACTACATTGTTGGAATAAGGTGTTCATGATGACTAGCTGGCGCTGCGTACATGTTGTAAGAAGGAGGATTCCATTTGAGTTCACCTGCCCAACGCCATGTCGACCAATGACTTTGTCCCAGGAGGTGAAGTCATGACCCACCCTGGCATTGAAGTCGCCCAGTAACACGAGTTTGTCTGAGCGAGGGACGGCTTGTAGGAGTTTGTCTAGTTCTTCATAGAATTCCTCTTTAGTCTTGTCAGTGTGGGTCATGGTAGGGGCATACACACTGATTAAGGTGACATAACCAGCTTTTAGGTGAAGATGGAGTGACATAAGGCGTTCATTGACCCCATGGGGGACAGAGTCTAAAAGGTTGAGATACCGGTTGTTAATGGCAAAGCCGACTCCAGCTTGTCTGGGTTCGTCTTTAGGTCGACCAGAACAGAAAAAAGTGTACCCGGAGCCACTTTCTGTAAGTTGAGAGCTTTCCGGAAGTTGGGTTTCACTGAGGGCTGCAATAGCTATGTTATAGCGTTGAAGTTCTTGGGCCACAATGGCTGTACGACGATCCAGATTGTTTGGATTATCCTGCAGCGTACGAACGTTCCATGCTGCTAAGTGAATTTTTTCCTTACTGTTTCTACCGCAGAATTGGATGACCAGACCGTCACAGTCAATGGCCAAGTCGAAGTGGAGCAAACTTTTTTTAGGGGATCTTTTATACCCCCCTATCCAAATTGTAGAAGGCAGTGCTGTCCCTGAATAGGGCTGCCTTGTCGTCCTGGCAGGATACGAACAGGGGCGTTGCTCCAGATCATTCCCTGAGTGACCATCACACCAGGGCCGCCATACGTGTGGACTCGTGACTAGATGCTTCCAGGAGCATCCTCTCCCTGCCTCCGTCGCCACTTATCCCTCACTGCAGGACGTGCATAGGGTGGAGTATGGTGGAAAAGGTGGCAGGGAAACAAACCTGCATAGTGGGTGATTAAGGTGGCGATGGATCATGCAATCGCAGCGACACCCTCTCTTCCTATCAATCAGCTATGGGTGCAGGTTCAGGACCCGAAACGTGCACCTACTGAGTGGAGGCGCAGCAGCTGGCCAGTTACCTCATCCAGAGGGCTGCCCTCACAGTAGCTTGCATTTACTGGAACTTGATTTCGAAGTTTTTCACTCCGGGTTTTCCTGTAGGGGTTTGCTCCCTTAGCCTTTGACTATCCCTAGCCGCCTACAAGGCAGTAGGAACCATAACCCTGGCCAAAGGAGGCTAAGGGTGTACTAAGACTTGTCCAAGGTGTCCACCCAGGCTAGTGGAGGGAAGGAGGTGCCTTACATCTCTATTCTAGACCGGCTCCAAGCAGAGTCTAGCCACTGCCCTATCATCATCATAGTTTGGTTCTGTCTCCACTGTCTGTGTTTGCTTTTCCACATTTACCTTTTTCACAAACTTAACAAGTCTATGTTTTTGAATCTTCTCAGTGTCAGGATGATAAATCAAATAAGCAGGGCTGTTCTTGTCATAACCGACAAAAAGTCCCCGGTCACACTTGGAATCAATCTTTCCCTTGTTCTGTTTGTATGTGTAACATACAGATCCAAACTTCTGCATTTTGGACAAATTTGGTTTTTTACCTGTCAGCATCTGGTAAGGGGTCTTCCCTGTTCGCTTATTAAAGCATCTGTTCTGTACTATGGCCGCCGTTTGGACAGCATAGTTCCAGAGACATTTGGGTAGCTGACTTTCAATTAGCATACATCTGCCCATTTTAAAAAGAGTACACCAGCCCCTCTCAGCGGTACTGTTTTGGTGAGGTGAATATGGGGCTGATGTATCGTGTTTAATTCTATTCTTCCTTAACAGGGTCTGGAAATCCCTGCACATAAACTCTGTGCCATTATCAGACCTGATACACTTTACTTTTCCATAAGGGGCTGTATCTGCTAGGAACTTTTCAGTTGCCTGCACCGTATCACTTTTTGCCTTAAGAAAATGTACAAACACTGCATTTGAATAATCATTAGTGAATGACTGTACATATTTGTACCCATCAATAGACTCATTGGTTACTGGACCTGCTAGGTCTGTGTGCACCATTTGTAAGGGTGCCTCTGCTCTTGTATCAGGGTCTCTACTTCGGGTTTGTACAAACTTTCCCTGAATACATACCTCACACTCTTGATCAGGCTTAATAGTCTTGCCCTTAATCTGCATACCATTAACCATCTTTTGTAATCTTAGCACATCCTCATAGTTGCAGTGGCCTAATATTTCATGCCATGCCTGCATGTCGTGACAAGTATTACACTTATCACTATCCTCAATCTCAGTGTGCAAATAATTCAATTTGTCGTACACATGAATGTTAAACCTGGTACTGTCATTATGTGCCAACATGTCCTGTCCTTGTTTAAATGTGACTGTTGCTCTAGATGCGGTGGCTGACTTCACCGAGAAAATGTCCTGGGGTAAGATGGTATAAACAATGCATTTCTCAGCGTGGCTCTACGTCGTTGTCCCGTACTGTCGATCAGAAACACCTCTGCATTTCCCTTACATTGTGCGACGCCTCTGCACAGGGTGCCGTCTGCCAACTCCACATCGTGCATCCCTGGCTTGAACGTGTCGTCAAAGCTTTTAAACTTGGCTATGTCGGTGACGATGTGGGAAGTAGCTCCAGTGTTAACCATCAAGCCCTTCTCCTTGGTGCTGCGTGCTTGGCTGCTCCTGAACTCCAATGTCTGCATCCTTGATCCTGAAGGCATAATCTGCTGCTGCTGCTCCAGATCCATTGCCACTCTCATCTGCGACTTTGCTTGTCTCATCTTGTTTATCTTTACGTCTACAAGTGGCATTGTTGTGGGTGTCACTTTTACAATAACTGCACCATGTCTTTCGCCGACATGCTTTCGCTCGGTGACCCTTCATGCCACACTTGAAACATACAATGTCAGCATCCTCATTGCTCCTGTACTGTGCTCTTGACTTGGCGGGCCCCCGCCCGGCTCTCGCCACAGTCTTCATCACATTATCGCTGGACTCTATTGTGGTTAGCTTCTCTGTGGCTTCAAAACTACACAGCTTTGTTTTGAATTCTGCAAATGTTATCTTGTCCTCATTGTGTGCTACATGTATTGCAAATGGCTTAAAACTTTCAGGCAGCCCTTTTAAAACCATACACTAGCAATCAGCAAGCCATCTCCTAATGTTTCACCTGAGTTCCGCAGCGCCGTAATGGCGGTCTCCACCCTGATGATGTAGTCTGTAACGGTCTCGCTGCTCGTCTTCTGAAGCGATGTCAACAGGGTTTATAGGTTGATAATGTGGGGCTTCCCCTTCCCGGCATAGTACTCCCTCAATATCTTTAATGCATTTCTTGCATTGCCAGGTGCATCTGTCATAATTAACGAGAGGCTTTTATCATCCAAAAGTTGAATCAACTCGGCGTACGCATCTGCGTTCTTCTTACCGTCTGCCGCTACCTCATCTTGACTGTTGGGTTCTCTCAGAACCGTATCCTTTAATCCTAATAAATACAAATGTCCCAGCACTTTAGTCTCCCACAGTTTGTACTTCATTTCATCTCCGTCAAACATGAGTCGAGGCAGCCGGCTTGCTCCTCGTGGATCCATGATGCTATTTATTAGCCATTAGCACGCTGTCTGTCACGACTTTCTACTGGCGATAAAACATAAAAAAAACCTTCCCAAGTTGCTTCTGGGCCCATAACCTGTTGAGCTTCGCAGCTTCATCAGCGCTGAACCCGGGGAATAATCTCACGGAGGCAATGATACTCTTTAGCCCTTATGACATCTTTATTAACACTCATCATGATCTCAAACTTTCTCTAGTCGCAGCGGGGAGAACTCTGAACTTTTTTTTTTACAGACATAACAAGCCTGGGCATGGCCTAAACAAAATGTGGTGTCACAACATGAGTTTCAGGCTTGTGACTTGTGACCCACTGTGGTGAAAACAAAACACTATACCTCATTAAACTGCATTACAATCACATTTCACATATTGTAACAACTGAGTACATTAAATAAAAGAATATCTCTTCACAAGTTGCATGTCTATAATACAAAGTCAGTAACTGTTAGGACTGGGACTGTTTTGGCCTCTAGAGGCCGCTGTTATTTCCTTATCTTGTCTTGTTTGTTTTGGCCTCTAGAGGCCGCCACTGTTCCTGTGTTTTGTGTTTGTGTTGATTGCCTGTTTGTCCTCATTAGTGTCACCTGTTTCCCATTTAGTTTTGTGTATATATACTCCCTCAGTTTGGTCCCTAGTCACGGAGTCTTTGTGCCACCTATGCTTTGTTTCCTCTTTCCCTTGCTTATGCGCTTGTATTTTTTGGTATTTTGTTTTCTTTGGATTAGTTCTACCCTTTTGGATCTTCTGAGTGTTTTGCATTTTGCCTTTTCTTTTCTTTGGACTTTGTACTACCTTTTTGGATCTTCTGAGCATTTTGCATTTGGCCTCTTCTTTTCTCATTTTTTGGACTTTGAACCTTTGGATTATACTTTTTGTTTTTTGCCCTGGATTGTATATAGTGTATATATTGTAAATAAACTGTTTTTTGATACTCTACTTTCGCCTCGCGCCTCTGCACTTGAGTCATTCCCCTGGTGGCCTAGTGGGGGTTTGCTGGATCACTACACCAGCGATCCGGGTTTGATTCCAGCAAAACAGTAACTGCAGCCTGAGCTCCTGAGTCTAATAGACTGTGATAAGTATACAATGATTGTGTGAGTTGCATGTGAACAAGTCCTATAATAAGTCTTATTTCCCAAGATTCAGGGGATTTCAAGCAGATTTTCTTCAGAGCTGTTGCAAAAATCAACATCTCTCACAGACCTATCCAGCTACTGTTGTCAAAATCAAAGTGAGGCTCACCCCCAAAACAGCACATGTACCATGTACATACACAGGGTAGAGTAAGTACAGGGATATCCTATTAATGAATACGAGCAGTAGCCGGACAGCCAACACGTGTGTGTATGTAGTAAGCCTGCTGCAGCATTTTATCATTTTGGCTTGTGAACATGCATGTTACCGATACCATAAACATAAAAGGATGTCGCACGGCCTTTATATGTAGTCTACAGTGCAGTCTGGGAATACAGTATGTTATGTCGATGCACGAAGTTCCCATGCCCTATTAAAATCCAACAGGACTCGCCAAGCTTGCTTTTCACTGCATTCGTGTCACAAGCAAAAAAAAAAAACTAAGCTAGGACCTACTCTTAAATATAAATTTGTACTATAAACTCTTCAGCTCAATCCCACATAATGGTTTATTTTGTTGATTCTTTAAAACCTTATTAATTAAAAACAGCAGGCATATCTCGGTATCTGCAATACAAACAAGCCACAATTCTAAGTAGCCATGTTCTAAAACTATTTTTTTTCTCTCTCACTTTTTTTTTTTTTGGATGGGGAGGCATGCACCGAATCCATGCCACTCACGTGACGCTAAAATTTGTTCCTCAGCTCCACCAATCAAATTACTGGAAAGGCTATAGCCAGAGGTGTTCTAGAACAGGGCTTCTCAACCTTTTCTGCTTCGAGGCCCACCTATCCAAGAAGTTCGGCTAGAGGAGGTGGAGTAGCTTTGGTTTTTAAAAACCGATTCAAGGTACAGACGATCTCTGTCGAGGGCTTTTCCTCATTTGAAGTACAGTGCGTAAAAGTGGACACTGGTACAACTCCATTGGTGTGTGCACTTGTATACAGGCCGCCAAAATCAGATAAAAACTTATAAATGAGTTCTCCAATTTCCTGTCTCATTATGTTACATTCTATGACCATCTGTTGGTTTTAGGTGATTTTAATATTCATGTCTGTTGCCCGGGTAAACCCATGGTTAGTGAGTTCTGTTCTTTATTGGATTCTTTTGGCCTTATCCAACGCATCAATCAGCCAACCCATATTCATGGCCACACTTTGGATCTCATTTTATCCTATGGGTTTTCCATTGATTCCATGTGCATTGAGGATGCATCTATCTCCGATCATATGCCTATTGTGGTCAGCGTAAAATTATTTCACCACCTGTTTATAACCAGATCTTCTGGTCACTACTCCCGTCATATTAACTCTTTCACTGCAAAGAAGTTCTCTCAATGTTATTTAATAAATGACATTACCACCTCTATTTCCACTGCACATCAGCACCTCTCCAGTCCAGAGGAGTTAATGCTCCTTTTCAATACCTCCTGTGTTGCAATCTTATACACTGTGGCTCCTCTTAAATTTAGACATCCCAATTTTAAATCCCAACAGTGGCTTGATGAGTCTGCCCGCCTCCTCAGGCAGGTCTGTCATAGAGCTGAGCGGAAATGGAAGAAGGACCACCTCATGGTGTCCCTAGAAATGTTCCGAACTCCTCTGTCAAATTTCCAGGCTGCTGCTAAGAAAGCTAGAGCTAAGCATTACTCTGACATCATAGAAAAACATTCCCACCGGCCAAAAATTTTATTTAGTTGCATCAACTCAATTATTAACCCCCAAGTGTCCCCAGAGGTCGAGGCATCCACCGACCGCTGTGAGAAATTCTTGAAGTTTTTCATTGAGAAAATTGACCACATTAGGGCACAGTTTTCTCCTGTTGTATCTGAACCCCCCCCCCCCCCCCCCCCCGCCCCCCCATACCTCCCCAGTGCCACAGCTACCTTTGACCACTTTCAGGCAGTTTCATACACTGAGCTGTGGGACACTGTAAAACACATGAAAACTTCAACAGCCCCTCACGACCCTATCCCTTCCCTGATTATTAAAGCTGTATTTGATGTTATTGGTCCAAGCATTCAAATCATTCTAAATTCCTGCCTTGCCACCGGGAGTATTCCCACCTGTTTTAAGCTCGCGGTAGTCCAGCCTCTGCTTAAAAAGCATAACCTTGATCCAAAATGTTTAAAAAATTTTAGGCCCATCTCTAAACTCCCATTCATTTCAAAAATTATAGAAAAGGTTGTGTTAACACAGTTGCTTCCCTTCCTTAATTCAGCAGAAATCCTAGAGCCATTTCAATCTGGCTTTAAGGCCCGTCATAGCACTGAGACAGCCCTGTTAAAGGTAACAAACGACCTGCTGCTCACCCTCGACTCTGGTGATAATGTCATTCTTATCCTGTTAGGCCTTAGTGCTGGATTTGACACTGTAGACCACACAAAACTGCTGGCCCGGCTTGAACAGTGGGTTGGGATTAAGGGTTATGCTCTAAAATGGTTCCACTCATACCTCCAGCAAAGAACCTTTTCAGTGTCCATAGGCCAATACTCCTCACCCCCTGCCCCTGTGTCTTGCGCTGTCCCCCAGGGGTCCATCCTGGGTTCTTTTTTGCCTTTATATGCTCCCACTGGGTAACATCATTAGAAAATTTAATATTACATTCCACTTTTATGCTGACGATTCCCAATTGTACCTCCCTCTAAAATCTGGAAATTCCTTGTAGCCTCTTCTGGACTGCCTTAAAGAAATTAAAAACTGGATGGCCAATAACTTCCTCCAGTTAAATGAAGACAAAACTGAGGTCATAATCTTCGGCCCCCCAAAATCCAGAAATTCCATCTCTGGCAACCTTGGCTCTCTTACTCCATTTGTCAAAACCCATGCAAGAAACCTGGGTGTTATTCTAGACTCCCAACTCAGCCTTGACAAACAAGTCTCTTCTGTTGTTAAGACTAGTTTCTACCAATTAAGGGTCATTGCAAAACTTAAATCTTTTCTGTCATACAATGACCTGGAAAAAGTCATCCATGCCTTTATAACTTCACGTTTAGATTACTGTAACTCCCTTTAATTTGGTCTCCCTCAAACACTGGTGTCACGGCTTCAAATTATCCAAAATGCGGCTGCTACGTTGCTTACTAACACAAAAAAACATGAGCACATCACACCTGTCCTAGCCTCATTGCACTGGCTTCCTGTCCAGTCTAGGATTCAATTTAATATCCTGTTCATGGTTTTTAAAGCTCTTCATGGCTTGGATCCCAACTTCTTAGCTGCTACTATTCATCCCCCTGAGGCTCCCATGTCTCTTAGATCTTCCAACAGAGGCCTCCTCCATGTTCCCCGAACTCGTCTTAAGCTAAAAGGTGACAGAGCTTTTGCGGTCGCTGGTCCTCGGCTGTGGAACCTTCTGCCTCCTGACATTAGAAATGCTCCCTCTATTATTGTTTTTAAATCCAAGCTTAAGACACACCTTTTCACATTAGCATTCCCTACAATTTAACTGTTTTTGTTTTGTCATGCCAGAAATTAATTGTTTGTCTTTTGTTGCTGATGTTTAATTCAGTTGTTTTTGTTTCTTTATATATTTTATATCTATTTATTTTTACACTCTGTACAGCACTTTGATCAGTGTAAACTGTGTTTAAATGTGCTTTATAAATAAATTTTACTTACTTATTTACTATCCATACTTGTAATGAGTCGGGGCCCATTAAAAAAATATCCCTAATTATTGTGGCTCCTCTATTCTGTTAGAATGTAATAATCTATTGAAAAGTATATTAATGGACTGCAACATCACTGCCTGTTACAGATGGGAGCCCAGGAATTAAATAAATGCAAGAAAAATGAACTGTTTTTAATTATAGATATTGTATTTAAAACTGTATGGATGTGGCAGAAGCCAACATAAAACCATGTATGCAGGACATTCTCAGTCAAAAGGGATTAATGATTCAAAAGTGGAGTCTGGGCAATTAACACAAGAGCTTATTTCCATGTACAGCAAACAAGCAAGTTATTAAAACCAAGAAGTACACTCAAAAGAAGTGGATATACAAACCATTCAGTGGGATAGATCCTTACATGCTGACAAAGAAGGATTTTTCCTGTGAGTTGTAAAATTATCCATCCGTTGAGTTCTCCAACATCTCAAACTCCCTGGTGCTGCAGACATCATTCTACATGGACAAACAGTGGAAATCTGGAATAGCATGGAGGCGTACAACTCTTTATATGTGGCTGGGTGAAAGATCTGGGGATCCGGACACTACAAGATAGACGGTGGTAGACTTATCTAAGTGCAGGAAGAGTGTTTATTAGCAGGCATTATATTTATAAAAAAACACAAACAAAAGCAGAATCATAAAGCAGAGTATTTAAACAGCATTTTAAACATGGCTAGAAGCAAACGTGACAGTGATAATGATAATACTTCGCAACGCCTCTGTGAAAACAGCATCCGTATCCATATCTGTCCGTATCTGCTGATTGCGCTCAAATCAGTATCAGGTGTTTCCCATAACAACTGGGTCCCAAGAATGGGTAACACACACTCCATGAACGCGTGCATGGGGAAAAATATTTGTGACCCACTAGATGGTGCTTCATGGCCCATTAGCCCAGTGGTTGAGCAACACTGTTCTAGAACATCTCTGCTGTCGGCCTGAGCCCGCCTTAAAGTAATCCAAAAAACAATACCCGAGGCATCTGCTGAAATGTGGCAGATATTTTGGTCTAGGTTTTTTTTCGAGTCTGTCGGTCATGGTTAAAAACCGGGACATTTCCGGGGGACAGCTTCAGCTGGGGACTGGCCACCAAAAATGGAGACTGTCTCCAGAAAACGGGGATGTCTGGTCTCCCTACTTAAGATATCACTTTACAAATGCTGTACCATGATAAGATATTCAGTTATTTAATACAATTTTAAAATTGTGAAACAGTCTAAGGTCATTTTGAACATTTCAGTGCTTTGATAACTGAAATTCTACCAGATGTTTAATGCTGGGATCAAACTGCATAACTTCAGCCCCATTCTGACACATTTTTTATAATGACTGACAAATTTCCAGCGTTTGGTCCGAATATGAACATCAGAAATGACAAACAGGCTTTCTAGTGTGACATAATCGAAAAACAGTGATGTGGCATCTGTGACTCCTCACAACACCCAGACAACTAGTCTAAAGCCTAGGTCACAACCGGACGTACGATTTTTTGGCCATGCGATTTTTGGCGTTTCCCAAATCGCTGCATTTTTTTTTGTTCGTGGAGAAAGACGCACGTTGGCCGTAAGTTTGTCTTGCAACCTGAAAAAAACGTAAGTGCCCGTAGAGTTTGTTTGACATGACAAAGAACCTCTGTGGCCGGTCTGCGGCCAGTCTACCGCTCGAAAATCAGCACGTCACACGCGCGCCCTCCGTGCGTTTCACGCGTGCCCTCCGTGCGTTTCTTGCATTTTTTGCACGTAGACCGGCCGTAGGAGCACGTACGGCCGGTTGTGACCGAGGCATTACATGTCAGAATTTGTATTTTCTCACCTAGTTTGACAAATCCTACGATGTGTTCCTTGATAGCCATGATTGACAATTCCTTGACCCTCCTCCCTGATGACACGCAAGAACTTGAACAATGATTACTTGAGGTCAAACTTGTAGAGTTGCCAGTCTCCTGACTAAAACACAGTAAGAATTTATGACACTATGATTGCCAAATCTGACATGAGGACAAAAATATTGTGTCGTTTGTTCCTGGCATAAATATTCATCTTGTCGTGCATCCTCCCCTGACATAGGACATGTGGATATACTGTATGTATGCTTTCACTTGCATTTAGTTAAAAAAATAGTTCATGTAATTAATGTAATCACATATATGTATAAACATGAATACACATTTACAGAACACATACTGACACCATACGATGCACAATTCCCCTCAGCCATGTTCCAAAATCAAGTGAAAATCTCCCTGAAACATGGAGGCTGTAATATTAAGGTTCATGGTTTTAGAATGAGATTTTCAATAAGCACATAGAGCTGTGATGGTCGAGTATCTACATCATTTTGGTGATGTATATAAGAACTGTTTTAATCCCAGCTTTGTGTATTTCCAGAGTTTTGGACACTTTGTAGTCAAAAAAATTCAACATAAATTTCACCTATGTACTGTTTTTTCCTAAGCTACATTTCTGAAAGTTTCCTTCAATTGCTATCTTTGTTTAAATCAAGGCAAGACACTGGGATATTTTTATGTCTCGCTTATTCTTTTTCCATCCTTTAACAAGTTTGTAAAAAAACCCTCTGTGATGATTTTTGGTTGTAAATCAGGATATGACGATGTGGATGATGCCATATACTTACTGCTTTTAGAGAAGTGTTGAATTCATAAGTGGTGAGTTATACAAACAATGCCTTCCACAATTACTGGCACCCCTTTTAAAGATTAGTCAAAAGGATTTGATTAAAAAAAAACTTTTGCTGAAGTAGCTTCAATTCAAGCTGAAAAATTGAGAAAAAATCCAACCTTTATATAACCTCTAAAATAAATTTATTCAGAGAAAACCAAATTGCTCATCAAGAAATAATTATTTTCAACAAAAACACATGTGCCACAATTATTGGCACCCCTGTATTTAATACTTTGTACAATCTTTACAAAGGGTGCAAATAATTGTGGAGGGCACTGTAGTAAACCCCAGATAAAGACTTTTTGGTGGAAACTTGAAATATTTTTACTGTTTCTTGTAAAAACAGAAAATATGAAGCAATGTTTACTCCCAGAATTCTCAATATTTTTGTGATTATTGTAAATAATAATAATAATAATAATAATACAACTAAACACAGTAATACAATGTATTTAAAGAAGAAGAAATAAAAGGAACACAGTATGTAAACATGGCTTTAACATTAACATCTATCCATTATTCATAACCACTTATCCTGTGCAGGGTCGCAGGCAAGCTGGAGCATATCCCAGCTGACTATGGGCGAGAGGCAGGGTACACCCTGGACAAGTTGCAAGGTCATGGCCAGGCCAACACATAGAGACAAACAACCATTCACACCTACGGTCAATTTAGACCCACCAATTAGCCTAACCTGCATGTCTTTGGACTGTGGGGGAAACGGGAGCAACCGGAAGAAACCCACACGGACACAAGGAGAATATGAAAACTCCACACAGAAAGGTCCCCATCAGCCACTGGGCTCAAACCCAGAACCTTCTTGCTGTGAGGCGACAATGCTAAGCACTACACCACCATGCCACCCCTGGCTTTAACATTACTCTTTTTATAATTTTTATTGTGAATGTGCACATGTATTACATTTTGAGATTTCAGTACTGATATCTCTGTATAGAAATGGTTATCGCTGAATGGATAAATACGTTCTAGGAAAAGAAGATTGCTGGCAGCAATGTGCTATATAAGAATGTATCATTACTGTAAGACAGAGATCACATTTTTATCCACTAATCCACAAACCTGCCTCCTTCATCATTGCTCATTTGCAATATGACAACTTTGTAAATAAACTTTATTTGCATTTACTGGATAATTTACAGTCATCAGTTAATAGTAATACTGAGACTGAAAAAAGTTAGGCTTTACTATATCACAGGGTTTTTTTTTTTTTTAAATCTTATGTCCTGGGTGTTATATAACACCTTCATATTTACACTTTCAGGTGAAGCGGAACAGTTCACACGATACCTACAAGCTTTTAACAAAATAATATGCTCAGCCAAAATGACGCTCTGAGCCCTGTATTCTTAGTCGAAGTCTGCACTTTGGTGCACCACTCTTAACCTTGATTAAGAGCCAAGCTCTTTCCAGATAAGTTTGTTTCAGCGAAGGAGTCAGAAACACAAACATTTTTCATTTGCTCAAATCAAAGTCCATAAATCTTACGATGTGTTCTCTGCTGGACAGCATTTAATGGCACAACTTGAACTTACAGTACCCTTTTTTTTAAAGTACCAAACATGCAATTTGCAGCCTTTTTAAATGATGTAAGCTTTTTCTACATGCCCAATATTCACTGTGCACGTGTTCACATTGAGAATGAGAAGGGCACTTGGTAGAGGGCATACCTCCACCAATCGACTTATCAACGTCAAAATGAACTCAATTGAACATAGGATAATGCTAAACTGTACACCACATTTCATCAAAATCCATTCACTACTTTTTGAGTTATGGTGGGAACAGGCAAGCAAACAAACAAACAAACAAACAAATGGAGCCAAAAACATAACCTCCTCCAACAAAGTTGGTGGAGGTAATTATTCTTCATTAGTTAGAAATGAGTGTCCACTTCCACTAAGGGAGGTTAGCATGTAAGCTTATTATCAAATTTATGCTCCCACTCTTTGTGATCTCCAGAAAAAAGGTCACTAAGTTTCACTTATGTAATAAGGTACAATCACATGATACTCACCTGACAATGCCAAATCTAATCATTTGGAACAGCAGATATGCTTGGGGAAGTATACAAGGGTGTTTCTGACCACCAGCAAAAGCAGTAATGGAAAATGAGGTCTTGCGGGTCATCTCTGGGTCACAAGCAAGACTCTGTGATCGAATTGCTGAATTCTGTTGAACATGGGAAGAATCAGTAGTCAGTGTACATAGCAAATGATAAGCCCAGGCCTGGTCCAGTGCATCCTGTCCCAGCAGGCTGTCTGGGTCTGCCAGAGAGAACCACATTCGGCAGTGGGTTGATTTGGGATTAGTGAAAAGGTTCACCTCCATCTTACCAAAACCACTTGAAGAGATTCTGTACAAGGTGCAGAGATTCTCATTAACCTTTTTATACTCTACTGGTTGATGTAGCTGACTGTGGCTGCCATCTTTAGTCTGAGTATTGTCAATACAAACCTGGCACACATTAGGGTGACAGAGTGACAAGAATTCTTAGTGAATCTAGCTTCACGATGATAAAATGTGTGGTGGTTCTTTGGTGTTAAGGAGCTCTAGGGGGCCAGAACACTGTCACGTGTGCAAGGAGAGCAGTTGTGTCCTGAATGGCCTGCTCCCTGGTGAGGGCCCAAAGGAGCCAGTCGTACTTGAGTCCGGTCTTGGTCTCGAGACCAGTCTCAAAACCACTTTTTGAAGGTCTCGGCTTTGTCTCGGAATCGAACACATTTTTCTCGCCCTTGTATTGGTCTCGGACATAGAAGACTCTGAATTTTATTTCAAGACCAGTCAAGACCACAGATATGGGGATATCAGTAAATTGCCAAAGCATTTTCTGATTTATTTATTAAGATAATTACTGTGATTGGATGTAAAACTTCCTACTTCAAACTGTAGTATGTCTCTGACGTAAGAGGAATACTGGAGCACATACAGGCAGGAAATTATGCCAATACAGACTTTATTTTTACTATTTTTGTTGCTTGTCAGCTTTACTATACTCATTCACCTATTCTCACACACACACACACACACACACACACACACACACACACACACACACACACACACACACAGGTGCTCTTGTTGGGAGAGCCTTTGACTCTTCACTTTCTCCCTCCTTTTTTCTGCTCACTGTAACACACACACACACACACAACATTAATTGACAACAGATGTAATGACTTTGCCACTCACCTTCCCTGGCCCTGCCCTTGATTCACAAACCAACCCCACAAATGCAACCAGTAATGTGACTCATTGCTAATTTGAAATTTTCATTACTGTTAATGGCCTTCACCCTTCCCCACCCCCCTTCACACCCAATGATCTGGTCTTTGTTTTCAGTCTCACCCTGCTTTGGGCTTAGTCTTAACTTGATCTCACCCCTCAAAGTCTTGGTCTTCTTTCAGTCTTGATACACTTAGTGGTCTTGAAAACAACACTCAGAGCCAATCCCCAAATTTAGTCAGCATCCGTCTATCTTGTGAGATAATGGGTTGAGCATTAGTAGCAGTCAGTCTGGTTGAGAGCAGCATCTGGAGTGACTCAGAAGTCCGATCCTTGCGTGACAATCTTTCCCGCACAGGTTGCAGGTGAACTGGGAATGCAGATTGGGGACCTGAGTTTCTTGTCTTTGCTGTCTCTGCTTCCTGCACTGTCTTCTTACCTCTGACTGTCTGAGCTTTTCCTTGCCTGTTTTGATGCCTTCATGTATAGCATGGCTCCAACTTCTGCGGTCACCAGCAAGTAGTTCCCAGCTATCTTGGTCAATTCCAGTGAGTTTCATATCATGCTTGCAGATGTCTTTAAAGCGCAGTGCTGGACGGCCTACAGGGCAAAAACCAGTGGCCAGCACTCCGCATAAGATGGTCTTAGGAATTCGACTGTCTTGCATACAGTATACGTGCCCCAGCCAACGTAAACAGTGCTGGAAAAGAAGGAAATGCATGCTTTGGGAACTGGCTTGCTGCAGCACTGTAGTGTAGGTGTAATTAATGATTTTGTGTATTTAAGATTGGATAAGTGATCACTCTTTAATAATTACATGAAATCAGTCTCATTAAATTTGAAGGTTAATAGTTAAAATGAATCAATCCTATTGAATCGTTTAATTTGACTCATTTGAATTGAATCATACCATAGAATCAGTCTCATTTGATTCGTTTGAAGTGAATCATTCAGTGAATCAAGTGAATCATTTAGTGAATCAAGTGAATCATTTAAAGAATCAATTGTAGAATCGTTTAAAATTTGATAATTCAAATTATCACTTACCAAACTGCATCTAATTATTCATACACCTTAAGAGTTCCCCTCCTAGAACTGTCACCTTATTGTGGTGGAGGGGTTTGTGTGCTTGAATGATCCTAGGAGCTATGTTGTCGGGGGCATTATGCCCCTGTCAGGGTTTCCCAAGGCAGACAGGTCCTAGGTGACAGGCCAGACCAAGAGCAGTTCACCAAAAACGCCTATGGAGAAAAAATCAAGGACCGTGACGTTGCCCGGTATGACGCAGCCGGGGCCTCACCCTGGACCCAGGCCCGGGGTTGGGGCTCATATGCGAGCGCTTGGTGGCCGGGCCTTTGCCCATGGGGCCCGGCCGGGCTCAGCCCGAAGAGGTGACATGGGCCCGACCTCCTGTGGGTTCACCACCCACAGAGGTAGCAGTAGGGGATTGGTGCAGTGTGGATTGGGTGGCAGTCGAAGGCAGGAGCCTCGACGACCTGATCCCCGGACACAGCGGCTGGCTGTTGGGATATGGAATGTCACTTCGCTGGGGGGGAAAGAGCCTGAGCTTGTGCGGGAGGTTGAGAGGTACCGGCTAGAGATAGTCGGGCTCACCTCCATGCACAGCTTGGGCTCTGGAACCCAGCTCCTCGAGAGGGGCTGGACTTTCCACTTCTCTGGAGTCGCCCGTGGTGAGCGGCGGCGGGCTGGTGTGGGCTTGCTTATAGCTCCCCAGCTCAGCCGCCATGTGTTGGAGTTTACCCCAGTGAACGAGAGGGTCGCCTCTCTGCACCTTCGGATTGGGGAGAGGGCTCTTGCTGTTGTTTGTGCCTACGGGCCAAATAGCAGTATAGAGTATCCGGCCTTCTTGGAGTCCCTGGGAGAGGTACTGAGGGGTGCTCAGACTGGGGACTCCATTGTGCTACTGGGGGACTTCAATGCTCACGTGGGCGACGACAGTGACACCTGGAGGGGCGTGGTTGGGAGGAACGGCCTCCCCGATCTGAACCCGAGTGGTGTTTTGTTATTGGACTTCTGTGCTAGTCACGGTTTGTCCATAACGAACACCATGTTCGAGCATAGGGGTGTCCATAAGTGCACATGGCACCAGGACACCTTAGGTCGGAGATCGATGATCGACTTTGTAGTCGTTTCATCTGATCTCCGGCCCTATGTCTTGGACACTCGGGTGAAGAGAGGGGCTGAGCTGTCAACTGATCACCACCTGGTGGTGAGTTGGATCCGCTGGCAGAGGAGGAAGCTGGACAGACCTGGCAGGCCCAAACGTATGGTGAGGGTCTGCTGGGAACGTCTGGCCGAGCACTCTGTTGGGGAGGTCTTTAACTCCCACCTCCGGGAAAGCTTTTCCCAGCTTCTGAGGGAGGCGGGGGACATTGAGTCTGAGTGGACCACGTTCTCTACCTCCATTGTGGATGCAGCTGTTTGGAGCTGTGGCCGCAAGGGCTCCGGTGCCTGTCGTGGCGGCAATCCCAGAACCCGGTGGTGGACACCGGAAGTAAGGGATGCCGTCAAGCTGAAGAAGGAGTCCTATCGGGCCATGTTGACCTCCGGGACTCCTGAGGCAGCTGACGGGTATCGGCAGGCCAGGCGTGCTGCAGCTCGGGCAGTTGCGGAGGCAAAAACTTGGAACTGGGAGGAGTTCAGGGAGGCCATGGAGAAGGACTATCGGTCGGCCTCGAATAAATTCTGGCAAACTGTCCGGCGCCTCAGGAGGGGGAAGCAGTACTCTGCCAACACTGTTTACAGTGCGGGTGGGGAGCTGTTGACCTCGACTGGGGACATTGTCGGGCGGTGGAAGGAATGCTTTGAGAATCTCCTCAATCCCACCATCATGTCTTCCACTGAGGAGACTGAGGCTGATGACTCAGAGGTGGACTCGTCCATTACCCAAGCCGAAGTCACTGAGGTGGTTTGCAGGCTCCTCGGTGGCACGGCACCGGGGGTGGATGAGATCCGCCCTGAGTATCTCAAGTCTCTGGATGTTCTGGGGCTGTCTTGGTTGACACGCCTCTGCAACATCGTGTGGCGGTCGGGGACAGTGCCTCTGGAGTGGCAGACTGGGGTGGTGGTCCCTCTTTTTAAGAAAGGGGACCGGAGAGTGTGCTCCAATTATAGGGGAATCACACTTCTCGGCCTCCCAGGGAAGGTTTACTCCAGGGTACTGGAGAGGAGAATTCGACCAATAGTCGAACCTCGGATCCAGGAGGAACAATGCGGTTTTCGTCCTGGTCGCGGAACACTGGACCAGCTCTATACCCTTCATAGGGTGCTCGAGGGTTCATGGGAGTTTGACCAACCAGTCCACATGTGCTTTGTGGATCTGGAGAAGGCATTCGACCGTGTCCCCCATGGTATTCTGTGGGGGGTGCTTCGGGAGTATGGGGTTCGGGGCTCTTTGCTAAGGGCTGTCCGGTCCCTGTACGAACGGAGCAGGAGTCTGGTTCGCATTGCCAGCAGTAAGTCAGACCTGTTCCCAGTACATGTTGGACTCCAGCAGGGCTGCCCTTTGTCACCGGTTCTGTTAATAATTTTTATGGACAGAATTTCTAGGCGCAGCCAGGGGCCGGAAGGAATCCTGTTTGGGAACCACAGGATTCCATCTCTGCTTTTTGCAGATGATGTCCTGTTGGCTTCTTCAAACCAGGACCTTCAGCATGCACTGGGGCGTTTTGCAGTCGAGTGTGAAGCGGCTGGGATGAGAATCGGCACCTCCAAGTCCGAGGCCATGGTTCTCGACTGGAAAAGGGTGGCTTGCCCTCTCCAGGTTGGTGGAGAAGTCCTGCCTCAAGTGGAGGAGTTTAAGTATCTTGGGACCTTGTTCACGAGTGAGGGAAGGATGGAGCATGAGATTGACAGGCGGATCGGTGCAGCCTCCGCAGTGATGCGGTCGCTTTACCGGTCCGTCGTGGTGAAGAAGGAGCTGAGTCAAAAGGTGAAGCTCTCAATTTACCGGTCGAGCTACGTTCCGACTCTCACCTATGGTCATGAGCTTTGGGTAATGACCGAAAGAACAAGATCGTGGATACAAACGGCCGAAATGAGTTTCCTTCACAGGGTGGCTGGGCGCTCCCTTAGAGATAGGGTGAGAAGCACAGTCACTCGGGAGGAGCTCGGAGTAGAGCCGCTGCTCCTCCACATCGAGAGGAATCAGCTGAGGTGGCTCGGGCATCTTTTTCGGATGCCTCCTGGACGCCTCCCTGGGGAGGTGTTCCAGGCATGTCCCCCCGGGAAGAGGCCCCGGGGAAGACCCAGGACACGCTGGAGGGACTATGTCTCTCGGCTGGCCTGGGAATGCCTCGGTGTTCTTCCTGAGGAGCTGGCCGAGGTGTCTGGGGAAAGGGAAGTTTGGGCTTCCATGCTTAGACTGCTGCCTCCGCGACCCGGTCCCGGATAAGCGGAAGAAGACGAGACGAGACGAGACCTTAAGAGTTCTTTTGCGATGTGGGCAACTTCAAAAGTATTTAGAACAGCAGATAGACACCACGCACAATTTCAATAATAATGGAGTTTATTATAAAAAGATAAAAAAGGAAATTAATAAAAAAAGGAAAAAATAAGAATTTAATAATTGAATGGCAACAGAATGAAATCTTTATAACAGAGTGGGTCTCTGTATGTGTGTGTGTGTGGGTGTAGCCGAGTGATTAGCTATATGGCCACACTAGACACCATGTGGTCATGGCCTAAGGCCACGTGTTTAGCTTTGTGGCTAACAGACAAAGAGGCTAGGCCTAGTGGTGATTAGCTATACATGCTAACTAGACAAAGAAAAGCTAGACCTAGTGAACTATGTGTGTCAAAAACCAGAAATTAATTATTAAAATACATTCAAACAGTCATCTGTAGTTTATATGGCTTTAAATGTAAACAGGAAAATTACTATCAAGGTTGAATTAAACTTAGGACTTGTGGTATTTATCTAATACTGATACAGAGGAGGGTTGGCTCCTGTGGCTAACTCCACGTGTTTGTGGGGGAGGAGCTAAGACCCCCCCCCCCCAGGAATGTGGTCATACCAGGCAGAGCCAATGTGATATTTATCTATAAGAACAAAGGGAGAGGAGGAGGGGCTCTTCCTAAGCATGCAAAGGCCCTTTTTAGAGGCAAAACATTCTGAAATCTTAATGATGTCACAATATGACTGAGTTAAATGAAATTAGAATGTTAGGAGAGAGAGAGAACATGCAATACTTATTGATTAACCAAATTAAAATCAATAGTACCAAATAATAGAGAATCAACAATAATACAGTGTGCACACTTATTCCTGAATATAACTTCACACTTAGTGAATTAATTACTGTCTAGACTAATATTATTTTGCCCAGTGCCAGCCTTAATTCAAAAGTCTCGCCTTTCTGTAGAAAGCGGAGAATCTCTGATGAATCAGATGTTCACAGGAGCCTGGAGAGGTTCTTTGGAGAAGCTTCGTAGTTCGTGAGAAGAAAGTTCTGATCAGACAGGGTTAGGATGAAAAGTCTTTGTTCAACACCGTGCACGGATTTAAAAGAAAGAAAAGAGAAGAGCTCTTCAGAAAACTGCCTTTGCTCGCAGCTGCGTACACTTTAAAAGAAAAGTAATACTTGCAAACTGGTTTAATAACTCGCTTGAGTTGATAATCGCGTGTTTCCGATATCTACTTTGATCAGGAGCAGATTAAAGAAGGAAACGCGCTGTTTAGACGTCTGATGATGAGTGCCCTTTATCTGGTCAGTCTCGCCTGGAGTCCGACGCGAAAGAGCCAAGATGGCTGGGTTCCAAGTCCTTTTGTTGAAACCTGAGGAATGATGTACGTGATCCCGCCCAGGCGTGACGTAGTCAATGCGGAAGTTGGCTGGGAGTTGTAGTTCTTAGACACAAGATAGCAGCATGATACCTACATTCCCCCTTTTGGTCTCAGGGGTATGACGGAGTCGTAGCACTGAGAGCACCATACCATATCATCGCCGTGTCCATAGTCCGTGAGGTAGACTTGTTCCATACAGTTCATGGTGTCCTGTGAAGACTGTGTAAACTTGTGAGTTCCAGTGAGACAGTTGGAGGTAGAGGCATTTGAGCATATAATCACCATAGGCACTGAGCATATAACCACCATAGGCACTTGGGCAGATAATCACTATCTAACTAGATTAGGGTTACCTCAAAGTTCAAACAGTGAACGTTACATATTTTTCCAGTGAAGACTACATATATATTTCATTTCAGTGCAGGCTACATATATACTTCATTTCAGTGAACACTACATATACATACTTCATTTCCTACTCAAAGAAAATAATAAAACAAGAAGAAAGAGGAAGTGGAGTAGAGAAAAGAAGTGTTAGTGGTTAGTGGTTAACCTAATCTTCTGGCACGGTAACGGCAACAGATGGTTTGGCCAGAAAGCGTGTGCTACTATGGCCGAAGCTGTCAGGAACGCAGACCCCTTTATCCAGCTTGGCGTATAGCGTCGCTATTCGTTTGTGTAGCATGCATGCGATACCAGCAGAAAAGACCCAGCCACAGAGAAGTAGTCCCAAAACAATCAGACTTAGGGCAGATTCGAGGTCAAGTGACCCTCTGACCTGGTTTTGGGAGACTATGGTCGAAATTCCATTCTGATCTACACTAAATTTCACCGTTTTGGTCCCTTCAACCAGCAATTGCTGTTGGAGGGTGTTACTGATCTCAAGATCATAACCTTTGAAGGCGTCTATCATCTCAATCTCCGAATCGTACCTGTCAGTACTAAGATGGTGTAGGGTGATGTCACCTATGTGAATGGTGGCTCCCTGTGGTACACTAAGGAACACCGTTTGGTTTGGGATCTTCATTCTTGTGGCTGTGTGGTGCTGGTTGTATGACATCAAGATTTCAGGTTTTGGAGTGTTAACAACCCACCAACTACCAGCTCTTTCTACTCTAGTTTCCATATCCTCATCCTTTGCGGACATTTGACCTACACACTTTTGTTCGGGCGCTTTCGCCCTCAGACCGCACAGGCGATCCGTAGTGTCTCTAATAAATGGGTTGCTTGGGCAGACCCAGTGGATGTCTTTAGTGGAGGTGCACATCTCTAGGTTGGGAATAAAATAGACAGAGGGGTTGTCGTCATGGTATGCTACCATGGGTGGTGTTTGTATGTGTATACGGACATTGTCCTTCCAGAAACCTACGTTGAGGACAGACTTGAGTCTATATATGTTGTTTCTCTCAATGATGGGTAGATTTAGTATGAAACCTATCTCGAAATCTTGTGGACTCACAAAAATGGGGATAGCACTACCGAGACTATATGCCAGGTGTATTTGCGAGGAATGCACGTCTCTAGTAGTAGTAGTAGTAGTGGATTGTAGTATATTCTCCACCAAGCTAAGGGGTGTGAGATACGATGGGACCTTGCCACTACTCAGGGAACTGATTGAGTCACCTACTTCTCTAAGCAGGTCTTGCATTAAATCCCTTATTTCTCTGACATATTTGATCTCGTTCTTGACTCTTTCAGCCAATTTGTCTACAGTCTGCATGGTGTTATGGATTAGATCAGTATGCAGGTTAACGGTTAGTATAGTTCCCTGCAGGGATCTGCCTAAGCCCTGCAGCTCGTATTGTTGGATAAGCAGTTTCTCTCGGATCTCTAGCATTTCCTTTTGCAGAATGCTAACTTCTTTTTTCAGCGTATTCAAACTGACTGTGTTGGCTGCAGAGAGACCAATAGAAAACAAGGATCCAATGGCAGATGCACCGATAATTAACCCCCCGAGGAACCTTTTCTGACGTGTTTTCCCGCTCAGTTCTTCCTCGGTGACTATGAATTTCTGTAACTGTTCTAGCATGTGGGTAGTGGTGCGTTCAGTGTGTTCAACTGCGTTGGCTATCTCGCCCTTTGGTCCATAGTTATCGGTCGAAGGTAGCAGTGCCTTGAAGTGTTTGTGGTATACGACCCCTGGGTCTAGTCGGGCGTATACCCGTTGAGTGTGGATGCGACAGTTTGTAAGAAGGAGCCCAGGAGCCTCCTGCAGGATGATGCCAGCTGGGGGGCCAGGCTCCACCACCTCACTTGACTGACTCAGTTGTAGGGTGAGGATGATGCACAGGATTCCGAGGGAGTCCATTCTGTAACATACAGAAGGATTTTCTTTTATTTTATTGGGTTGATACATATGATCAGGAATGTTAGCATACACTTAAGTGATGCATACAAGCTGGGTGGACTGGATGGCCTAATTATCAGTCACCCCCTTTTGGAATGAGGACTGTTGAAAGGGTTTGATTTGATTGCTATGAACCCATCGGTAGGAGGGCGTCTGATTAGGTCTGGATGTCCTAATGCGGTACGCGACGGGGGACAGTTTTCCCACGATTTCGAAAGGTCCTGACCAGTGTGGTAGGAACTTCTTCGAGACGCCTACCGGCTTGGTAAAATTGAAGTAGAGGACTTTGTCGCCTATTTGGTATTCGTGGCGGGAGACTTTCCGATCGTAGTAGGCCTGTTGTCCTTTCACGCTTGTTTCGAGATTCTTTTGGGCCCATGCAAAGGTGGATTGTAGGTGGCGTTGTAGGTCGCTGACATATTGATGTGCGGTGTATGCGGTGGTGACGCTCATGTCCTCTGGTCTGTATAGAAGATGCAGTGGGAGAACCATTTCTTGCCCAGTCATCATCTCAAAAGGTGTGACTCCAGTGGTGCGATGAGGGGTGGACCTGATGGCCATTAGCACCAAGGGAAGTTTCACATCCCAATCTTTACCATGGTGAGTGACATACTTTCGCAGCATGCTCACAATGGTTTGATTGGCTCGTTCAACCTGACCAGAGGATTGAGGGTGGTATGCGATATGGAATTTCGCTTCAACGCCTAACATGTTCCACAGCGCAGGCATTACACCAACAGTGAAATGGGTGCCTGTGTCTGAGTCGATGGATAGAGGGAGGTTTTTCAAAGAATTGTGGCCACTAGGGGGAGTCGCGATGTCGGATGTTTTGACACCGGACTCGGTGTGCAAAGACATGAACTGAAGTTCATCAGAAACTTGATCTCGCGTGGCACTTGGTTGATCAGTGTTCGCACTAATCTCATTGCAATGAGTTTGTGCATGTTTTATGGGATCCAACAACTGTGGGATTTTGATTTGTGTAAAGCTGACTAAGTTTATATTGCAGGGCTTGGTTGGGGTTGGGTCGCATTGTGAGAGCCGTGTGTCAGAGATGGTGGTGAAGACTGTAGCACACGTGAGAGGTGCGTTTTGTGTGTTTGCCTTCGCCACCAGGGGGGGCCCTACATCCTGACCCTCGCCTGCTGTTTCAGAGGGATTTCCTCCCCCTTTCACGAGATCTACTCATGGTTCCTGGCCTAGTCATGCCAGTGGGTAGCTTTTGTCATTTTCTTCGGGCTCTTTGGTTTTACCGGTTGAGGAATTTGACTGTTCCTGTAACAGTTTCTTAAATTCAGCCAAGCAGGCCTTCAAAGAGTCCAGTTCCGAGTGGGACTCATCAGGTTGGTTCGAGTCACGGTGTCAGTTACCTTTACGTTTAGTGTTATGGTCAGAACGCTCCTGCCGTTTCTGGTCAGAGCGGGGATGACGGTCTTGCTGCCAACCGCTTTGTTCCTTGTGACCCTTTTTACATGATGGGCGGTTGCCATAGTCACTATGACCTTGCCATCGGTCTCTTCTGGCCTTACCTTGCCGATTCTCCCACTCACCTTGGTGATGGCTCGGCAAGGATCGGGCTGGACCGGAATTTTTCCAGGTGGGTCCCCCTTTTGGTGCTTCACCTCCTTCTAAGGTTAGCAGGGGCTTGTCCTCACCCTGGAGGCTAAGGACTCTGGGATCATCATCATTTCCGTTTACGGGTTTGACGATGGTCTCCCAGGTCATTTGGGCTAGCTGCCTAGTTTCCTTCATCGAGTAGCAATTTTGTCGACACATCAGTGTGACTTGAATCCGCACACTTGGGTGGAGGTTATGTAAGAAAAGGGATTTGAAGCCCCTATCTTCTTCTAAACCTGGTGCATTGCTACCCTGGAAGTAGGCAGTACGTAGCCGTCTATAATATTCACGAGGTGCCTCAGACCGTTTCTGCCTAATTTGTATTGCACACAACGTCACGGAGGTTTCATCCGTGTACGGCGCATATTCTTCCCTCATGTAATTGCGAAGTTTCAAATAACTATCGCGAACGTTTGGTGGTAGTGTCTCTAAAAAGGCACGGACGCTGCTACTGGAGGTTTTCCAGACCAGTTTGAGCTTCTCTCGTGTTGTGGCTCTCGGTAGATCCATCAGGCATCGGTCAATTTCTCGTAAATAATCATTTATGTTGGTTCTTTTATTTTCGGGATCGAATTGCTCGATATCTTTGGCAAGTAGGTCAATTTGCCGTATGCGGAGGGCTTGGTGGGCGTCTTTACATGACCCCCTTCGCTCTCCTGAGTGCTCACTATCTGAGCTACTCTGGAATTGCTCCCGTCCCGCACGAGAGTCATAATCTGATTCACCCGAAGGCGGATCAGGGAAGCTGTAGCGCATTGACCTAGGTGTGCTACGGGCCTGGGCTCGGGATGAGCGCAGGGCAACTCCACCCTGGCTAGACGATGACGGAGTCATGTAGCGAGTTGATGGAGGTTGGCGGGGCGCCTGGTCCTCGACCAGGTAATCCTCGGTGTCCAGTTCGGACGCCTCTTCCCGCTCTAAACTTTGACGCATACTTGGGGGTCTCTCACGCCCCTCGCGCCCTTCTTTGGGGTTCTGCTCCTTGGCAGCCCTTCCGGCGCCTTTCTCGGCTTTCTCTAGCCTTTCGGCGCACTCACCGAGGGAGTCCTTCAAGAGGCTACGCTCCCTATATAAATCATTGACCTCGGCTGTCAGCTCGGCATTGCTGGTGGTCAGCCTGTCAACCTTTCCGCGCAGGGACCTGATCTCCTGATCAGCATCTTGGAAGTGTAACAAGAATAGTTTACCTAGTGCATCTTGGACACTGATTGTTGTTCTCTTTGGATCTCTCATTTGTGCTATTGAGTTGATTATGTTAGCTTGGCAATCATGCCTACTCATGCCCCTAATGGTTGCCCTATCAGAGTCAGAGCAGTGAATGAGGTCTGCGATGACCTCAAAAAGAGACACGTCTTGGCCGTTGTCTTCAGTCTCTGAGACACGAGGGGATGCCATTTTATTTAGATTGGGTATTGGGTAATTAACCAATCAATGAGTTAATTATTAATCAATTAGGATTAATTAATATTAACTATGTAATTAATTAATTAACAAGGTTTAATTGGTTGGAGATGTTCTCTTATCCTAAGTTATCAATAGGTTGTTAGAATTTGTGATATGGTTATCACACTCCTGTTTTAACACACCTGGGGATATACTTTAGCAGTGCTGAATCCACTGGTAATGGATCTGCTGTAACGATACTCAAGAAGTCGACAAACCAATCGCCTCACATGGGGCACCACTTATGTAGGTGTAATTAATGATTTTGTGTATTTAAGATTGGATAAGTGATCACTCTTTAATAATTACATGAAATCAGTCTCATTAAATTTGAAGGTTAATAGTTAAAATGAATCAATCCTATTGAATCGTTTAATTTGACTCATTTGAGTTGAATCATACTATAGAATCAGTCTCATTTGAATCGTTTGCAGTGAATCATTCAGTGAATCAAGTGAATCATTTAGTGAATCAAGTGAATCATTTAGTGAATCAAGTGAATCATTTAGTGAATCCTTTAAAGAATCAATTGAAGAATCGTCTAAAATTTGATAATTCAAATTATCACTTACCAAACTGCATCTAATTATTCATACACCTTAAGAGTTCTTTTGTGATGTGGGCGATTTCAAAAGTATTTAGAACAGCAGATAGACACCACACACAATTTCAATAATAATGGAGTTTATTATAAAAAGATAAAAAAGGAAATTAATTAAAAAAAGGAAAAATAAGAATTTAATAATTGAATGGCAACAGAATGAAATCTTTATAACAGAGTGGGTCTCTGTATGTGTGTGTGTGTGGGTGTAGCTGAGTGATTAGCTATATGGCCACACTAGACACCATGTGGTCGTGGCCTAAGGCCACGTGTTTAGCTTTGTGGCTAACAGACAAAGAGGCTAGGCCTAGTGGTGATTAGCTATACATGCTAACTAGACAAAGAAAAGCTAGACCTAGTGAACTATGTGTGTCAAAAACCAGAAATTAATTATTAAAATACATTCAAACAGTCATCTGTAGTTATATGGCTTTAAATGTAAACAGGAGAATTACTATCAAGGTTGAATTAAACTTAGGACTTGTGGTATTTATCCAATACTGATACAGAGGAGGGTTGGCTCCTGTGGCTAACTCCACGTGTTTGTGGGGGAGGAGCTAAGACCCCCCCCCCCCCGGAATGTGGTTGTACCAGGCAGAGCCAATGTGATATTTATCTATAAGAACAAAGGGAGAGGAGGAGGGGCTCTTCCTAAGCATGCAAAGGCCCTTTTTAGAGGCAAAACATTCTGAAATCTTAATGAGGTCACAATATGACTGAGTTAAATGAAATTAGAATGTTAGGAGAGAGAGAGAACATGCAATACTTATTGATTAACCAAATTAAAATCAACAATAATACAGTGTGCACACTTATTCCTGAATATAACTTCACACTTAGTGAATTAATTACTGTCTAGACTAATATTATTTTGCCCAGTGCCAGCCTTAATTCAAAAGTCAGTCTCGCCTGGAGTCCGACGCGAAAGAGCCAAGATGTCTGGGTTCCAAGTCCTTTTGTTGAAACCTGAGGAATGATGTACGTGATCCCGCCCAGGCGTGACGTAGTCAACGCGGAAGTTGGCTGGGAGTTGTAGTTCTTAGACACAAGATGGCGGCATGACACCTACAGTAGTATTGGTGATTTTATCTTGTCATGTGATGCCAAGGAGCCGTCGTAGGCAACGAAGGTGAAAACTTTCCAGGCGGTTTTCCTGTCTGGCATAAGTAGACCAGGATTCACTGCCATCGAGCAGCATACTCAGGATGCAGGCCTGATAAACTTTAAGTTTGTTGTTAAAGGTTTGCTGGTTGTTGTCCCACACTCTCTTGCTTAGTTTGGCCAACACATCTGCTGCTTTTGCAATGTGAATGTCGATTTCTCTATCAAGTGACAAGTTGTTGGTGATGGTAGAGCCCAAATAAGTGAAGTGGTCGGTAACATTAGGAGTTTCACTGTCAATTCTGAGTGATGGTAGTGCAGGGACATCCTGTCCCATGACTTTGGTTTTCTTAAAGTTGATAGTCAGTCCAAACTCCCTGCAGGCATGGGCAAATTGGTTGATAATGGCTTGAAGACCCTTTTCAATGTGCAAAATCATGGTGGCATCATCCACAAACAACAACTGTCTGATGGGTACAGAATGAACCTTTGTCTTGGCTCTCAGCCTGGCCAGGCTGAACAGCCTACCATCACTTCTGGTGTGTAGATGGACACCCTGTGTTGAATGTCTGAATGAGAAGTCACGCAGCAGCGAGAAGATACCAAACAGAATTGGTGCAAGGACACAACCTTGTTTTATGCCACTCCCTATTGCGAAGGGCTCTGACACTTCCCCATCATAGCTGACCACACCCTACATGTCTTTGTGAAAAGAGGTGATGATGCTAAGCAGCTGTGAAGGGCAGCTGATCTTCAGCAGGTGGAACAGACCATTCCTGCTTGCAAGATCAAATGCCTTTGTGAAGTCTATGAAAGCAATGTAAAATGGCATCTGCTGTTCATGACACTTCTCCTGCAGTTGACGAACAGAGAAAATAATATCTACTGTGGATCTACTGTATTAGCCCTAAATCCACACTGAGATTCTGGATAGATGGGTTCAGCAAGAACTTGGAGACACATCAAGACCACATGGGCAAAGACTTTGCCAACTATGCTCAGCAATGAGATACCCTAGTAGTTGTTGCAATCACTGCGATTGCAATTATTCTTGTACAGGGTGACTATTTTTGCATTTCGCAAATCATGAGGTACCCTGCTGTCTCTCCAGCAGAGACACAAGAGCTTGTGTAGTGGCTCCAGTTGGGCTGGCTTCCGACATTTGATAATCTCTGGTGGTATGCCATCCTCGCCTGGCGCTTTTCTGCTGGATAAGGCATCTATAGCTTTGCTGAGCTCTTCCACAGTGGGCTATGAGTCCAATTCCTCCAGGATGGGAAGGTCCACAATGCTGTCAAGTGCTTCTTGGGAGACAAAATTTTCTCTCAAATAGAGGTCCAGGTAGTGCTCAACCCATTGGCTTGTGTCTGTCAGTAATCACCTCCCCAATCTTGGATTTTAGGAATGAGGTCTTCTTTGTTGTTTTGCCAGGTGCTTGCTTAATGCCCTCATACATGCTCCTGATGTTACTCATGTCTGAAGCATGCTGAATGTTATCTGCAAGTTAGAGCCAGTAGGTGTTTGCACAGCAACGTGCAGTTTGCTGGGCCTTACAGCGAGCAGCTCTCAGTGCTCGAAGGTTATGCTGACTGGGATCACACTTGTAGCTGATCAGTGCACTACGCTTAGCATCAAAGACTGGTTCTAACACAGGAATGTTCACTTCAAACCAGTCAGCATTCTTGCACTCTTTCTTGCCATAAGTCTTGATTGCAGTGGTGTAGATGGTATTCCGAAGAAACTTCCATCTACCTTCCACATCAGGAGGTTTGTCACTGGTCAAGGACACCTTAAGTCATTCAATGAACTCCAAGTTTTTGTCTGGATAAGCAGTCTTGCTGATGTTAATTCTTGGCTTGCATCTTTTCTTGGAATGGTAGAGTCTCTTTGGTTTTAGCTTTACCTTTGAGGCGGTCAGGGAGTGATTAGTGTTGCAATCAGCACTGTGGTAAGCTCTAGTGTTGCAGACATTACTAGACGTGAGTCGTTAAACAATGACCAAGTCTAACTGATGCATGTGGTTCATAGTCTGTGCCAACCCTTGCATTGAAGTCGGCTAGAAGAAAGATATGCTCTATTGCTGAGATTCCTTTGATAACACTGTCGAGCTGTTCGTAAAACTGATCTTTGACTTCAGGAGCAGCAGTTAGTGTTGGTGCATAAATGCAAACAAGATTAGCAGCACCCTCATGTGTAAGGAGGTGCAGGGCAAGGATTCTCTCAGTGTCACCCACTGGAGGTTCAATCATGGGTAGCAAAGTGTTCCTGATGGCAAAATCAACACCATGTTCAGTGTTTCCCCTAGAAAATGTTTGAAGGTGCGGTGGCAAGATCTGCGCTCAGACGTCCCACCCCAGTACGAGGACAAAAACAGCCAACAGCACAGAAGGCTATACATAGATTAATCCATTGGTCATGACTTTAGCCCACAACATGCCAGCACATAACTGCGCAGAATAAAATGCTAAAACAGCCAACAGTACACAACAAAAGCACCTCGGTAGTAGGCTAACTCAACTTAAACAACTTGTTTGTATCAGTACCAATGCAGTATAGAAACATTGAAAACAGTGCACTCGGCGGTGCTAATAGAAGTAACCAATGACTTACGCTTAAAACTTCCCAAAGGCCTGCCTGCGTCTGTCATTGGCCTGCATGAACTCCTTTGTGATGGCTGTCATGTCAGTTTGTTCCAGAATGTCACGGTGAATATGGCAGTTCATCAAGTCATTCAGGGCGTATTCACACCTACGTTGTTTGGTCCGGACCAAACGACCAAACGAACCAAATTTCCCTTGGTCCGGACCTTTTGGGTTGGTCTGAATACAAACCACCGAACTCTGGTCTGGACCAAACAAGTGGACCGAGACCGAGCTGCAAGGTCGGACTCGGTCCGGACCAAAGGAACCCTGGTGCGGATCTTTTGGAGGTGTGAAAACAGACCGGACCTAATCCGACAGTTTTGCTTTTTTGTACCTCGGGAGCTTCCGTCGTTTGTCGAGCATTATTGGAAACAGAGTCTTGACACTCCACCGCAAAGTGCAAACACTGTTTCGGTTGTCAAGGGAACCTTACAACAGTCATTCAGTCACCAGTGGTAGGCGAGTACAAAAAATGAGTAGGGGGCAAACATGGGCCGAGGAAGAAATGCGTACCCTTGTGGATATATGGGCAGATGTCCACATATCTGAGCTTTTGGAGAGAACACACAAAAATGCTGACGTGTTTGCTGTATTCAGTGAGAAAATGAAGGAGAAGGGGTTCACGCGCTCCCCAGAACAATGTCGGCTAAAAGTGAAGAAACTCCGTCAGACCTACATTAAAATCAGGGACATTCTTTCAAAAAGTGGCGGTACTAGCGACGCAAAAAAGAAATTCATCTATTACAATGACCTGGATACTATTCTGGGGTCAAAATATAATTGAGGCGTGGCTTTGTTGACAGATTTTGGCCCGCTTACTAAAATGTACAGTGTGAAAGCGAACTGCACCAAAATGAAAAAATAAAAAAAACATTTGGTTCGGACCAAAGCAAGTGAACTATCGAACTATCCTTGTCTGAATACACCCACAGTCTCTTGTGTCATTGTGGATCAGAGGTATGATTTCAGTCGACGAAGTGTGGAAAACAAACGCTCTGCTGATGCAGAGGGCACGAAGGCCAAAAGCCAGGGCACCGAGGCCATAAAATAAAACAATGATTTTAAGTTCATGTCTATAATGAATTTAATTTAAGGACTAATGACTCTTCTGAGGAAGATTGGAGTCCCGGTCAAAACTATCAAGCAGGTAAAGAAACATCTACAATATTATGTCTGAAGATAAGAAAATATTGAACACATCTAAACTTATCAATCCATCACTCACTTCAAAAATTGTAAAACTTAAACCTATATCCTCCCATAATTTTTGTTCAATTGACATCGAATTTGCAAGAGCATCTTCAGACTGTACTACTACGCAGATTTTTGATTAATCAAAATTGAGCCTGGAGTACATCAAAATGTTTGACTGTAAATGGAACATATACTAGCATGCAGGCTACTGATTAACCCATAAGAGCCCAGACCAATTTCTCAATCAAGGAAAATTATTGAGGAAATAAAATGAACTAAATAGACGACAAAGAAAACATTTCTGACCTTTTATTTTTAAAATAGCACTTTCATGTCTCAAGATCTGAAATATTAAATTGCAAATTTGCAGAACACTGCAACACTATTACACTGTTAACCCGAAAGTTCATTCTATGCAAACAGTTTGAGTAAACCCCACTTTTAAAGATTAGTTTTATTGCATTACTTAAACAGTATGAGTATATGAAGAGTATATGAGACAGTCATTGGGTGTACTCATTTTTGTAATTTAAACAAACTAAAACTATCATGTTTTACCTCAGGCCACAGTGCTGCCCTTTTGTGATCGGCTCAAAACTCAAGACAAGTTGAGTTGACGGCTACAGAGGAAGTTGCGCCATTTTCTAATTTACACAGAGCAATTTAAGGTCTTTGCACTTTTGACAGCAAGCTAATTAGCATGTTACCGGCTACAGTCGGTACTTGGCACGTTAAAAGTGGGTCAACGTTGTAACGACATAACGCTACTGTACAAGCAATGTTTATGTAACGGTAACAAACTTAAGCCCTATATGTTGAAATTCCTATCTTATTCATTCATTAAATTATCACGCAGTCTTACCTCAGTCAACTTCTTCCCTCCTTCTGTGAAAATTCAACATCTCAGACGCGGACACAAGTGGGCGGGAGATGCGTTTGATTAAGTCTTCTGATTGGCTGGTGATAGATTGGTGGGTGGGGGATGCGTTTGATTAAGTCTCCTGATTGTCTGGTGATAGATTGGTGGGCGGGGGATGTGTTTGATTAAGTCTCCTGATTGGCTGGTGATAGATTGGCATCATTATAGCGCGTCGGAGCGGTTCATGCCAGGCTCGAGTCCGCTCAACGTCAAAAAATATTGGTTTAGCCTATTTTTTTTAATAATAAAAAAAAAATTATTTTCAAAAAGTTACCCGGGCCACGGCCCCCCTTCAGGAATTCCTGAACGTGCGGCGGCAAAAATCAAGGTGCAGGGGCCCGCCGCAGCCAGTTGTACATAGTGGAAACACTGATGTTCCCTGGTTGCCTCTGCACTTTTTCCTTGCCAATAGAAGGTATAGTTTTTCTCCCTTAGAGATCCATTGTCTGGGAGACAAGGCTCTTGCAGGACTGCAGTGTCGATGTGCAGTCTACAAGGCTCACTGTCAATCACTGCGGTCTTGTAAACATCATCGATTTGTTGCAGGTCATCTGACAGTCCAGAATGCAATGTGCACACATTCCAGCTTGCAATGCGAAGAGCTGGAATCTTCGTTTTCTTCCATTTATTGCCTGCTGCATTGTTTAGTGATCCACTTGTTAAATTAGAGGTGATAAGTTACAGGCACCCACTGAAACAGATAGATCATGACGGGTCATGATGCCAGCTTGAGGCGCCACCGCTGCCACCCTGGCTGTGACACCTTTTAGTCACCAAGCCCCAAATATGGCACTACTCGATTAGGGTGATGGTACATGTATGTGGTTGCAGTAACCTAAAAGTGCTGAGTAGATGGGTCATTTGCCCATGCATAAACAAGATTTATACATGGTGTAGATGTCCTGCTGCTAGTGTTAGTGTTCTCACTGAAGGACCCACTTATATAGATTGGAATGAAATGACCAATGCTAATAAGACAGATAATGCATCGCAATGCAACATCGTACATTCTCACTCTGCATTCAACATCTGGACATCATGCTCCATCTGGTGAGACTAACCAGATATGTGGCCACACTCAAACTGCTTGTGATACAACATATTAGCTAGAAAGTGTGCTAAGAAGTTTGGACATAGGTTCTCAATGAAATCCTTGCATTGTGGCATTGTGAATTCCGCCATAACCATCTCTGTGACAGCGTGCCTTGGTGGTAAGTGTTGTATAGAATCATCCAATCTAACTCAGACCGCGAACTCCTGATTTGACAGGATGACATCCTTTTTATTTTCCAAAACCAAACAGTTTTATGATCTTATTATGCTTATCATTTCAAGCTGGACATGGAGCTTTGTGGCTAGCAAGTAGTTTGACATCTGTATGCAGTCTGTGCAGGAGATATCCAAGACACAGTATCTTTTAAATGATCAGTGCTGAGGGAGAGAGCACATAGGTGGTTTTTAGCTTCCAAAGGATTAAGACACCATTGGCATGAGCATTAGTCTTGCAGCATGGCTTCTTGTACTAACCAGTGTGTAGCTGTAAAACCACGGTATTTAGGTTCTGTTGTTGGCTCAAATAATCTTTATCTGGCCAGTTTGCTTTGCGTGTGCTAGCTATTAACATTATTAACATATAAATGTCTTGTCAAAGTTATCATTCCTGGTAATGTTTGAGAGAACAGGGATTGGCTATAGCTGTCATTAACTGGCTTTACTGACTACTGTATTTACACAGGCATCTTGGTTCCTTGGTCAAAGGTGTACCTTCAGTAACGAAGATCATTGTGTGCACTGACTGTCTCCTGTACTGTTCATTGTTAAGTTCTTTGTTTACTGTTGGTTCTTTCTACTTTAACATCAGTGAATAATTTATGATACTTTAAAAAGTGGGTTGACAACCAAAAGGAATGAATTGACACTAATCGCTTCTGGGTTCCTATGATTTTTTTTGTCAGCATTTAAAGACTTTTAAACACTCTCTTTCATGCTTTTATCTTGTAAAGTGCACTCTTACTGCAACCATGTGAAACTCTGCCCATCACAGTGCCTTGTGTGTGTGTTACAAGATTAGATGTGATCTGCAAACACAAACAGTTCAGTCGTCCTGCACATCATGGATTGTGCACTCAAGGTTTTGCTGCTGGCTGCCCTGATTCTGCTGGTTTCTGCCCAGAATGGCTATAGAAACTTGCCTTATGTACAACAAAAATATGTAGACAAAGCACTGGAAAAGGCAAACCAGGACTTTGGAGGGAATTCTCACATTGCTTATCAGTCACTCGAAGGCATCCCGAATGTAAGTTCTGTCAGCATTTTGAAGAATTGTCTTACTTGTTTAAGTAATATTTTGAATATAATATGATCATTTATATCGTTTCCAACGGGGTTATTTACACAACCCCAATTCCATAAAAATTAGGACACTGAAGTGTAAATAAAAAGAGAATGTGATAATTTGCAAATACTTTTCAACCTATATTCAATTGAATACAATCCAAAATCATTAATAGTCAAACTAAAAATTTTTATTGTTTTTGTAAATATAAACTCATTGTGAATTTGATGTCTGCAACATGTTCCAAAAAATTTGGGACAGGGACATGTTTACTATTATGTTACATCACTTTTAACAACATTCAGTAAGCATTTGGGGGCGGCACGGTGGTGTAGTGGTTAGCACTGTCACATCACAGCAAGAAGGTTCCAGATTCAAGCCCAGCAGCCAACGGGAGGTCTTTCTGTGTGGAGTTTGCATGTCCTCCCCGTATCTGCGTGGGTTTCCTATGGGCGATCCGGTGTCCCCCACCGTCCAAAGACATGCAGGTTAGGCTAATTAGTGGCTCTAAATTGACCGTAGGTGTGAATGTAAATGGTTGTTTGTCTCTATGTGTCGGCCCTGCAATGACCTGGCAACTTGTCCAGGGTGTACTCCGCCTCTTGCCCATAGTCGGCTGGGATAGGCTCCAGCTTGTTTGCGACCCTGCACAGGATAAGTGGTTACAGATGATGGATGGAGTAAGCATTTGGGAACTGAAGACACTAATTGTTAAAGTTTTGAATGTGAACAACTTTCCCATTCTTGGTTGATATATGACAAATTTCTCAATACTTTGGGGTCTCTGTTGTCATATTTTGCGTTTCATAATGCGCCACACATTTTCAATGAGAGGCAGGTCTGGACTGTGGTCAGGCCAGTTTAGCACCCACACTCTTACTATGAGGCTACATTGTTGTAACACATACAGAATGTGGCTGGGCATTGTCTTGCTGGAATAAGCAGGGACATCCCTGAAAAAAATCTTGGTCTGGATGGCGGCATATGAAGCTCCAAAACCTGTATTTACCTTTCAGCATTAATGGTCCCTTCACAGATGTGCAAGCAGCAGGGGCAGACTTATGCATCGTTATATGTTGTTCATATTTGGCTTTTGTTTGCTAGTTTATATTTTGACTATGAGAGCACTATGGAATCAGGGTTTTGCAGTGAGCTATCTACTATCATAATGTGGGATAAAAAAGGAATACACAACAGACCATTGTGGTGGAAAAGCTTAAGACTCGAGGCTGTCAGGAAGAAAGCAGACAAAAATAAGTTTATTGTAATATTTCTTGCAAGAAGGCTCCTCCAAATGAATTTCACCCAGAGAAGCATTCTCCATTTCCATAGGCCCTGTTTTATACTTGCCAAAATAACAAGAACAAAACTTGCATATCAGATATCTTTTTAATCTCAGGGTGTCCAGCCTTTGCACCCCCTCTGTCATTAACCACTGTCCCGACACATACACATGTTTATACTCACCTAGAAAATAGAACACAAACAATACGGAAGCCGAGAGAGGCCCTTCATATAATCCTTTTTTTTATTCACCTTGTTATCCCAAGATAACGACATAATTAATTCAGGATCTCGAGAAAACAACACAACTAATTCGAGATCTCGAGAAAACAAAACAATTATTCCGTGATCTCAAGAAAACAAAACAATTATTTCATGATCTTGAGTAAACAGCTGAGAAATGGTTCATTCAGGTGCGCCGAGAGACTTGTGATATGCTGACTTTGGGGCTTTTTCTCATTCTGTATAGACACAACTTTGGTCATTAGAATGTCTGGAATAATCGATCACCTAATAAGGCAATATTTTGATCAGGGGTTGACACAGGGAGAGATTGCATTAAGTCTTTTAATAAGGGATAATTTCAAAATTAGTCCGCGGCACCTCCGCAGAAGACTGGCCCGGCTTCGTCTCTACCAACGGAGATACAGTGATCAAAATATCTATGAGAAATATTCCACTTTTCATTCCTGATTCTTTTTTTTCTGCCTTTTGTCATGTTGCTGTCACTATTTTTAAAATGTTTGAATTGCAACGACAGCATACTTGTTTACAGGATTGTTTGACAGGATTCTATGATTTTAAATCATTATGTAATAACTCCTGAATGTTCTTCCTGATTCAGTATATTCTGAATGTTGCATTACTCAACTTATAAGAACGCAAATGTTCTTCCTGATGGAATTACAACTTGTTCTGCCTTTTATTGCTGACATAACATTTTAAATGTTTTAATGTGTTTTAAAACCTGCAATGACATTGACTATTGAATTTCATCCTAAAATTACTGTAATACATTTCTGCTGCAGTATTTTCTGAACTCGTCGTTACACACATTACTGTGGATTGTGTGATATTGCTGACTTCAGTTTTGCAATAGTCATGATAGTTGTTGAATGATATGCTTCCCTCACACTCAACTTATCTCATCTCATCTCATTATCTGTAGCCGCTTTATCCTGTTCTACAGGGTCGCAGGCAATCTGGAGCCTATCCCAGCTGACTATGGGCGAAAGGCGGGGTACACCCTGGACAAGTCGCCAGGTCATCACAGGGCTGACACATAGACACAGACAACCATTCACACTCACATTCACACCTACGGTCAATTTAGAGTCACCAGTTAATCTAACCTGCATGTCTTTGGACTGTGGGGGAAACCAGAGCACCCGGGAGAAGACCCACGCGGACACGGGGAGAACATGCAAACTCCACACAGAAAGGCCCTCGCCGGCCACGGGGCTCGAACCCAGGACCTTCTTGCTGTGAGGCGACAGCGCTAACCACTACACCACCGTGCTGCCCTACACTCAACTTATAAGAACTCAAATGTTCTTCCTGATGCAGTATTTTTCTAAATTATTACTTGTTCTGCCTTTTGTTGCTGACATAACATTTTAAATGTCTGAACGGCAATGACCGTGTGACTATGTCATCTTAAAATCTTCCTGCTGCAGTATTTTCTGAACTCACCGTTACACACATTACTGTGGATTGTGTAATATTGCTGACTTCAGTTTTGATGATACTGTATGCTGCCCTTCCTTGCACTTCTTAAATACATTCAAAGTTGAAAGTTTTTGAACCCCTTGGAATCATTTGATTGTCTGCATAAGTTAGTCACTTATTGTCATTTGAGTTTAATCTCACTACAGTGTGCTGAGGAAATACTGTCTTTCAAATCCACAATATACATGCAAAATAAAAGATACACTAGCAAAAAAAGACAATCAGCTGACATGTCAAGTGTAAGTTTACTGAAATCATGACCTTAGCAAGAACATATACAACAGACACAATGACTGTTAGATCGGTCATCAGCTGTTAGATCAGTCATCAGCTTCTTCCAGGAGTGCCTTTATCAATGGCCTCAGGTCTTTGTAGAGTTTAATGGTTCCTTCAGCGCCAGGGCGGCGAGTCAAGTTCTGTTGTTCCATCACCAGCAAGCATAAGTCATGTAGGTCAATGTCACATGGAATATCTGTTTTCCACTGGCAAATGTCTTCACCTAGGATTGCGTTAATTTTGTCCATTTCAACTGGATGCAGATAATTCTGTGCATGATACAGCTCAGGTACGTTGTACATCATCACTGGCTTGCCATGGTAGAGATCACGCTCATTCCTCCCCGGACGAATGCGATGGTTGTCCCACATTTGCACCACTGTGTCCAGCTCGTCCTGTAAGGCAGGCACTGAGAGTGAGAAATATAATATACAAGTATGATTCAATACACGCACGGGTTTAATAGATTGCCAATTGGCCTGGCTGTGTGCGCACTGGCCAAACTGTTACGCACACAATTACGCACACACCCACCACTTTATTCTGACTGACACGGAATCCGGCTAAACGGCACCTTGCGTGCATCATACGGTAGCCATGAAGCCGTCCTGGCCCGTTCATAAGTTTAGAGATAAAATCTACGACCTCAGCTGGATCACTGTATCTCCGTCGGTAGAGACGAAGCCGGGCCAGTCTTCTGCGGAGGTGCCGCGGACTAATTTTGAAATTATCCCTTATTAAAAGACTTAATGCAATCTCTCCCTGTGTCAACCCCTGATCAAAATATTGCCTTATTAGGTGATCGATTATTCCAGACATTCTAATGACCAAAGTTGTGTCTATACAGAATGAGAAACAGCCCCAAAGTCAGCATATCACAAGTCTCTTGGCGTACCTGAATGAACCATTTCTCAGCTGTTTACTCGAGATCATGAAATAATTCTTTTGTTTTCTCGAGAACACGGAATAATTGTTTTGTTTTCTCGAGATCTCGAATTAGCTGTGTTGTTTTCTCGAGATCCTGAATTAATTATGTCGTTATCTCGGGATAACAAGGTGAATAAAAAAAAGATTATATGAAGGGCCTTTTGCGGCTTCCGTACAAACACATTCTTCATCTTATATAAACATGAGACACAATGACTGACCTTCTTTTCTAAGGATCTGAGAGGCACAGAAATTCTCTAAAATTACATTTTTCCTCTGCACCATGCTGACTCAATGCAGACAGCTGGTAACACCCTGAAATTGATTATTTTTGTAAAGTAGCACAGTCCAAAGTGTGTCATTCTGCTTAAACCACTGTTATTAGCCCATCATTATGAATTTGAATTCAATTAAAAAAAAAAGACAGATGGCACTTTTTAACTGTTTATAGTTACCTCATGTTATGGAACCTTCACAAGACAAGTTAGTTCCTATTATCCTGTTAGCAGCTCTAAACAGGCATTTGCTCAACAGTGTCTCCTTTTTTTCTCTCCCTTGAAGTTAATATGACAAAAATGCAGCTGTTTGTGTGACTGAGAAACGAGAAAGAGCAAAGTCCTCTCTCCTGAAGACTACCATGTAGTGTACCAAGAATTTTTTTAATCTACTTATTATTAGCATTCCAGTGGATTAATATACCGTAAAGCTATTATTGATTTTATAGTCAGAAATACTATCAGGGCCATGCTGTTATAGAAAATGTATGCACACCTTCTGATTCAAGAACACAGCATTGCTGTGGTATATCGTAAAATATAATAATGGAGCACAAGAAAGAAAAAGTATCTTTCAACCAACGAGCAGATTAAAAGCTTATTTATTTAAAAACAGCAGCATCAACCATTAAAATGGGCAGTCAAACAGATATTAACCAAATCCGTCAAAATAGTGTTCTGATTATACTAAATGCATTTGGTGTTAAAGTCTAGCTTGAAAAGGGCCAGCTCACCCTTCCCAGAATCATCTGTGGCAAGCAGTTGCCATTTTCACAACAATTGATACTGTAAAACAATCCACAACAATCCAGTGACATCATTAGTCATAGATCATAAATTGTAAAATGAAATTGAAAATATTTTGTCAGTTACAACCCTGATTCCAAAAAAGTTGGGACAAAGTACAAATTGTAAATAAAAACGGAATGCAATAATTTACAAATCTCAAAAACTGATATTGTATTCACAATAGAACATAGACAACATATGTCGAAAGTGAGACATTTTGAAATTTCATGCCAAATATTGGCTCATTTGAAATTTCATGACAGCAACACATCTCAAAAAAGTTGGGACAGGGGCAATAAGAGGCTGGAAAAGTTAAAGGTACAAAAAAGGAACAGCTGGAGGACCAAATTGCAACTTATTAGGTCAATTGGCAATAGGTCATTAACATGACTGGGTATAAAAAGAGCATCTTGGAGTGGCAGCGGCTCTCAGAAGTAAAGATGATCACCAAGCCCCCTAATTCTGCGCCGACAAATAGTGGAGCAATATCAGAAAGGAGTTCCACAGTGTAGAATTGCAAAGAGTTTGAACATATCATCATCTACAGTGCATAATATCATCAAAAGATTCAGAGAATCTGGAAGAATCTCTGTGTGTAAGGGTCAAGGCTGGAAAACCATACTGGGTGCCCATGATCTTTGGGCCCTTAGACAGCACTGCATCACATACAGGCATGCTTCTGTATTGGAAATCACAAAATGGGCTCAGGAATATTTCCAGAGAACATTATCTGTGAACACAATTCACCGTGCCAGCCGCCGTTGCCAGCTAAAACTCTATAGTTCAAAGAAGAAGCCGTATCTAAACATGATCCAGAAACGCAGACGTCTTCTCTGGCCCAAGGCTCATTTAAAATGGACTGTGGCAAAGTGGAAAACTGTTCTGTGGTCAGACGAATCAAAATTTGAAGTTCTTTATGGAAATCAGGGACGCCATGTCATTCGGACTAAAGAGGAGAAGGACGACCCAAGTTGTTATCAGCGCTCAGTTCAGAAGCCTGCATCTCTGATGGTATGGGGTTGCATTAGTGCGTGTGGCATGGGCAGCTTACACATCTGGAACGACACCATCAATGCTGAAAGGTATATCCAGGTTCTAGAGCAACATATGCTCCCATCCAGACGATGTCTCTTTCAGGGAAGACCTTGCATTTTCCAACATGACAATGCCAAACCACATACTGCATTAATTACAGCATCATGGCTGCGTAGAAGAAGGGTCCGGGTACTGAACTGGCCAGCCTGCAGTCCAGATCTTTCACCCATAGAAAACATTTGGCACATCATAAAACGGAAGATACGACAAAAAAGACCCAAGACAGTTGAGCGACTAGAATCCTACATTAGACAAGAATGGGTTAACATTCGTAGGTAGGTGCTACCTTTAATGTCCACTGCAGCAGTCCGGACTTTACCGTCATCACTAGTAATGACCTTACTGACCCGTCCTACTGGCCACATAGCTCTTGGCAGCTGACTGTCCATTACCACGACAACCTGTCCAACCTTTAGGTCTTCTGATGAACCCTTCCGCTTCTGTTGCAGTTGAAGGTTGGGAAGGTATCTCCGGATGAACTGGTTCCAGAAGTGGTCGGCGATGACCTGGCTGTGTCGGTAGAGTCGTCGTCCCAGCAGAGCTTCAGGCCCGTACAAGGCCTGTGGCAGGGAGGCATCCCGCCGCCCCATAAGGAGTAGGTTTGGCGTGATCGGGTCCGGGTCCACCACGTCTGATGACACATAGCCCAGAGGTTTTGAATTAAGAATCCCTTCCACCTCCACCAACACGGTGGCAAGGACCTCCTCTGGAACAATTTGGTCGTGTAGCACAACCTGGAGAGCCGCCTTGACAGACTTGATCTCTCTTTCCCACGCTTCTCCGAAATGAGGTGCATGAGGTGGATTGTATCTGAAGGAGATGCTCTGTCTGACGAGCTGCTCCCTCAGGAAAGGTTCAAGTTGAGCAAAGGCTTCCTTGAGTTCTCTGTCTCCCCCTCGGAAGTTAGTGCCCTGGTCACATAGAATCTCAAATGGCTTTCCCTGTCTTGCTACAAACCTCCGTAGGGCAAGGAGGAAAGAGTCACTGTCCATATGGCAAAGGAGGTCTAAGTGGACACACCTTGTAGTCAGGCACTTAAATATGATGCCCCACCTTTTCTCCTGTCTTCTGCCTATTTTGACTGCATAGGGCCCAAAACAATCAACCCCCGTGGACCAGAAAGGAGGCTTATTCAAACGAAGTCGTGCAGAGGGTAAATCGGCCATTTGGGGAATCCCCGGTTTCTTGCGCCACTTGCAACACTCTGTACACTGCCTCTGATGCTTACGGATGGCTTGACGTCCACGCAGTATCCAATACGATCTTCGGACCTCTGCATAGACTCTTTCTGGTCCAGGATGAAGGAGACGATTGTCAGTCTCTAATCAGTAGGCGTGTGACCATGTGATCAGGTGATAGTACAGTAGGATGAAGAGTGTCGTCCTCTAGATCCTCAGCCTTGCGAAGCCTCCCACCAACTCTTATCAGTCCAAGTTGGTCGAGCATTGGTGAGAGTGAGCTCAGTTGGCTATTGGTTGGTATGGCCTTTCCAGCTTTGAGAGCTGTCACCTCCTCTGGGAAGCTCTCTAACTGTGTTCTCTGTAGGAGAGCCAGTTCGGCTGCAATGCGTTCAGAGGCGCTTGGGGGTGTGGAAGCTGCCCCGTGAAGAGCCTGATGCGTGGTAAGTAGGAGGTCCTCCCAGGTCTCACAGGCAACCAAGTCGGGTAATGGCATGTCTGTAGTGGAGACGGTACCACAGAAACTGCCATGTCAGAGCTCGGTCGCATCATCCAGGACAGTGGAGGGACAGACAGGCCAGTGCTCTGGTGAGAACTGTAGGAATGGAGGACTGCAACGCCAGTGACCAGGCTGTGAGAGCTGAGACAAAGTTAGACCTTGGGTTATGTCATCAGCCGGGTTATTCTTTGAATCAACATACCTCCAGTTACTAGTCCCGACTAGGTCTTGGATTTCTGCAACGTGTTCCTACGAACACTTTGTATTGCTGGGACTCTGACTGAATCCATTTCAGAACAGTGGTGGAATCAGACCACATGATGGGGCGTGTAATGGGTACTGTGAGCTCAGTACTCAGTAATTTGGCAAGTTGTGCTCCAGTTAGGGCTGCACATAATTCCAAGCGTGGGATTGAAAGCTGGTGCTTGGGTGCAACACGGGACCGAGCCAGGATGAAGGAGACATGGGTCTGACCAGCTGGATCTAACACCTGGAGGTAAGCTACAGCTCCATAAGCTTTCTCGGATGCATCACAGAACACATGTAACTCCACGTCTTCAGTTGTGATGTTGAATGGGGTGTAACGCCGAGGAATGGTAACATCCTGGAGGTCAGTCGGCTCAGATTCCCATGCCTTCCACAGTGGGAGCAAGTCATCCTGAATGGGGTCATCCCATTGTCGCTCGGTCCGCCACAATGCCTGCACTAGTACTTTAGCCCTAGTGGTGTATGGGATAATGAACCCCAAAGGGTCGTACTGGCTAGCGAGTATGCGGTACACCGTTCTCATGGTCACTTCGGTGGTAGAGACTGATCTCTTCTTGTAACCGAGGACATCAAATAGGCAGTTCCACTTCAGGCCGAGAGCGGATTCTTGGGGCTCCGTTTTGTCTGCAGAGAGCCAAAGCTCACAGGCCTCGGATCTAGCCTCAGAAGGAAGATGAGCTACCACTTCTGGTACATTACAGGCCCACTGTCTGATGTCAGAGCCACCTTTGGCAAGAACTGCTCTCAACTTGTCGATGAGTGCTGCGGCCTGCTTAGGACATGATAAGGACTGGAGACAGTTGTCCGCATAAAAGGCTGTCAAGACTGTTTCCATCACATCTTCGTTGCCTTTCACATGGTCCTTGATCTGCCTCTGTACTGCATAAGTGGCGCAACAGGGGCTGCATGTAGTCACGAACGGTAGTACACGCCACTCATAAATGTCCGGCGGACGGTCTTGCTCCATGTCTCTCCACAGGAAACTCAAGAAAGGCTGGTCTGAGGACAAAAGCCTAACTTGGTGAAACATTGCATGAATGTCACCACTGATAGTGACAGCATGCTCTCTGAATCTGAGCAGTATTCCTAGTAAAGGAGGGCCTAAGGTAGGCCCAGGCAACAGGTTGGCGTTGAGGGTGTGCTCCTGATATGTGAAAGAGCAATTAAACACTACTCTTGCCTTCCCATTATGGAACACCATGTGATGGGGAATATACCATGAGCCAGTGGTACTGTTAGCCTCCTCACTGGTGATCTTCACGGCGTATCCCTCCTTCTCCAGCTTGTGTATTTCTCCGTTGTAGATGGTGGCCTGCTCAGGGTTGTGCGACAGCCGTCTCTCAGCCCTTCGTAGGAGAGGCATCACAGCAGAGGGTGAAGCTTGGAGTAAGGTATGGTCCTCTTTCCACAGGAGAGGTGTCGCGTATCTCTCCACGCCATCCACATTGATCCATACCGTGTCACTTTCCAACAGAGCAAGTGCGGAGCTGTCCTGCTTTGAGCGTGTGATCTCTTTCTCATTGCGACGAGGCAGAGTGTCGAGTTGCCATAATTTCTCCACTGTGTCGTAGCTCTTGAGCGGGCGACAGGAAGGAGGTGTGTAGGCATGAACTCTGATGACAGGGCTGTTGCAGGAACGTTGCAGGCCCTTGGATGGCCCATCCCAGCTTTGTGCATACAGCAACAGGAGAGCCAGGTGAGCCCATGTGGACTGGACATATGGCAGTGATCAAATGTGAATTGTCTGACCCAATGAGGATCATCGGCTTAGCTTTGTGGAAAGGCTCGACTGGAACATCCCTCAGGTAGTGGTATTTCCTCTTCAGGACATCAGCTGGGCAGGACTGTTCAGCAAGGTTCAGCTCTGAAGCAGTGAATACATTCTTGAGCTTGTGTCTGATGCCCAAGTTCGACATGGTTGATACCTCAAGTGTCACCGAGGCTCCTTTCAGGTGCATTATGTCCTGCCGGACAGTTCTCAAAGTTAGGAACTCACACTCCCTCTTCAGGCCAAGCTTGTCAACTGCAGTGGGAAGTATGATCGTCCTTTCAGACCCATCATCAAGCAGGGCATGGGTATCCAGGATCTTGTTCCCATTGCGCAAGCGAACAGGGACAACTTTGAGCATCACTCAGCGTGAGTGACTTGCTTGATCCATGTAAACAACTGTGGATACAGTGCTGACGGTAAGGACACCGGGCTGTTGCGTAGTTGTGACCTCATGCAAAGTCAAGAGATGCTGCTCTCCACAGGAAATGCAAGGCTTCTTCAGAGTGCACTTGTCAGGTTTATGCCCTCTACCACACCTCCAGCAGCGGTTCTGTTCCTTTATCCAATCTGACTTCTGAGATGTATTCATGCTGGTGAATTCTGAACATCCACTCAGGTAGTGCTCGTTGGACTTGCAATATGGGCAAAAGGGCTTGAATCGCTCATGCTTGTGTTTTGGCGATGTGGAAGGTGCACTTGCTTCCGGTACAGTTGCCTTCAGTGTAGCAGCAGTGTTTAGTAACACAATGGATGACTTCGCTTTTGTCTGTTTGGAGGACTTGGTGTCTCGACGTGCAGGCTCTCCCTGAATGCCTAACCAGGATCCTACTCTGGAAGCTGCTCCTTGAAGCACCGATGAAGTGGAGTGAATGAGTGGCTGAGACAAGAAGGGATTCAACTCTTGCACATAAGTGTGACTAGGGGGTTTGGTCCATAATGTTTGGGGAGCTAACATGTAATCTGAGGGAGGCCTGCCTCCAGTGTGGGTAGTAGTGACAGGTGCATGGCCAAATGAATGTGGCAAACTGCTACTGTACTGCTGATAAGGAGAGGTTGATCTTGGATGCTCATGAGAAAAGCCCATTGTACTTAATGGATAAGAGGCATGCTTTGCATTCTCCATTTCCACAGCAAGCTGTTCCATTTCAGTGCTTAAACTTCTCCATCTCTCCTCTAGTCGATCTAATGCAGAGGCTCTAGCAGCTGTAGCTCCCTCAGATGGGAAAGAAATGTTGCTCTGACTTACATGTGGTCTGGAGGGGGATGACTGGCGAGGGTGGCTGAGCACATAGTCCTCTAGGTAAGCTGGAGGTTGTCTTCTCCGACTAGGGCGAGGATCAGGCTGATGTGCTTCACCCTAGACATCTCTAGAAGCAGCCGTGACACAGCTGGTGTACAATCCGGCTCAAAGGACCAATTTTGTAGGATATAACGATGAGGAAAGTACTGGTCGTACACCCGCTGGCCTAATTCTTCGGTCAGAAAGAACGCAGCTGTTCTAGAGGTTGTATCTTGTCATTTATTAATTGTCACTGTGCATATCTACATCTGTGTCAAAGGTTCTGAAGTTGTGTTGTGGTCTCTAAAACAAAGACAGAAATAAAAGGAAAAACAGGACAATGCTAAGTTATTCACATTACAAACATGTCCTATCTCACTCTATTCGAAGGTAATAATTACAGCAAAGGTACAGAATACACAGCAATAATTATATGGTGATTAACAGTACTAAACGTCATTTACAGCATGAAAACAACACAGGAAATCGTACCACCTTATATATCCATGTGCTAACATAAAACACCGTTGATAGGATTGCTAACATGATATTGCTGAGTCACGGAACATTCTAGACATTTCCAATTACAAAGAAAGATTGTCTAGCTTAAATACAAACTTAGAAATGGCTGTACCAACAAAATAAATTGCTGTACAAACGAAATGAAGCCTAACAAGGAAAATAAGGGCACTTACATGTACATTCACGCACAACAGCACCGAGAGACTTTCAAACGAGACATGAGACTCCGAGAATGCGACGGCATGAAAGAGAAATGTCCGTGCCTGTTTCATATCACGCAGCTAAACATGCATTCGAAGCGTGATCAGCAGCTCCTTAAAGGGGCGGTGCCGCATTTTCTTAAAGGCAAAATATTTCACATAGGACAACAGGAATTTACACAGAAGGCGGCAGGGAATTTTGTACACATACATTTTCTCAGTTTAAACATTTGATATGTCATCTATGTTCTATTCTGAATAAAATATGGAATTTTGAAACTTCCACATCATTGCATTCCTTTTTTATTTACAATTTGTACTTTGTCCCAACTTTTTTGGAATTGGGGTTGTATATTTTAAATATTTTTAACTGATCCATTCCTTTTTCATATCGTTACTCAGTTATAGTGGACCAGAGCCGGCCTCAGCTGTCTCATGGACAGCCACGAAGGAAAGAAAATATCAGGCATATTCTACTGAAAACTTCCATGTAGAACACGTTGGTGAAAAAGTAAGAGATGGATTTTGAAGGGATCACTAACAGTGAATTTGCAAAGGTTTTGCTGCTCAGAGAACTAACAGAGTAGCTGTCACGTGCTTTCAAAACAAAAACAACTAGAAAAGCACTTGGAGAGCGCAGACCTCCGCCAAGCAGCTCATCTCGCAATGATAAAGAATCCTTTAAAAAAAAATCTGGATCCAGAAGGTGATCCGGATCACCGCCAAAATTTAATGGATTGTTACTTGTGCCCAGTCACACCTCTGGAAAAAATTTCAGAGCAATCCGTTCATAACTTTTTCCGTAATGTTGCTAACAGACAAACAAACAAACCAACGCTACCGAAAACAACCTCCTTGGCGGAGGTAATGAACTGGATTCTGGAAAGGGTGAGTCACCCACTTTAAATCCATACCAAATTCACACTGAAACAAAGAGTGGTGAATGGAGGGAAGATGATGATCGAGGATGAGAAGGAGGATGTTTTGAAACCCTGCTTAAAATATAAATAAATAAATAAATAAATAAATATTCAGCTGTCATGCACACACACGGAGAGACTGAGGGGCAGATACTGGAAACAAATGTGGTTGACTCTTCACTAAGAAAGTTTGGGCAAACAAAATCAAAGCAGCAAAGTCCAAGATCAATAACAGGCATGGGTCAGGCTAGCCGCAAACAATAACCAGAAACAAAATCCTGGGCTGCATTCCAATAGTCCATCCTATGTCCTTTCCTGACCACTTTTCCTTGGCGTCCATGGAAAACATTATGAGATCAATAAAAGATGAGAAAGAGAATTCCTCAGGATGTAGGAAAAGACAATTGCGATGCGAAGAGAATCCAACTGCACTTACCGTACACTAGGCTACCCAATTCTGTCACGGATGATACTATTGATGTGGGTCTGCCATGTGAGACTACAGTGTTACTTAAAATATTACTTCCTTACCAAAGTTGGAATTTAAATAAAAAAGGAATATAGACTACCAGTCACAAAACTGAAACAAAATGATTCTCATTATGACAATGGCTGCTCACGCTCACCTTCTTTTCTATTCACATTCATATCAACATGAATCCCAATTATTGTATAATTATGTAAGATTTAATTATTTATATAATTATTTGTTTACATGAATGGTGTGCAGATGGGGAGTCACTTTAAATGTTGCTCCCAGAAGAAATTGTGGAACAACATCATCTCCTTTCCTTTCATAAAGAATGGTCCAGTGCACCCACTGCTCAAGGAGATCGCATTAAAGCACCTTTTCCCAAAGATTCCACCTCAATCCTGTCTGCTTTTCCTTAATATTTAGAGAATTTGAATAGCTCTTGTCATGGCTGCCACTTAAATACTTCCAGGTCATTTCACTCAATTAGGAACCTTCCTAAGCAAAACAAGGATATTGGAAACCAGTTCAGAGTAATCAAGCTTGGTTATAACAAACTACTGTGCTGAGCAAATTACCAAGTCAAGTGAGTGTGTGAAAAGAGTTCATTTATTTGAAGTCCTCAGCATGGTGTGTAATGAGAGGCAGGAGTGTGTGGTTATCAGGAGTGAGTGAGGGTATGCAGTGTATGTTGGGAACTGGAGTCCCGGGCTGAACTCGGAAGTGTAGTGAAGCAGCGTTGCATTTGTAAGGTGCACAGCACCCAGAGCAAGGCAGTGCTCATAGCAATATCTTCTTACCTATTTACTTTCTTTATGTATTGTTTTCCTGTTTCATAAGGATAAATTTCTTGGTTCTTTATTTAATTTGCAAAAAGAGGGGGTGTCGTGGCTCAGGTGGCTAAGGCGCCGTACCATAAATCCGGGGACCCGGGTTCGATTCCGACCCGAGGTCATTTCCCGATCTCTCCCCGTCTCTCTCTCCCACTCGTTTCCTGTCCTGTCTCTACACTGTCCTATCCAATAAAGGTGAAAAAAGCCCAAAAAATATCTTTAAAAAAAAATAATTTGCAAAAAGAGCAATTCCATAGTGTCTTTAATCTTCTAAAAACCTTTTCTTGGCATGCCCAGTCACTTGACATATCACTGATTACATTTATGGGTGGTAAAAGAGAGCAACTGGACTTGGTTGAAGATTCTTGAAGACATTTCACCTCTCATCCGAAAGGCTTCTTCAGTTCTGTCTGACTAATAGGGAGTATCAGGTATTTATCCTCTCATGGATGAAAAGCAATCCTAAGGTGTCGTTGGGTCATCCTGTTGGTGTGGGTCACTGGGGGCTGGGTGTGAACAGGCTCGAGAGTCGTTGGGGTGATCAATTGATTGCTGGTTCTCTCTGTCCTTCTGTGAGTCACTGAAAACAGCTGGGTTTTGGTGTGCATTCAGGCTACATCCACACGACAACGGCAACGAGATGCTATTTAAAAATATATCGCGTCCAAATGGGCAACGATCAGTAAAATATCAGGTCCATATGGCAACGCAACGCTTGCTGAAAACGATGCAATACACATGCCACACCTCTAGGGGCGCTGTAAGACGGTCCCTTTGGAGACACCAGAACAATAGAAGAAGTAAGGACGCATGTGCATAAACTATTATGCGCGAGACTTCATATTAGCCACAAAGTCAGGAAAATCTGTTCGTAAAATTACATTATAATGACCAAATACAATGAAAAGTATTTTTCCAGTCTCACCTGTGAAAGGTAATCCCATGTGATCTCGTTTGGACGGCAAACCTGTTGGTACAGTTAAACGCAGCTAATCTTTATTCTCCGCTTTGACCTATCCAATATGGCGGCGAGGATGACGTATGATTCTACGCGGAAGGCGGTGTCTTTAATGGTCTGGAATAAATTGAATGCTACACGTTGATGGATTAATTTGCTCTTCTACGCCCTTTTTGAGGAATGTATTGTAGGACTTAAACCAACATATGAAGAGGTGAGATTGCTCCTTTTGTTCCCTATTTTTGCTGGCGGGATTGACTCTGCCCTAAGGGTTATTCTCTCTCTCTCTCTCTCTCTCTCTCTCTCTCTCACTTTGCACCATTACACAATAAATATTCACAGTGAAAATATTTTGTAAGCGCGTTTCATGAACCAAGTTATAGGATTTGTTGACAACTCGCATCGAGTTCGTTACACTTCTACCCGGCGTGAAGCACTCACAGTCATGTGGTTGTGACGTCATCGTAAACAAATCCGTTCTACTCATCCAGACGACTTCACAACGGCAACGTTGCCAGATCTTTCCACTCTGGAACCCGTTCTCAAAAAGATTGCGTTTTGGGCACCCAAAACGCCGGTGCCGTGTGGATGCCAGGCCTAAATGATAAGCAATTGTATCGGAGTCACCTGAATCCGTTGCCGTGTGGACAGGGCCTCAGTTGTCTGGGAAGTGTGCCAAGGACTGCATTGTAGGTGGCTGATAAATGATGTCTTAGACCCCCACCTCTGTTCAGTGATGGCCGTTCCAGGTTGACAAAAATGGCTTCTTTAACTCCTCGCTCATACCAACGATCCTCTCTGGCTAAAATGCGTACATTGAAATCCTGAAATGAGTGTCCTTTGTTGTTAAGATGAAGATAGACAGCAGAGTCCTGGCCTGAGGAACTGGCTCTCCTGTGTTGAGCCATGCGCCTGTGAAGTGGTTGTTTTGTTTCACCTATATATGAGTCCGTGCATTCCTCACTGCACTGAATTGCATACACTACATTGTCCTGTTTGTGTCTGGCTATTCTGTCCTTAGGGTGGACCAGTTTCTGCTTCAGGGTGTTACTGGGTCTGAAATGTACCACAATGCTGTGCTTGTAGAAGATTCCTCCAACGGTAGAGGGAAAAGAGAAGGAGCAGAATCACATCAAGAAAGCACTTCAGAACTGTGGGTATCCCAGCTGGGCTTTCTTTAGGAGCAGAAAAAGGAACATAATGGACAAGGAGGATAACAGGAACAAACGCAAGAACATTGTCATTCCCTACATTTCTGGTCTATCTGAGAAACTCAGAAGGATCTTCTACAAACACAACATTCTGGTACATTTCAGACCCAGTAACACCCTGAAGCAGTAACTGGTCCACCCTAAAGACAGAATAGCCAGACACAAACAGGACAACGTAGTGTATGCAATTCAGTGCAGTGAAGAATGCACGGACTCATATATAGGTGAAACAAAACAACCACTTCACAGGTGCATGGCTCAACACAGGAGAGCCAGTTCCTCAGGCCAGGACTCTGCTGTCTATCTTCATCTTAACAAAGGACACTCATTTCAGGATTGCAATCTACACATTTTAGCCAGAGAGGATCGTCGGTATGAGCGAGGAGTTAAAGAAGCCATTTTTGTCAACCTGGAACGGCCATCACTGAACAGAGGTGGGGGTCTAAGACATCATTTATCAGCCACCTACAATGCAGTCCTTGGCACACTTCCCAGACAATTGAATGCACACCAAAACCCAGCTGTTTTCAGTGACTCACAGAAGGATAGAGAGAACCAGCAATACATTGATCACCTCAACGACTCTCGAGGCTGTTCACACCCAGCCCCCAGTGACCCACACCAACAGGATGACTCAATGACACCTTAGGATTGCTTTTCATCCATGAGAGGATAAATACCTGATGCTCCCTATTAGTCAGACAGAACTGAAGAAGCCTTTTGGATGAGAGGTGAAATGTCTTCAAGAATCTTCAACCAAGTCCAGTTGCTCTCTTTTACCACCCACAGTTTACTATGACCTGGATGACTGAGAATCTTCACAGACATTGATTACATTTGCAACACAATCTAAAACATGCAAATGAGCAAATTTAAACAAATATATTATATTGACCAGCAAACACCAACAACCATCAAGGCAGTCCATCGCATTTGTTAGGGCTGGGGAGAAGCCGCAGCAGCTCCGGAGTCAAGAAGGGGGGCTGCTGGCAACAGCCCGGGACTGGCAGCTGAAAGTCAACCTAGGGAGACAGCTCAAGTTCCTGGAGAGCATCACAGTGACCACACTCAGGCCAGACATGGTCCTGGTGTCAGAAACAACAAGGCAAGTGGTCCTGCTGGAGTTGACTGTTCCCTGGGAAGACCAGATAGAGGAGGCCTTTGAGAGGAAGAGGGCCAAGTACGAGGAGCTGGCAGGTGAATGCCGAAGTAGGAGATGGAGGACCCGATGCAACCCCATCGAGGTCGGGTGCAGAGGATTCGCTGGCCAGTCTCTCATCAGGGCGCTCAAGATGCTGGGGGTGAAGGGACTGCACAGCAGGAGAGCCATCAAAAATATCAGTGATGCTGCAGAAAAGGCGTCCAGATGGCTATGGATCAAGCGGGGCGATCCGTGGACACATGCTCTTATGACACAAGCCGGGACTTGATCACCCCGGCTGGGTCCCCTGGGCAAGGGTGTCTGTTGTGAGACCCGAAACACCCGATGAACCCAGGTTACAACACTGATGATGTGTCTTAAGTTGCACCAAAAATGTATTTTAGAACTAGTTGATCTGGCTAAGCCAGTGACCTCCGGGAATAGGCCGGATGACGACCATGAATAGTATGGTGACAGCTGGAGAGACAGCTGACAACTGGAAAGACAGTAACAGGGGCAGAGAGGGCCAGCAACCCAAACTGCAGCTCCCGAGAGGGTGCACCCACAAATAAGCTACGAAGAGCCCTAATGAAGTATACCCCAAGGGGTGCCCGAGAGGGGGGGAGGATGAGCACCCCAACAGGACTGATAAACAGGTGACGGAACGGAATGGAAAAACAACTACGAGTGCAGTCTGTCCATGTGGCAAGGTCTGCAAGAACCAGCATGGTCTAAAGATCCACCAGACCAAAATGAGATGTTTGATGGGGAAGCAGGTGGTGCAACGCACAGGCCCAGTACCTGGTGAGACGCAGGAGGAGCCCGGCCAGGAGTCAACCCACAGTGCCCAGACCCTCCACGCCCCACAAATCCTACCTCATTTCAAGCATTCTGAACACCGTCGGGTCATGTGGCCTGCTGCCAACAAAGAAAGAGAGTGGCTCCAGTTTGATGAAGATCTGGATCAAGTCCTTGATGCCACTGTAAGGGGAGATGCAGACCAGAAATTGCTGTCAATGTCTGCAATGATCATCAGCATTGGTGCTGAGAGGTTTGGCTTAAAGGAACAACAGCCAACCAGACGTCCAGGGGAGCCAAACAGATGGGAGGTGAAAATAAGCCAGCTTAGACAGGAGCTTAGACTGCTTGGACGGCAGCTTAAGGTGGCAAGGGAGGAGGAGAAGGCCGGGCTGGCAGAGCTCTGTAGCATCCTGAGGAAAAAACTCACCACCCTCCGTCAAGCAGAGTGGCATAAGAGGAGGGGTAGGGAGAGAGCCAGGAGACGTACAGCCTTCATCTCGAACCCCTTTGTTTTCACCAAGAAGATCCTTGGGCAAAAAAGAAGTGGCCACCTTGCCTGCACTGAAGACGAGGTTAATAAGTACCTCAATGCCACCTACAGTGACAATGCAAGAGAGGAAGACCTTGGGCCATGCAGAACCCTGATAACTCCGCCAGAACCCACCTTGGCATTTAACACCAAGGAGCCAACTTTGAAAGAAGTTGAAGAGGTTGTCAGGGCAGCCAGATCTAATTCAGCACCGGGCCCCAGCAGAGTGCCTTATGTGGTTTACAAGACATGCCCCAGACTCGTGAAGCGACTATGGACGATCCTCAGGGTCATTTGGAGAAGGGGGAAGGTGGCCCAGCAGTGGAGACATGCAGAAGGGGTCTGGATTCCAAAGGAGGAGAGCTCAATTACCATCAAGCAATTCAGGATCATCTCACTCCTCAGCGTCGAGAGCAAGATATTCTTCAGTATTGTTGCCTGGCGCATGACGGAGTTCCTCCTGAGGAACACATACATTGACACCTCTGTGCAGAAGGGGGGAGTCCCGAGGGTCCCAGGATGCATCGAGCATACAGGAGTCGTCACCCAGCTGATCCGGGAGGCACGGGAAGGCAAAGGAGACCTGGTAGTCCTTTGGCTCAACCTTGCCAATGCCTATGGGTCTATTCCACACAAGCTGGTGGAAACCTCGCTTGACCGACACCACGTTCCAGGCAAGATCAAGGACCTCATACTGGACTATTACAGCTGCTTCAGTTTGAGAGTCACTTCCAGAATAGTAACATCTGCATTTCATCGGCTGGAGAAGGGCATTATCACAGGATGTACCATTTCTGTGATATTGTTTTCCTTGGCCATGAACATGCTGGTGAAGTCAGCGGAGGTGGAGTGCAGAGGACCACTCACCAAATCAGGTATGTGACAGCCCCCCATCAGAGCATTTATGGATGATCTAACAGTGACTACAACATCAGTCCCGGGCTGTTGATGGATCCTCCAAGGCCTTGAGCGTCTCATTAGCTGGGCCCGGATGAGCTTCAAGCCAGCCAAGTCCAGGTCCCTGGTGGTGAAGAAAGGGAAGGTTTCAGACAGGTTTCGCTTCTCAATAGGAGACACCCAGATTCCATCTGTGGGAGAGAAGCCAGTCAAGAGCCTGGGCAAGATCTATGACTGCACCTTGAAGGACACCGCAGCACTCCGAGCAACATCAGAGGAGCTGGGAACCTGGCTGACAGCGTTGGATAAGACAGGACTACCAGGCAAGTTTAAGGCCTGAATTTACCAACATGGCATCTTGCCACGACTCCTCTGGCCACTGCTGGTCTATGATGTGCCAATAACCACCGTCGAGTGCTTCGAGAGGAAGGTCAGCTCCTTCCTGCGGAAGTGGTTGGGCCTGCCGCGAAGTCTTAGCAGCATCACCTTGTACGGGAGGAACAACAAACTGAAACTACCCTTCAGTAGTCTGATGGAGGAGTTTATGGTTACACGAGCAAGAGAGGTGCTGCTGTATAGGGACTCTAATGACATGAAAGTCTCCTCGGCTGGCATAGAAGTGAGGACCGGCAGGAAGTGGTGTGCTCAAGAGGCAGTCGACCAGGCGGAGTCCCATTTACGGCACAGTGAATCGGTAGGAACAGTGGCATCCGGACGGGCAGGACTCGGGAGCAACCCAAGATCTTCCTATAATAAGGCGCAGGGGAAGGAAAGGCGTCAGCTGATCCAGGAGGAGGTCCGGGCAGGAGTGGAGGAAGCCCGCTGCAGTAGGACAGTAGGGATGCGGCAGCAGGGGGCGTGGACTCGATGGGAGGAGGCAGCTGACCGGAAGGTATCGTGGACAGAACTATGGCGATCTGAGCCACACCGGATCAAGTTCCTCATCCAGTCAGTCTACGATGTCCTCCCAAGCCCGTCCAACCTCCATCGTTGGGGCTTGGCTGAGAACCCACTGTGCCCTCTCTGCCAAGGAACTGGATCACTGGAGCACATCCTGAGCTGCTGCCCAAGGGCACTGGAAGATGGGCGTTACCGCTGGCGCCATGATCAGGTGCTGCGGGTCATTGCGGAGGCCATCAGTACAGGGATTTCCACCAGCAAACACCAACAACCATCAAAGCAGTCCATCGCATTTGTTAGGGCTGGGGAGAAGCCGCAGCAGCTCCGGAGTCAAGAAGGGGGGCTGCTGGCAACAGCCCGGGACTGGCAGCTGAAAGTTGACCTAGGGAGACAGCTCAAGTTCCCGGAGAGCATCGCAGTGACCACACTCAGGCCAGACATGGTCCTGGTGTCAGAAACAACAAGGCAAGTGGTCCTGCTGGAGTTGACTGTTCCCTGGGAAGACCAGATAGAGGAGGCCTTTGAGAGGAAGAGGGCCAAGTACGAGGAGCTGGCAGGTGAATGCCGAAGTAGGAGATGGAGGACCCAATGCAACCCCATCGAGGTCGGGTGCAGAGGATTCGCCGGCCAGTCTCTCATCAGGGCGCTCAAGATGCTGGGGGTGAAGGGACTGCACAGCAGGAGAGCCATCAAAAATATCAGTGATGCTGCAGAAAAGGCGTCCAGATGGCTATGGATCAAGCGGGGCGATCCGTGGACACATGCTCTTAAGACACAAGCCGGGACTTGATCACCCCGGCTGGGTCCCCTGGGCGAGGGTGTCTTGTGAGACCCGAAACACCCAATGAACCCAGGTTATAACACTGATGATGTGTCTTAAGTTGCACCAAAAGTGTATTTTAGAACTATGCATCGTGTGGTTTTACATGTGTAATACTTAAAATTTTTACTATATTGCTTTACTGATTTTTTTTTTAGCAGAAATTAAAATTTAACAAAACATTTCTTTTCTATAGCCCCAAATCAGAAAAATTTGGGACTCATTCTCATTATCATCTCATTATCTCTAGCCGCTTTATCCTGTTCTACAGGGTCGCAGGCAAGCTGGAGCCTATCCCAGCTGACTACAGGCGAAAGGCGGGGTACACCCTGGACAAGTCGCCAGGTCATCACAAGGCTGACACATAGACACAGACAACCATTCACACTCACATTCACACCTATGGTCAATTTAGAGTCACCAGTTAACCTAGCCTGCATGTCTTTGGACTGTGCGGGAAACCGGAGCACCCGGAGGAAACCCACGCGGACACGGGGAGAACATGCAAACTCCGCACAGAAAGGCCCTCGCTGGCCAAGGGGCTAGAACCCGGACCTTCTTGCTGTGAGGCGACAGCGCTAACCACTACACCACCGTGCCGCCAAATTTGGGACTGTATGTTGAAATTAAAACTGAAAATAATGACTTGTAAATAATCTTTGAGGTGGTGCAGTGCTTAGTCCTGTTGCCTCACAGCAAAAAGGTTATGTGTTTGAAGCTGCCAGCTGACCAGGGCCTTTCTGTGTTGAGTTTTCATGTTCTCCTTGTGTCTGCATAAGTTTCCTCCAGGTCCTCCTGTTTCCTTCCACAGTACAAAGACATGTGGATTTGGTCAACTGCCTACTCATAGGTGTGAATGGCTCTATGGATGTGTGTGTGTGTGTGTGTGTGTGTGTGTGTGTGTGTGTGTGTGTGTGTGTGTGTGTGTGTGTAGACATTACATTGTGCTGATGGAGCATATGTATGCTAATGGAATTTTAAATGCAAATGTTTGGTGATTGTTGAATATAAAAATCAACTTTACTGTGGTCTCAACTAGGATGTATAAAGGAACAACAAAAAATAACTATCAATCGATATCAATATCAGTAGCATCATATGATTGCTCATTTTGTGTTTATCACTATGTATTCAAGTCATTCTTTTAAAGACATGTATTAATGTGGCTATATAATACCCTTGTTCACAGACTGAGGAAAGCAACTTCTATGTCAATGCCCGTCTGATAGTCACACCATGCAAGAAGGCTTCTCCAAACGCATATGAGCACCGAGATGATTGTGTTACACGAAAACCAAATACGGTGTGTATGACATCTTTATTGCCCTTATTCTTGACCTTATATAAACATTTTCATTTAAAGTCTTTCACCTTTTGACACTGACATACCCATTAACCATAGAAACACTGCAATCCTGGATATTTTTTCAGCTCACAAAAAGGTCATAACTTTATTTTCCACAGCCCATAATTGACTGTCTTGTGTGTAAGACAAAAGATGGTAAAGAACTGGTTGACTGTGCCAGGTTGATGGATGTCAATAATGTAAGTATACTGCAGCAGATATAGAAACACGCACCACAAAGAAAAGACATCAACTGTACATGAGGTTGGAGTTTGTCAATGTATCGTCCCCTTGCTTTACCGGCACTAAATGGCGGTAACTACCCTGAGCTCTTTGTAGTTATCACTAACAATAAAGGTTAATTTCAAACTATATGACTTTAGTCTATGTGTTGGGTCTTAACAAATGATATAGCAATGTTAATCTAATTTATAATGTTCAACTCACACTTGAACGAATAATTTCCAACGTAGTTCACACCCCTGTGTAACCTATTTCCACACTGTCATACTAGTATCCCCATGTGAAGCCCTTTAAGCTTAGAACACTTTAAGAAGAGTAGTCTCTTAAAGTATCTTCAGTTACAGACTGATGAGAAGTCACACACAAATATACAAAATCATTAACCATTTACTATTATGTACACATTAATATACATCACACACAGGCAATTTCAATAGCTTTCACTATAACCTTCAGTTTTACCTTTGTTTTCAAAGCGCGCATGTCCAAAATAAATGTTCACATTAATTCAACTCTCCAAAGTTTTATACCAAGCGCCTAAATAATACTAAGCCGGCAATAGCCTACGAATGTTAATAAAACAAAAACTTCAAAGTCCATCACTACAGGCTTGAAATTTGCTCAGGTGCATTGTAACCAAAAAAAACAAGATGGCTGCTTCACCATGAGAGAAAAATAAAACGTGGTACCTGAACGAAATTAAGTACCTGGTGTCTTACACATGGAGGAAATGTGAAGGAAAGCAAATGAAGAGGAGATTTCCACGGCAGCTGTCATCCACATCACTCCAGTCCAAAGTGCACTGTCTGGTGCCATCTGTGTCCTCCTTGTCTTGGCAATAGGCTGTGTTATGCCACACTCTCAACCTGCCATAAGTGTTTTGGACACGCACAGGTCGCAGGGTTTGGTAGCTCTCAGCTGTGCTGCAGGGTCATGGTGAACCCAGGGGAAAGTTTGTGGGAGGAGTACGGGCAAAGTACTTGTGCCAAGTACAGGTTACATGCCTGACTTCCTCGAGCATGAGAAAAATTGTGCCTTTAGCCCATGGAAAGCGTATGTCTGACGCACATGATCAGTGCGTGTTCAGTGAGTGTCGAGTGCATGTGACTTGCATTTTACAAGTTTCCTGCACTAGGAGTATGGGCCACACTTGGGAAGCATGTGTGACGCACGTGATTAGCACGTGACAGTCACTCATGACTTGCGTGTGAAGCAAGCCAGGAGTGGGTATAAAACCAGCGTGTCGGCAGCATTCTGCATCTGTCTTTCGGCTGAAGAACAAGATCATTTCGTGCTGCTCCTCAGCTTCTATCGTCTGCCTATAAGGGCACAACTCCCTCATTGTTGCGGTGGTATGGCGACAGACATCTTCCTTTCTACAATACTACACGTTTACATGATCGGTTCCTCATATGCATATATATGTGTGTATATATATAAGCCTAAAGACAATCATAACTACACAATGGGCAGTATTTGCATCAGTATTTGCAGTATTTTCATACTTTTATACTCTTTAATGAAAGGTGATACAAGGCGGAAGTCCGCGCCGTTTTTCAGCAGTTGCGTCAAATGACCAACGCCAGTGAATCAGGAAGGTGGATGTCACAGTGACGTTGTCCAATGACGACGCCAGCTAGAGCTCAGCACAGCGTATCCGCGTATTCTCAATGTTTACACAGCACCGGACCAGACACGATCTGGATTGAATACGTGGACCCTGGTGGATTCCCGTTTCCCGGCGTTTCCAGGCGTTTTAATGTAAACGGACAGTGCATCCGCGAAGAAAACGAGACAGATACGGTCTAATGTAAACTTGGCCTATGTGTCAGCCCTGTGATGACCTGACGACTTGTCCAGGGTGTACCCCACCTTTCGCTCATAGTAAGCTGGGATAGGCTCCAGCTTGCCTGCGACCCTGTAGAAGGATAAAGCGGCTAGAGATAATGAGATTATATATATATATATATATATATATATATATATATATATATATATGTGTGTGTGTGTATATGTGTGTGTATGTGAACTTGTAAGCTCAGTCCAGCTAACGACAGACACATTTAGCTGCTGATGGCTAGCTCACTCAAACTTTTAACTCTGTTCTGAGGCAGTTAAACTTCTGTCCGAAGTTATACTCCAGCTCTGACGAACTCAACACTATAGCCACTCTCCGTGATCTGGCCGACCGCTTATATGAACTAAAAATGGTGTTTTAAAAGTAGACGGCCTTTTGATTTCATAAAATCGGTGAAATTTAGTTCCCACTGAAATTTGGTCATTGTGATACAGTGGTGCTTGAAAGTTTGTGAACCCTTCATAATTTTCTATATTTCTGCATAAATGACCTAAGACATCATCAGATTTTCACACAAGTCCTAATAGTAGATAAAGAGAACCCAGTTAAACAAATGAGGCAAACATATTATACTTGGTCATTGATTTATTGAGGAAAATGATCCAATATTACATATCTGTGAGTGGCAAAAGTATGTGAACCTTTGCTTTCAGTATCTGGTGTGACCCCCTTGTGCAGCAATAACTGCAACTATATGTTTCTGGTAACTGTTGATCAGTCCTGCACACCGACTTGAAGGAATTTTAGCCCATTCTTCCATACAGAACAGCTTCAACTCTGGGATGTTGGTGGGTTTCCTCACATGAACCGCTCACTTCAGGTCAGGGGCGTGTTTAGCCTATTTTTGGGGGTGCTCAAGCACCCCCAAAAACGAGCTCAGCACCCCCTAGCTCAGCACCCTCAAAAACACTGCTTTTGGACGTAATTTTCAGAAATAAGTGCCCTTGCGCACTGCGCAATGAATGTGTGCGCGGGCGTGTGTGTGTTCTTGAATTCACCTGTTACGTGATAGTTCTATGACCAGTAAAATACCTCTCCTCCTTGCGTCCCCTCTGATTGGGTTGCCTGTCCGCGCGAGTGCTTGCTACGACATGGTGTTTTTTTTTTTAACTGGATTCCACGCCGATGAGGAACTCGAAGTAGCACCTGAGTATTACTGGCATAGCGAGATGTGAAGGTACGGACTGGAGTTACAATTGTTAAACACAACACAATAATATGCATAATGCAATATTAATGTTCCCTGGTCTATGAACAGAATGATAAAAATGACATTTATCATCGATCATCAAAAGTATCTCGATATGATATCGAGATACTTTTGTGCAGAGCTGTACAAGTGCTACGGTGCTAGACCACCGTGTGTTAGTCAATTTTATTTAATGTAACATAGCGTTTACGTTTGCTTATCATTCACAAATCCAAACCCTGGTCATTGTCTGGGGGGACAGTGAGTGTGGTTTGGATATAGCCTACATTTTCAAAAGAACACTACCAAAATATAACAAATATAACAAAAAATATAAACTAATGTAAACTAATGTAAAATCATAATACACACTTATTACACAATACACAATAACACATTAATTAACAATTACCACTGTTCTAAATGAATAGCTCCAACATTACAAATGCAGTAGTAGGTCTTGTTTAGTTAAAAATATAACGTAAATATTTGTGTCAGTGGTTGTAAATGTGTAGATATCATAGTTTATTGGGTCAGCTTCTGTTAAAACATTGCATAAGTCTAGTCTTGTCTAGTCTAGTCTTCTTGTCTAGTTAAGTCTAGTCTAAATGCGGAATAAACGTGGAAACACTGTCGTTCAAGCCAGGTGCCTCTGTCAGCTCTGGGGGCTAAGCACCCCCAAAGATCAGATGCTAGAATCGCCCCTGCTTCAGGTCCTTCCACAACATTTCAATTGGATTAAGGTCAGGACTTTGACTTGGCCATTCCAAAACATTAACTTTATTTTTCTTTAACCATTCATTGTTAGAATGACTTGTGTGCTTAGGGTCATTGTCTTGCTGCATGACCCACCTTCTCTTGAGATTCAGTTCATGGACAGATGTCCTGACATTTTCCTTTAGAATTCGCTGGTATAATTCAGAATTCATTGTTCCATCAAAGACGGCAAGCCGTCCTGGCCCATATGCAGCAAAACAGGCCCAAACCATGATACTACCACCACCATGTTTCACAAATGGGATAAGGTTCTTATGCTGGAATGCAGTGTTTTCCTTTTTCCAAATATAACGCTTCTCATTTCAACCAAAAAGTTCTATTTTGGTCTCATCCATCCATAAAACATTTTTCCAATAGCCTTCTGGCTTGTCCATGTGATCTTTAGCAAACTGCAGATGAGCAGCAATGTTCTTTTTGGAGAGCAGTGGCTTTCTGCTTGCAACCCTGCCATGCACACAATTGTCGTTTAGTGTTCTCCTGATGGTGGACTCATGAACATTGGCTAAGGTGAGAGAGGCCTTCAGTTGCTTAGAATTTACCCTGGGGTCCTTTGTGACCTCACTGACTATTACACGCCTTGTTCTTGGAATGATCTTTGTTGGTTGACCACTCCTGAGGAGGGTAACAATGGAATGGAATTTCCTCCATTTGTACACAATCTGTCTGAACTGTGGATTGGTGGAGTCCAAACTCTTTAGAGATGGTTTTGTAACCTTTTCCAGCCTGATGAGCATCAACAACGTTTTTTCTGAGGTCCTCAGAAATCTCCTTTGTTCGTGCCATGATACACTTCCACAAACGTGTTGTGAAGATCAGATTTTGATAGATCCCTGTTCTTTAAATAAAACAGGGTGCCCATTCACACCTGATTGTCATCCCATTGATTGAAAATGCTTTGCGCAGTCAAGCAGACAGAGGAAGTCCGCATGCGCACACTTACCTTTTGACCATGCACTGAATTACATCATTCTGTCGCTAAACGAACAGCTGATCATACCGAGGTGCTCGCTGACTGCCGATATTTATTAGTTTGGCCCTGTGTTTCCTTTTCTTCACAACAAAACGTCTTCTTCTTGCTTTCTGTGACTGTAGTCGGTCTTTCACGTTTCAATCGCACAATGTCCTCCATTTTTCTCTTCTGTTTCAAATTCGTATCCCACAATGCCTTGCATGAATGGGGAAAGCCCATCACATGATGTATCTTGAATTGGGTCATGGTGAAGCAGGAAAAAATAGCGGATAATTTGGTGGCCACATGGCCCTAAATTCATTAATTGTTTTATTTTTAAAAAAATAAAATTTGAAGTCTGTGAATTGAATTCAGTAGCTTTCGGTCCACTAAACAAAAATAATTGGGTGTCAGGGAAAAGTCTTTTTATGACCAAAACCTGAAAAATCTGAAAGGCAAGATATATGAACTGTGTTCTCCCCGCTCCTCACTCACTGTCTTCCTGCTCTTCTCCTCATCTCTCTCCCATCTCTCCCATTCACTTCCAGATAACCCTTGACCTCTAACAAATTTCTCATTGGTTCGGACAATAGAAATAACAAATGATACATTTCAATCCCATTTTTCTTTGCATACAAAAAATATTCTTAAAGCATTTCCATCATGATGAAATTAGTATTTTAACAAACAAAATAAATATAACATGTAAATGACACAACATATGAACTAAACCATGAAATTCCGTACACCAACATATGCATGAACTATGCAGTATCACAGATTATTACAGATAAAGGCTACTTTTTCCATGGAATAAAAACATTTATTTTTTTCGCAGTGCAGTTTCCATCAAATCCTGCACTCTGTTTGGCTGGCGAGCAGGTCCGTATCCTATGGTATGGAGCCCAGTTACAGACCTCTGGCAACTCGCTCGTTCACAACAACAACAAACATAGTTTTTTGTCAACATTTATCTTGTTTTTTATAAGATTTATTTATAAGATTATCAAAAACCTTATAAATTTTTGCCAGCATGTCTCATGAGAATAGCATTAATTTTACATCATGGATAGTGATAACAACAGTCTTTACAGTGAAAGTGAGTTTTACTACCCTGAGGAAGACAAAATAAAATAAAACATTTCAGGAGAAAGCTAAAAACCTCTAACTTGCTAAAGCCAAGCAAAAGCATGGCTGAATCCTGAATGACTCAATTTTGTATAAATAGGGGACTACATAGGTGGCAAAATGTAGTTTTTTTCCTGCCATGGAAGTGCACTTATATACCGAGGAGGAAGCAATTTGCATTACAGCTGTGAATGAGGATTCAAAATGGCGTCTCGCCTCGGTTTTCCCTTTTGGGCGCTCTCATTATCTGTTAGAATTTGGTTAAAACAATAAATATATTATTTACCAGCTTAAGGTCGGTCCGTACGGTGAAATACTGTGACCTTGGCCTTGAATACTGACCTTGGCCCAGAGGGCCTTGGTCAGTACTTTCAAGACCTCAGTCATGGTATTTCATGATACGGACCTCCCAGCTGGTAAATATATGTATTCTATCCCCTTCAAGCAGGTTTCATTCATTTGGTTTGATAACATACAATCTTCTTAGCAGGTTGCTTATCCTACGTGTATTGTGCCACTCTACCCAGTGGAGAATGAGCATTGAATATGGTTTATGATACTGCATGTTGTCAAGACAACATGTCACACATTGGAGCTGATGTGAATATCCAGTGAGAGAGTTTTCTGCTGTGCATGCACAGAACCATTTCTTTATTTGCTGGGAAAGAGAAAGACTAGGCGAATCCAGTGCTAAGATTAACTATGCTATAATTAAGCACTAAATAAATAAACTGAAAACTGAAACTAAAGACATGTTAAAGACCCAAAAAGCGACCAAAACTTCATTAGATATTCTTCACGCATATTTACAAGCAGTGGTGAACCATTGCAATTAGAGCTGGGAGTTCAGTTCAGCTAAAGCTTAGCCAGATACACCAAAAAGCAACAGGGCAAATGATTTTGCAAGAGAATATCGTCAGGCTGCCAGGTCGCTCCGTTGTGTGTAGCTGTCGATGTTGATTTTAAAAGTAAAAAAGTAAATTACACAGGGAAATGAATACTTCAGTATGAGTGAAAAATACTGGGCGAGCATGCGTGGAAGAGTCTGGAGACTCCAATCTTACTTTCTCAGTCGTTAGCCTGTGCTACTTGTTCTCGATAGCACTGGCTTGACTGCTTTATTAGCATTCACTAACACTACTGATGAACGCTACACCGGCTAGAAGGTGACTTCACTGCCGCGCTGATGGCGCCAATTCATGTTTAAGCTAGCGTCGGCCTTTGAGAAGGCCGAGGATGATAAATTTTTGGTCCCTCCCACTACAAATCAAAATCTCATCTCATTATCTCTAGCCGCTTTATCCTTCTACAGGGTCGCAGGCAAGCTGGAGCCTATCCCAGCTGACTACGGGCGAAAGGCGGGGTACACCCTGGACAAGTCGCCAGGTCATCACAGGGCTGACACATAGACACAGACAACCATTCACACTCACACCTACAGTCAATTTAGAGTCACCAGTTAACCTAACCTGCATGTCTTTGGACTGTGGGGGAAACTGGAGCACCCGGAGGAAACCCACGCGGACAACATGCAAACTCCACACAGAAAGGCCCTCGCCGGGCCCGGGGCTCGAACCCAGGACCTTCTTGCTGTGAGGCGACAGCGCTAACCACTACACCACCGTGCCGCCCCAAATCAAAATCTGATTGGTTAATTCATCTGTCACTTCCTACATAAACATGCACTGCCATGGTCTTCTGTCCCGGCAATGAAGTCCTAACCAATGAGTGAGCCAGCTATAAACTCTTTTCTGCCGAGAGACAGACAAAAAAAAATCTAATTGAATAACTTGATTTTAATGTATTCGGGACAGTAACCCTTTCATATCTAAAGCAAATCTGATAGACAATGAGGCCAAATTAGAAGACAATTATTATAATGAAATGATGAAAGAAATTAAATATACCATTTGAAATGTTATGTTTTGGCCTTCTCTGAATGTCTAAAAGGCCCTGACAGTTCCTCTCTGCTTACAAGAGAAAAACATACTAATGGACATCAAAAAACTGGAAGAGAGAGAGAGTGTGTGTGTGTGTGTGTGTGTGTGTGTGTGTGTGTGTGTGTGTGTGTGTGTGTGTGTGTGTGTGTGTAAATCATATTATATTGAACAAGTCGAAGAAAAGTTCAATATCATGCTAGCTGAATAGAATATATCTGATAGACCACGAAAAAAAGCCAGCCAATATTATTCAAATATTTCTAACCTTTTAAATCCTGTTTATGAACTTATTCCATTTCTACTATTGATGAACCTGTAAACTATTATCTAATTTTCATAGGGCTGCATCAAGACTATTAAAAACTAATTGCTTCTTTTTCAGGGACAACGCAAAGAAATTCGAGATAACTGTGAGAAATATTTCCCTTCAGGAGGAGGCATCATGGGTCTGAAGCCACCATTTCTGGATGATGTGAAGTAGATTGGATGTCTCAGATGTGTGTGAAGTTGCACAAATCACAATAGCACAAACTCTAACACACACACTCAGAGAAAGAGAAATGTCTAAAAAAAAGAATTTTTAATCTGTCAGTGAAATGGTTAATACAGTAGCAAATCATTTTAAAAACAGCATTTTCTTGTTACAGCAGAAGTGAAAATAAATATGCTTCAATATAAAACTTAAGTTGGCCATGATTACACACATGAGGAAATAAAGCACACTTAAGAGGAGTGTTCTCACTTGTTCTCAATTTTATTTTCTTAGTCTATAATAATTATAATATTCAACTTTATATAGCACCTTTCTCACACCCGAGATCGCTTGACAATTACAAAAAAAAAAATCCACCCTAAGAGGGTCAGGAGGTAATTCCAATGACGTAGCTAACCACAGTCCCAACAAAAGGCGCACAAAGGGATGTCTCGCACCACCTGCACAGCCGCCACTGGGTAACGCCGCACCATGGATCCATAAAGTGAGCATAGAAGCACTGCTGCACAGAGTGCTGGACAACCCCAATGTTAAAAAGGTGCAACAAGCTCACTACAGTCCATCGCAAGGAGCACAGGCATCCCCCATGGCGGACCAAGGCCTGAAGGAAACTGATGCCCAAAACTGGATTCGGAATGACGCCACAATCAGCAGACAAAACATTCAAACAAAAAACAAACAATACAAACACAAAGAAAAACAAAGAGGGGAAAAAAGAAGTATAAAAAGCTCAGGTAAGAAGCGGCAGCCAAAATACGCACAGCATACTCTCAACCAGAAACATAATTGTTTTGTAGCCAGGTAAAACCATTCACATGGTGAACTGAATTTTCTCTTCACAAGTGAAGTTCGAGCACTTTAAAGTCTCTTTACCCCTAGAAGTGAAAAGGAATAAAATCTGTGTGGCAGAAGCATGGATATTTCAACAGCCTGAGTCTGATTATGAATGAAACTCATAGCTCATAAACAGTGTTGTTTAACTAAATTGGTGTGTATGGCCAATAAAATTTTAATTTTACACTGATTAGGCTTATGTCCTTTTTGTTACAGCACATACGGTAACTACCCAACAACCTGATCAAAGCGAGTTGCACTTATCTAGTGAGGCTGGTTAAAATTGGCCTTGTACCCGACATGATCTTTGCAGGAATGCAGTCAAGGCAAGCTGAAAAAGGTGAATAAAATAAATCCACATTGTTCTGGTATTTCAGCTTTTTTTTCATGGAGTGAAAATAATATAATGAATGTAAAACAAAACATGTAAACATTTCTCTTTACTTAGTTGAGCGTTTCTGGACATAATATGGATTACTACATTTGTGGAATAAGGCTATTTACTGTATATTTTATTATTTACTATTTACTGTTTCATGATCTCAGAAGCATTAAGAAGGTAAGAAACTAGTCCACTAATTAACTTTTGACGAGGCACACCTGTTAACCGAAAAGCATTCCAGGTGACTACCTCATGAAGCTGGTTAAGATAATTCCAATAGTGTGCAAAGCGTCATCAAGGTAAACACTGGCTACTTTGAAGAAACTAAACTAAAATAAAAAAAACTATGAATGAACAACATGAGAACAGCAGGGAAACTGTTCGCTGTGTAAATATAAAAAGTGCCAAGAGGATCACTTTTAATTACAAACATTGTGTCTGTACACACTACACATACCAGCTTTTGTTTCTACAAATCAGCCAGTTTTTAAGCACTCAGCTTCCCTTTAGAAGACTTTAGATTCCTTTAGACTCCTACTTTAGTTTTTATTTCTGGAAAAAAATATCTGAACACAAAAATAAATCAATAAAATGTTGAAACTAATGGTACTCTGAGATTGTTAATAGTTGCCAAATCACTCTTCATTTATTTAACCAAAGGTGAAGGCCTTACAGGTCTTTGTACAGGTCATTTCAATATTTGTTTTTGTTCATGTCAAAGTACAAGAGGTAATTTGCCCTGAAACCACCTTTTAGAAAAAGACAGTCTCATCTCACCTCATTATCTCTAGCCACTTTATCCTGTTCTACAGGGTCGCAGGCAAGCTGGAGCCCATCCCAGCTGACCACGGGCGAAAGGCGGGGTACACCCTGGACAAGTCGCCAGGTCATCACAGGGCTGACACATAGACACAGACAACCATTCACACTCACATTCACACCTACGGTCAATTTACAGTCACCAGTTAACCTAACCTGCATGTCTTTGGACTGTGGGGGAAACCGGAGCACCTGGAGGAAACCCACGCGGACACGGGGAGAACATGCAAACTCCGCACAGAAAGGCCCTCGCCGGCCACAGGGCTCGAACCTGGACCTTCTTGCTGTGAGGCGACAGCGCTAACCACTACACCACCATGCCGCCCAGAAAGACAGTCATTTGCAGTAAAAATACTAAAAGTGTATCTGCTATCTTCCAAGTATGTGGGATTTGACAAAAACAGCTCTTGTATTTTTGGTATCTATTTCACAGTCATGCTTAAGAGTATAATGATGAGAAAAAGGGTTTATTTCAAGCCACTAGTCAGTTTTTATATATATATATATATATATATATATATATATATATATATATATATATATATATATATATATGGCATTTAGCTACTCTTATCCTGAGCGACATACAGCATACCCAGAGCAGTCTGGGGAGCAGTTGGGGGTTAGGTGCCTTGCTCAAAGGCACTTCAGTCATTCCTGCTGTTCCAGCAAATCTAACTGGTTACCATTTGGTCCCAAAGCTGCTTCTCTAACCATTAGGCCATCGCTTCATGACTCTCACTGTGAATTAACCTGTAATCCAAATATAGACAGTGTTGTTTAACAAGTTCTTCTATGCAGAGATGTGCTGGGTTTCAAGTACAGATTTACACCAGGTAACGAAAGTCAAGGTATCAAACAAACAAACAAACAAACAAAAAAAACAGAGAAGACTTTTGAAAAGATCTTGCCATAAGATACACAATAAGTAGGTAAAATATCTGTCATCCACACACAAGAGCTCAGTCTATTTTACAGCAACTGATCATTCTATTAGTTACCTTCATCTGTCATGAAGTAATGAAGCCTGTAGTGCAATTCATAGGGAAATCACACTCCACCCACCCCACCCCACATGGCAGCAATTCCAACCTGAAATGATGAAAATAATCTTTTTTTTTTATGAAATGTATCATGCAGTACTTCCCCTTCTCCCATATACAGCAGGTTTGAGGATAAACAAGGAAACTAAAACTTCTCAAAATCATCATAAACTTTATTACAAAGGTAGTAAGCAATAAAGGAGGTGAGCCTCAAGAGCAAACACTGAAGAATGGCTGTCATGCATGACCTTAAAAATCCCAAAGATGGGATATTTTTGCCTCCTCTAATTAATTAATTTTACTTTAACTCCCTTCCCTGTCATGAGATGTCCTCCTATTCCTTTATATCACTCACAAACCGAAAGCCATCTCATTATCCATATAAGGTGCCGTTATCGTCCTCAATACACTCACTTTAGTTTCATGCAAATATTGCAAAACAATTATTTTTAGTGTTATTCTCAATAGCTAAACATTAATGAATAGTCTAATAATATTTGCCTGAAGATATCACTTTGCAAATGGTGTACCATGATCTCATCTCATTATCTCTAGCCGCTTTATCCTGTTCTACAGGGTCGCAGGCAAACTGGAGCCTATCCCAGCTGACTACGGGCGAAAGGCGGGGTACACCCTGGACAAGTTGCCAGGTCATCACAGGGCTGACACATAGACACAGACAACCATTCACACCTACGGTCAATTTAGAGTCACCAGTTAACCTAACCTGCATGTCTTTGGGGGAAACCGGAGCACCCGGAGGAAACCCACGCGGACACGGGGAGAACATGCAAACTCCACACAGAAAGGCCCTCACCGGCCACGGGGCTTGAACCCGGACCTTCTTGCTGTGGGGCGACAGCGCTAACCACTACACCACCGTGCTGCCCACAGAAAGCAGTGATTTCCAAATTTACTTTGACTTGTATTTCATTGCAGACAGTATGAAAACAATATATTTCATGTTTTTTTTTTCTGGAATTTTGAGATAAAAAAAATTTGACAATGATGACCCTTTACTACGGCACACCTTAACACCTGTTTGCAGGAAGAATTTGACAAAATAACATCTGAAACATTTTCTCACTTGGTGTCTTCAGTCCCTAAACATCTTTTAAGTGTTGTGAGAAGGAATGGCAACATTACAAAGTGGTAAATGCTTTACTGTTGTAACTCTCGTTTAAATGTGTTTATCTTGAAAAAAAAATCATGAGATAAAACATCACATAATGTGCTGCTGTATTGTTTTGAGTGCAATGCAGGTCAAGGACTAAATTGCAAATCATTGTTTTCAGTTATTATTCCAATTTCAACATACCATCCCAATATTTCTGATGTAGGGTTGTGTTTAGGACATTTCTTTGTGTTCAGCAAAAATGATTATTGAATAAATAAATGATAAAACTGACAGCACAAGGTCACAAATGATTAACTGTAGCTGAGGTTGATCATATGATCTGCTCACGACTGGAAAAGTCTGATTCTTTACATCAGTCAGTAATCTTTTAAGCCATGGGTGTCCAATCTTATACACAAAGGAAACCCACACAGGCATGGGGAGAACATGCAAACTTTACACAGAAAGGCCCCAGTCAGCCACGAGGTTCGAAGTCGACATGAGGTGACAGTGCTAATTACTGCATAACTACGCTGCACCCCCCCCCCCCCCCCCCGCCCACATACATTATTTATCAATTGTTAAATAAATCAAGTGATGGAACCACGACAAGTGTTACATCCAAAATTAAGATACACCAGAATCTCCACTTCCCAGAACATACCACGGCCGATGGTTTATGATTTTTGCTTCACATTTTGTAGTAGCCATGATTTTTGCTTCACATTGTAGTAGTCGGGCAGCTCGGTGGTGTAGTGGTTAGCGCTGTCGCCTCACAGCAAGAAGGTCTGGGTTCAAGCCCTGCGGCCAGCGAGGGCCTTTCTGTGCAGAGTTTGCATGTTCTCCCTGTGTCTGCATGGGTTTCCTCCGGGTGCTCCGGTTTCCCCCACAGTCCAAAGACATGCAGGTTAGATTAACTGGTGACTCTAAATTGACCGTAGGTGTGAATGTGAGTGTGAATGGTTGTCTGTGTCTATGTGTCAGCCCTGTGATGACCTGGCAACTTGTCCAGGGTGTACCACGCCCTTCGCCTGTAGTCATCTGGGATAGGCTCCAGCTTGCCTGCAACCCTGTAGAACAGGATAAAGTGGCTAGAGATAATGAGATGAGATTGTAGTAGTCATGGCGCCCCTCGAGGCAGACGTGTTTGCTCGCTCTGCTCTTGAATGCTGGCTTTTTCTTCGTTTTTGTGTATTTTCTGTTCTTTCTGGAGTGCACAAATGTCATGCACTGCTAACATATAACAGACAGGCACTGCTGGACATTGCTAACACACACAGCCATTTGGAATTTACTGGCTTTATACCACCGGAGCTACAACTCATTGTTCGCCCCCGCAACCACCACCAGCCCCAGGAAGGCCTTGAAGCACCAGGCCCGAGTGAGCATGTTGACCCCAGGAGAGTGCTTCGGAGACAGCGACACAAGCGAGGCAAGGGGGGCTCCATGCTAGGCTAAAAGCTCATGCTAGCCGACCACAGCTACCCAGCCTCCTGCAAGCCACTGTGCAGTCTCTGGAAAACAAACTGGATGAACTAAGAGCCAGAATCACAGCTCAGTGGGAAATAAGAGAAAGCTGTGCTCTAATTTTCACCGAGACCTGGCTCTCAGACAAAATCCCAGAATGCACCATTTAGCAACAGACTCACTCTGTACACCGAGGAGACCGGACCGCAGCCTCAGGTAAGGCTAAAGGGGGAGGTGTGTGTGTGTGTGTTTATTAACAACTCTTGGTGTGGAGATATACAGACTTTTTATAAGCACTGTTTGCCAGATGTGGAGCTGTTAATGCTGAAATGCTGCCCTTGTTATCTACCAAGGGAATTCACTGCTGTGTTTTTGGCCGCTGTTTGCACCCGCCCCCCACGATCTAACTCCACGGCAGCACTCAGCAAACTCCATGACAACATCAGCATGTTAGAGATGGCTCATCCCGATGCTGTTTTTATCATCGCCGGCAACTTTAATCAGTGCAATTTATGGACTGTATTCCCTAAATATTATCAACATGTGGACATCCCCACTCATGATAAGAACACACTAGACCATGTTTACAGCAACATACGCGGTGCATACAGGGCCGCCCCCCTCCCCCACTTCGGACACTCGGACCACATCTCTTTGTTCCTGTACCCGGCCTACAGACAAAGACTAAAACAAACAAACCCTGTCACCAAACAAGTCAAACTCTGGAGCCCAGAGACTGAGAGCACCCTGTAGGACTGTTTTGCTCGGACAGACTGGGATGTCTTTAAAGCTGCAGCCACTTTGGAGGACTCTTCTGTCAGTATACAGGACTATGCTGAGTATGTAACTGGGTACATCAGCACATGTGTCTGCAACATTGTGCCCACCATACAGATCAGGAAGTTCCCCAACCAAAAGCCCTGGGTAAACAGTCGGGTACAACGTATGCTGCATGCTCGATCTCTTGCATTTTGATCAGGTAATGAAATGGAGTACAAAGCGGTGAAGTATGGACTGAGGAAAGCCATTACAGTGGCCAAGAGGTAGTATAGAGAGAAGCTGGACGGCTTTAATTCTACTGCTGACTCCAGGAGGATGTGGCAAGGCCTGCAGCACATCACAGACTACAGGACCACCACCAGCACCATCAACTTCACAGACAGCCTGCCTGATGACCTCAACACTTTCTACACCCTCTTTGAGACCTCCAGCTACAGCACAGAGAGGAGGCACACACACACACACCTGGACCACCCAATCCCCCTCTCCCCCCACCAACAGTCTCACCAGGCCAGGTATACAAAGCTCTGAGGAAGATCAACCCTAGGAAGGCAGCAGGACCAGACAACATCCCTGGGTGGGCCCTCAGAGTATGTGCCAATGAGCTGGCTGATGTTTTCACTGCTATCTTCAATATTTCCCTCAGCCAGAACACCGTTCCCTCCTGCTTCAAGACCACAACCATTGTCCCTCTTCCCAAGAAGAGCCCACCCACCTGCCTGAATGATTACAGGCCGATAGCACTCACTCCAGTCATCTCAAAGTGCTTTGAGATAGTGGTGTTGGCCCACATTCAGAGCAGTATACCAGAAACCTTGGACGCCCTGCAGTTTGCCTACAAGCCCAACAGGTCCACCTCAGATGCCATCGCTGCTGCCCTCCATTATGCCCTCTCCCACCTGGAAAACAAAGACTCTAACATCAGAATGCTCTTTGTTGACTACAGCTCTGCCTTCAACACAGTCATCCCCCACAAACTCACCCATAAACTGTCCACACTTGGTTTGCACCCCACCCTCTGTGACTGGCTCCTCGACTTCCTAGCCCCAGACTGTCAGGATTGGTAATAGGACTTCAACCAGCATCATTACAAACATTGGCACCCCACAGGGATGCATCCTCGGCCCCATCCTCTACACCTTGTTCACCCACAACTGTGTCGCCTCCCACAAGGACAACATCATCCTGAAGTTCGCAGATTGACACTGCAGTGATAGGACCAGTGGCGGTTCTAGACCAAAATTACTAGGGGGGCCGAGGTGGGGCCAGTGTTTTTTCAGGGGGGCACATATAAGCAAAACATGGCAATATTTAAGCGTTCAAAATGTTTTGTTTAGTTTATTTAAAACCAAAACAAAATACATTGAGCATAAATACAATGAGAAACATTCTGTCTCAATAGCCTAAACATAAATTGTGCTCAGTAAATCTTAAAACCATGTTTCTCTTTTTTGTAAAATAAGATTTCTATTTTTGCATACAATGAACCTTTTCTTCAGATGTGGCTGCACTGGAGTGTTGTCCAAGCACTTGCTGATATCTGGAGAAAGATGAATACAGTAAATATGAGAGTGCGACTGAGAACAACATTTATTTATCATTATTCATTTATTAATTTATTATTATATCTATTATTTGTATTTTATATTTATTAATTATTATTCAGACTTCACACTTTCAGGGTAGGCTATATGAATTGTAGGTCGACACTGCTCACACACATACATTTGTTCAACATCACAAACCTGATGGTGCTGTACTTGATATGCATGGTGAATCTGGTTGTCCCAATGACTCGTTGGGTTGTCCCTCATTCTGTCCCTCAATCTGATCCTGAATGTCTTCATCCTCACTCTCAGATTGCCTTTCAGATGCCTCACTTTCCACCTCTCCAACCACCACCTCTGGCTCTCTCTCCACCTCTGGCTCTCTCTCCTCTTTCATAATCTTCATCTTCCTTACTCTCTCTATGTTGCTTTTTGCCAACAGGGGCAAAAAAGGACATAATGTCCTTCTTGCTCCTTTCCATGATGATAGCCTACAGTAGGTCTATACTAAAAAGTAAACGGAGAGGAATGTAGCCTCTACATATCAAAAGGCCATTAAAGTTTTACAAGTAGGTTAAACACTGTCGGTTATTTTACCCATTTCCCAAAAATATTAAGTTACGCTACTTATTGCTGTGCAACGCACTTTTAAGAAAGCGCAATAAAACGGATTTATTATTGTAGTGAACAACAACAGTAAAACACGGATATGTGCAAACACTGACGTTACGAAATTGAATAATTTTCCTTACCTTCGCCTCTTTGCAGTAGGTAGCCTAGTCCTTGCAGGGCTGCAGCTGTTATCTCTCACGTCCGAAGTTTACAATTCGCGCTGCTGTGCGTCTTTCTGCTGCAGGTAACAGTGTGCGTGTAGCGCTTTAAGGAGTCCGTGTAGAACACTCCGTCATGTCAGTTCCGATCTTCGAGCCAGCGCACGTCAAAATTAATAAATCTTGTTACCTGTTCAGCACAGGGGCCACAACAGGGGCCAGGAGCAATTTTACAGGGGCACTGGCCCCCCCGGCCCCCGTTTAAAACCGCCTATGGATAGGACGCATCACTGGCGGAGACAAAATGGCCTACAGGAGGGAGGTGGCCAGTCTGGTGTCATGATGTGAGGACAGCAACCTCACGCTCAACATGGACAAGATGAAGGAGATGATAGTGGACATGAGGAAGGAGAGGAGACCTCATTGGCCACTGTTCATCTGGGAGCTTGAGGTGGAGAGGGTGAGCAGCTTCAAATACCTGGGTGTTCACATCAGTGAGGACCTCACATGGACACCTAACACCACACAGCTGGTTAGGAAGGCTCAACAGCAACTGTACTTTCTGAGGAGGCTGAGGAAGTTTGGTATGTCGCCCAAGATACTCAACAACTTCTACAGCTGTGTGATTGAGAGCATCCTGACCAACTGCATCACTGTGTGGTATGGCAGCACTACAGCAGTGGACTGCAAATGCCTGCAGAGGGTGGTGAAGACTGCCGAGAGGATCACCAAAACTTCACTGCCCTCTCTGCAGAGCATCTACCACAGAGTCCACAGGAGAGCTGCCTCCATCCTCAGAGACCCCATCCACCCTCAGCATGGACTGTTCACATTTCTACCCTCAGGCTGGAGGTACAGAAGTGTGAAATGTAAGACTGTCAGACTAAAGAACTCTTTCTTTCCCAGCGCCATCAGACTCCTGAACAGCTGACAGGAGGAGTCATAACCATGGACTACCTCCCTGCAAATTGTCTTTGACTGTTTACATCTGTTTGTACATTACTGCCCTTTTTGCTGCCGTTTCCTTGACTGTTTACATCTGTTTACATTGTTTGCACGTTTGCACATTACTGCCCTTTTTGCTGCTGATAAATGATGTCTTAGGCTGATAAATGTTGTCTTAGGCCCTGTCCACACGGCAATGGATTCAGGTGAATCCGATAAAATTTTTTATCGTTTCGGCCTGGCGTCCACACGGCACCGGCGTTTTGGGTGCCCCAAAATGATATTTTTTGAGGACGGTTTCCAGAGTGGAAAAATCTGGCAACGGCGCCATTGCGAAGTCATCTGGATGAGTAGAACGGATTTGTTTATGATGACGTCACAACCACATGACTAGAACAAGCAGCACTCTTGCGCGCATCATTCGTAACAACAACAGCAACAATGGCAGACCCCAGGAGTAACTCACAGAAGTAAATCCACTTTGTCATCGGTCCAGACAAGAAAGTCGTTTTTTCCTCGCGTAGTCGCAGCCATCTTCTTCTTGTTGTTGTGATCCTGTGTTCCTGTGAGTGCTTCACGCCGGGTAGAAGAAGGGGTTTATGCGCATGCGTCCTACTTCTTCTATTGTTCTGGTGTCTCCGATGGGACCGTCTTACAGCACACGTAGAGGTGTGGCATGTGCATTGCATCGTTTTCAGCAAGCGTTGCGTTGCCATATGTACCTGATATTTTACTGATCCGTTGCCCATGTGGACGCGATATTTTTTTTACCCGCTAAAAAAAAAATCTCGTTGCCGTTGTCGTGTGGATGTAGCCTTAGCTGGCTAGTCAATGTTAGGAGATGTATCAGCTAGCTTAATGTTAGCTATCATTTAATTCAAACCCAGTAGGCCTGCCTTACTGTAATGCCAAGAATGAGGTCAAGTCTGCTCTGATGATATTTATTGATTCCCTGTTGTGATTTGAAGAACTTGTTTTGTCTGGTCTTTGCCAGTTTTCTGGAAAGTAACATGGGAAATCAGTGTATGGGGAAGGAATAGTAGAAAGCAAAGTTTTCTACTACCTTGCTGGATGTTATTCCAGGTGGATTGTGAAGGAAAGGGGGATAAAAGTTATGAAGTGGTAGAAATTGTGGTGGTACCAATGTAAGAAGGAGTTATATCTATAAATCTATTTGTTATACTAATCTGAAAATGTTACTGTAGTACCACTATTGCATGTAGCTTGACACAGTGTGATTTTGTGTTATGAAGTTTGCATGATGCCATGTCATGCCTGTTCATTGTGTGAAATTATGAATATTCTTATTTTTAAACATACAGTTGAGTGTCACTATTGCTTGGCCCAGTGGCATGTTGTGTTACATCTAAAACTAAATAAAAAAGAAAACACAAAATAAAAAGTAAAATGCACCCATAAAGTCGTTGTTGGTGATAAATTGTGTCACATTCATCTCATTATCTTAGGCAGAGCAGTGGGTTTAAAAACAGGCTGATGAATATATGGACTAGTTGAATGAGGACGCATTGTTGAGTCTCTAAAATAGTCATTGAATTAAGTGACTTTTGTAGATAAAATTAGGTGTTTAACAACCTGTTAAAAGTACACCAGAATGCAGGAAATGGCATCTAATTAATTAAAAGTTTTCTGGGGGAGAACCCCCAGACCCCCCGCCAGTGTGTCCCCCCCACATTAAAAATACTTCTGATGCCCCTGGACATAACATTACTGTACAAGCAATGCTTATTTAACAGTAAGAAACTTAAGCCCTATACGTTGAAATTACTATCTTATTTGTTCGTTAATTTATCACACAGTCTTACCTCAGTCAACTTCTTCCCTCCTACTGTGAAAATTCAACGTCTCAGACATGGACACAAGTGAGCATGGGATAGGTTTGATTAAGTCTCCTGGTTGGCTGGTGATAGATTGGTGTCATTATAGCATGTCGGAGCGGTTCATGCCAGGCTCGAGTCTGATCCACCACTGATGAGTTCCCAATAAGAATCCAGAATGTCATCAAAAGACATTTTTTTTCTCAATAGACGCAGGTGATGTTAAAGCCTATTGGCAGTCACGAGGCAGACTACAAAACCGCAGGGCATCAAGGCCACTGTGGCCTTACAGCAGATATTTTTTTCCAAGGGTACAAGGCCAAATTGAGAGGGCATGAGGGCCATGGCCCTCGTGAAATTCCTGCCCTCATCTCATCTCATCATCTCTAGCTGCTTTATCCTGTTCTACAGGGACGCAGGCAAGCTGGAGCCTATCCCAGCTGACTACGGGTGAAAGGCGGGATACACCCTGGACAAGTTGCCAGGTCATCACAGGGCTGACACATAGACACAGACAACCATTCACACTCACACCTACGGTCAATTTAGAGTCACCAGTTAACCTAACCTGCATGTCTTTGGACTGTGGGGGAAACTGGAGCACCTGGAGGAAACCCATGTGGACACGGGGAGAACATGCAAACTTCGCACAGAAAGGCCCTCGCCGGCCAAGAGGCTCGAACCCAGACCTTCTTGCTGTGAGGCAACAGCGCTAACCACTACACCACCGTGCCGCCCGTGTGTATATATATATATATATATATATATATATATATACACACACACACATATACAGTGGTGCTTGAAAGTTTGTGAACCCTTTAGAATTTTCTATATTTCTGCATAAATATGACCTAAAACATCATCAGATTTTCACACAAGTCCTAAAAGTAGATAAAGAGAACCCAGTTAAATAAATGAGACAAAAATATGATACTTGGTCATTTATTTATTGAGGAAAATGACCCAATATTACATATCTGTGAGTGGCAAAAGTATGTGAAACTTTGCTTTCAGTATCTGGACGTGTGACCCCCTTGCACAGCAATAACTGCAACTAAACATTTCCGGGAACTGTTGATCAGTCCTGCACACAGGCTTGGAGGAATTTTAGCCCATTCCTCCGTACAGAACAGCTTCAACTCTGGGATGCTGGTGGGTTTCCTCACACGAACTGCTCACTTCAGGTCCTTCCACAACATTTCAATTGGATTAAGGTCAGGACTTTGACTTGGCCATTCCAAAACATTCACTTTATTCTTCTTTAACCATTCTTTGGTAGAACGACTTGTGTGCTTAGGGTCGTTGTCTTGCTGCATGACCCACCTTCTCTTGAGATTCAGTTCATGGGCAGATGGCCTGACATTTTCCTTTAGAATTCGCTGGTATAATTCAGAATTCATTGTTCCATCAATGATGGCAAGCCATCCTGGCCCAGATGCAGCAAAACAGGCCCAAACCACAATACTACCACCACCATGTTTCACAGATGGGATGAGGTTCTTATGCTGGAATGCAGTGTTTTCTTTTCTCCAAACATAACGTTTCTCTTTTAAACCAAAAATTTCTATTTTGGTCTCATCCGTCCACAAAACATTTTTCCAATAGCCTTCTGGCTTGTCCATGTGATCTTTAGCAAACTGCAGACGATCAGCAATGTTCTTTTTGGAGAGCAGTGGCTTTCTCCTTGCAACCCTGCCATGCACACCATTGTTGTTCATTGTTGTTCCTGATGGTGGACTCATGAACGTTAACATTAGCCAATGTGAGAGAGGCCTTCAGTTGCTTAGAAGTTGCCCTGGGGTCCTTTGTGATCTCGCTGACTATTACACGCCTTGCTCTTGGAGTGATCTTTGTTGGTCGACCACTCCTGGGGAGGGGAACAATGGTCTTGAATTTCCTCCATTTGTACACAATCTGTCTGACTGTGGATTGGTGGAGTCCAAACTCTTTAGCAATGGTTTTGTAACCTTTTCCAGCCTGATGAGCATCAACAACGCTTTTTCTGAGGTCCTCAGAAATCTCCTTTGTTCGTGCCATGATGCACTTCCACAAACATGTTGAGAAGATCAGACTTTGATAGATCCCTGTTCTTTAAATAAAACAGGGTGCCCACTCACACCTGACTGTCATCCCACTGATTGAAAACACCTGACTCTAATTTCACCTTCAAATTAACTGCTAATCCTAGAGATTCACATACTTTTGCCACACACAGATTCGATAATTTTCATCAGTAAATAAATGACCAAGTATAATATTTTTGTCTCATTTGTTTAACTGGGTTCTCTTTATCTACTTTTAGGACTTGTGTGAAAATCTGATGATGTTTTAGGTCATATTTATGCAAAAATATAGAACATTCTAAAGGGTTCACAAACTTTTAAGCACCACTGTATACACACACACACACACACACACACACACACGTGTATATCTTTATATATATATATATATATATATATATATATATATATAAACACACTGTATATTATATCTCATCTCATTATCTCTAGCCGCTTTATCCTGTTCTACAGGGTCACAGGCAAGCTGGAGCCTATCCCAGCTGACTACGGGTGAAAGGTGGGGTACACCCTGGACAAGTCGCCAGGTCATCACAGGGCTGACACATAGACACAGACAACCATTCTCACTCACATTCACACCTACAGTCAATTTAGAGTCACCAGTTAACCTAACCTGCATGTCTTTGGACTGTGGGGGGAAACCGGAGCACCCGGAGGAAACCCACGTGGACACGGGGAGAACATGCAAACTCCACACAGAAAGGCCCTCGCCAGCCATGGGGCAGCACTAACCACGACACCACCTTGCCACCACTACATTTTATATATCAAATCATACAAGTGAGAGAAAATGAAGGGCTAAAAAAATAATTTTTAATCTGTCAATCTGCAAATCATTAAAAAAATGCTCATGGCAGAAGTGAAAATATATGCTTCAATGGAAAATTTGAATTTGCCATGATCACACATGAGTAAATAAAGCACATTTAAGAGTGTTTTCTCACTTGTACTCTGTAATTTTATCTTCATCTATAATTGTTTTGTAGCCATGTAAAACCATTCACATGGTGAACTGAACTAAAATATTTATCTTCTCAAGTGAACTTCGAGCACTTTAAAGTCTTTTTACCCCCAAAAGTGAAAACTGAGAAGATCTGTGTGGCAGAAGCATGGATATTTCAACAGCCTGAATCTGATTAAGAACTAAATTCATAGCTCATAGACAGTGTTGTTTTAACTAAATTGGTGTGTATGACCAATAAACCTTGAATTTTACACTGATTAGGCTTATGTCCATTTTGTTATGGCACATAACTCTCCAACAACCTGATCAAAGCATGACATCCACTGTGTGGGGAAATCACACTTATCTAACCAGATTTTAGACACCTTTCGTCAGACTGACTAATTTCATATTTGTTAAAGTTGGCCTTGTACCTGACATGATCTTTGGAGGAACGCAATGAAAGTGAGGTTACAAAGGTTAATAAAATAAATCTACATTGTTTTGGTATTTCATCTTTTTTCAAGAAGTGAAAATATAATGAATGTAAAAAACAAACATGTAAACATTTCTCTTTACTTAGTTGAGCATTTCTTGACATAATATGGATTACTACATTTGTGGAATAAGGTTATTTACTTTACTTATTATTTACTATTTGATCTCAGAAGCATTAAGAAGGTAAGAAACTAGTCCACTAAATAACTTTTGACGAGGCACACCTGTTAATTGAAAAGCATTCCAGGTGACTACCTCATGAAGCTGGTTAAGATAATGCCAATAGTGTGCAAAGCGTCATCAAGGTAAACGCTGGCTACTTTGAAGAAACTAAAATTAAAAAACTATGAATAGGGGTATACAAACTTGACTGGTACTGTAAGTTGAAGCAATTCAGAGAGAACATTGAGGATACTCAGAAAGAGGAAACGAGCCAGGCTGTAATAAACTCAATCCTGGCCACACAGCACAATGATGTCATGCTTCAGCATATGCTAAAACGGCTGGTTTTTGCTGATTGTTTAAAAAAAAATACACTGCAAATTTAAGTTCAGGTTCTGTTGACTGATTTCATTCTTTATTATTCCACACTTACACTACATGCTGATTGCTCATTTATGTCTTGTGGCAGATGTGATCATCACTCTTACTTGCTGGAAGTTCAGAGTAACATAATAAAGTAGGACATTACTGATCCTGTATAGCCACATTTACCTGATGTAATATCTAGGACCTAATAAACTGGTAGGTCAGTGTACGTAAGCATCTTTAGAAGATGGGTATTGCTCAGCAATCACCTGTTAGATGTTCTTTTAAGGTGGAGAACAAAATAGTGACAGTTTCGATCAGACTCAAATGGCATCAGACCTGAAAGTGATTGTGGGTAATGAAATGATTATGCGGTTATTCATTTGGAAAGAAATCTCTTCTACAGACTCCACAACATGAGGACAGCAGAGAAACTGTTTGCTGTGTAAATATAAAAAGTGCCAAGAGGATCACTTTTAATTAAAAAAATTGTCTGTACACACTACACATACCAGCTTTTGTTTCTACCAATCAGCCAGTTTTTAACCACTCAGCTTCCCTTCAGAAGACTTTAGATTCCTTCAGACTCCTGCTTTAGTTTTTATTTCTGAAAAAAAAATATCTGAACAAAAATCAATGAAATATTGAAACTAATGGCACTCAGATTGTTAATGGCTGCCAAATCACGTTTCATTTAACCAAGTGTGAAGGCCTTACAGGTCCTTTGACAGGTCATTTCAGGATTTGTTTTTGCTCATGTCAAAGTACAAAAGGTAATTTGCCCTGAAGCCACCTTTTAGAGAAAGATTGTTATGTGCAGTAAAAATACTTATCTCTTCAAAGTATGTGGTATTTTACAAAAACAGCTCTTCTATTTTGATATCTATTATTTCATAGTCATGCACCAAGTGTTGAAAAGAATAAAGGATTATTTAAAGCCACTAATCAGTTTACCTTCATATTGCATGACTCTCAACGCTGTTACTGACAGCATCTCAGTAGACTCAATTATGATTTTAGATAAATCTTTGGGATACATCTTTTTACCACTGATAATGATAAAATTTGATTTTTTTTAACATTTAAAGATAATTTGTTTAATTTAAACCATGTAGCATAAGCAGTTAGACCAACATTAGCTTCTTTAATCAAAGAGATGAAATTGAATGAGAAAGAATTTACCCCCCACTGTTTTCTTACCCTTTGACAGAGTAGTCAGAGTAAATGTGTTGTTTTCTTTTAATGACTGGATTTCTTCATCCATAGCCTTAACCGACTGTTTTGAGTTAGTTGACTCCATAGCTTCCTTAAACGTAAGTGGGACACCACACATTGCTCTGTAACAGTAATCAATGGTAATATGAATCCCATCACTATCATCGTTGTTGGTTACAAAATCCTTTAAATGACTTGGTTTTTTTCCTCTCTCTTATAGGATACCTCCAAAGCAGATTCACTACTTGTCTCACTTGACTCTTCTTGGTCACACTCATCAGATGTACCACCTTGTGGATTTTTGTTTCTCACCTTTGGCTCCTGGGCGGCACGGTGGTGTAGTGGTTAGCGCTGTCGCCTCACAGCAAGAAGGTCCTGGGTTCGAGCCCCATGGCCGGCAAGGGCCTTTCTGTGCGGAGTTTGCATGTTCTCCCCGTGTCCGCGTGGGTTTCCTCCGGGTGCTCCGGTTTCCCCCACAGTCCAAAGACATGCAGGTTAGGTTAACTGGTGACTCTAAATTGACCGTAGGTGTGAATGTGAGTGTGAATGGTTGTCTGTGTCTATGTGTCAGCCCTGTGATGACCTGGCGACTTGTCCAGGGTGTACCCCGCCTTTCGCCCATAGTCAGCTGGGATAGGCTCCAGCTTGCCTGCGACCCTGTAGAAGGATAAAGCGGCTAGAGATAATGAGATGAGATGAGACCTTTGGCTCCTGAGACTTTTCAGTGTTCTCATAAACCTCCTGTGCGACTCTGTCTGCTCTTGGCTGTCTCACTCTATCATCATGATGATGATGATGGATTGAGTCATCGATACGGTGAATCTCCATCCCCGGCCACTTAGTGTCTATGTCTGCGATGGCTGATCAGCCTGATGCATGACGCGCAAACTCGCTGACAGTCGATGCAGACAAACTGCAAATCTTGTGAAGCTTGTGGGGCAGTAATAGCAGCATGGTGACGACGATGCTGTTCATTCAGCCTGGCAGTCCTCGCTTCCTCAAACAGCTGGCATCCCTTGTTGCAGATCCTTCGCCACTGAGTCTGATCTTTGGCGGTCTTCTCGGATGACCCAGGGTCAACCCCGTAGCCCTTCAGAGAAGCTTTAAGGACATATTTGTAGCCCTTATGCTGTCCGCCCTGCGATCTTTTTCCAGTTGACAACTCGCCGAACATGAGGGCTTTTGGAATCCTTTCAGGACCCATGCGCACTACATGCCCGGCCCAGCATAGCTGTGCGCATGTAACAAGCGATTCTACACTTGGGATTTTACAGCGATCTAAAACTGTAGTGTTAGGAACTTTGTCCTTCCAAGTCAAGTTGCAGATCTTGCGAAGGCAGCATTGATGGAACTGCTCCAACGCTTTGATGTGACGATGGTATTGGGTCCATGTTTCGCAGCCATAGAGGAGACTGCTCAGTACCACAGTCCTGTACACCTGGACTTTTCTGCTTAACCGTATGCCATGGTCAGACCAGAGGCGGTGCTGCAGCCGGCCATAGGAAGAACCAGCCTTACTGATGCGTGCCGTGATTTTGTCATCGATTTTAGCATTCTGTGCAAGAATACCTCCAAGATAGCAGAATTTCTCAACCGATTTCAATGCTTCTCCGCACACAGTGATGGACTGAGAGCATGGTGGTGATCCAGGCCTCGGCTCGTGTAGTACCTCTGTCTTCTTGATACTGATGGTAAGGCCATATCTGCAGCAAGTTTTTGAAAAGTTGTCAACAATGAGCTGAGCGTCATCAAAGGACTGGGTGATAAGAGCGCAATCATCCGCATACAATAGATCCCAGAGTAGCATAGATGACGTTTTGGTCTTGGCCTGAAGATGCCTTAAGTTGAAGATGCTGCCATCACTTCTAAAGCGAATCATTACACCTTTATTGCAGTCTTTGAAGGCATCGTGGAGCATGGCTGAAAACACGATGCTGAAAAGCAGGGGAGCCATGACACAACCTTGCTTGGTTCCATTGCTGACAGCAAAAGGCGCAGAAATTGAGCCTTGGTCTACAATGCGGCCAACCATGCCATTATGAAACGAGTGGATGATTTTGACTATACGGGGAGGGCATTCAGCTTTGGCAAGTATTTTCCAAAGACCCTCACGACCCACTGAATCAAAGGCCTTTGTAAGATCAACGAAGACCATGAAGAGCTCCATGTTTTGCTCGACACACGTTTCCTGTACTTGCCTTGCTGAGAAGAGCATATCGGTGGTGCCACGTGAGGCACGAAATCCGCACTGGCTTTCTGGGATTACCTCATCCACAATAGTGGCACTGAGGCGATTGATGATGATCTTTGCAAGAATTTTACCCGCTATTGCCAGGAGTGAAATACCGCGGTGATTGTCACAGATGTGTCTGTTACCTTTGTTTTTGAAAAGGTGTACAAACAGGGCATCTTTAAAGTCCTGTGGAACAGCTTCCCTATCCCAGATAACATTAAACAGCTGCGTGAGCTCGACTGCAACTGGCTTGCCGCCACACTTGTAGATTTCATCAGGTATCCCATCGGCACCAGCCGCTTTTCCCGGTGAGAGCTGTTTAACAGCCTTAATGGTCTCAGCTTCTGTGGGTGCATTGTCAAGTGCTTCATGGATGGGTCTTTGAGGAAGTTGGTCAATGGCTTCATCAAAGATGGTCGACACAGTTCAATACAGAATTAAATTGTTCTGCCCACCGATTGAGAATGCCAGTTTGATCTTTGATGAGCGTCTGGCTGTCCGCAGCATACAATGGCATGCTGCCGTGGGATGAGGGACCGTAAATGGCCCTCAGTCCAGCGAAGAAGGCTTTGGAGTCTTTCCGGTCGTAAGCAAGTTGCAGATCATCCGCACGATCTTTCCACCAATGGTTCTTCATGTCTCTCAGGGTGGCCTGTGCTTCTCTCTTGAGACAAAGGTAAGAGTCTTTCCTGGACTGGGATGATTTATCCATCACTTATCTGATGTGGGCATGGTGTAGGCAAACCAGGAGATCCTGAACTGTGGGATCATTTTCATCGAACCAATCACGATGTTTACGTTTCACAAACCAGATGGTTTCCTCTGCAGAGCTATGGAGTGCATCACGGAGAGTGCTCCAGTGATCCTCAAGAGACATTCCCTCTGTTCTAATGCTATTCAAGGCACTTTCGGACTTTCGAAGAAACTGAGTTGCCACTCCAGGGGAGGACAGTTTTCTGACATCAAGCTTCTTAGCTGGTACCACCGGTCTAACCCTCCTTTTTGGTGTTCTGAAGGAGAATGCAATGGAGATACGGAGCAAACGGTGATCGGAGAAGCAGGTAGAGCCCAACATGGATCTTGTATGGTGGACATCACTGACATCCCTCTGACGGACAATCGCAAAGTCGATCTGATGCCAATGCCCAGAGCGAGGGTGCATCCAAGTGGTTTTCCTTGCACTACATTGTTGGAATAAGGTGTTCGTGATGACTAGCTGGCGCTGCGTACATGTTGTAAGAAGGAGGATTCCATTTGAGTTCACCTGCCCAATGCCATGTCGACCAATGACTTTGTCCCAGGAGGTGAAGTCATGACCCACCCTGGCATTGAAGTCGCCCAGTAACACGAGTTTGTCTGAGCGAGGGACGGCTTGTAGGAGTTTGTCTAGTTCTTCATAGAATTCCTCTTTAGTCTTGTCAGTGTGGGTCATGGTAGGGGCGTACACACTGATTAAGGTGACATAACCAGCTTTTCGGTGAAGATGGAGTGACATAAGGCGTTCATTGACCCCATGGGGGACAGAGTCTAAAAGGTTGAGATACCGGTTGTTAATGGCAAAGCCGACTCCAGCTTGTCTGGGTTCGTCATTAGGTCGACCAGAACAGAAAAAAGTGTACCCGGAGCCACTTTCTGTAAGTTGAGAGCTTTCCGGAAGTTAGGTTTCACTGAGGGCTGCAATACCTATGTTATAGCGTTGAAGTTCTTGGGCCACAATGGCTGTACGACGTTCCAGATTGTTTGGATTATCCTGCAGTGTACGAACGTTCCATGCTGCTAAGTGAATTTTTTCCTTACTGTTTCTACCGCAGAATTGGATGACCAGACCGTCACAGTCAATGGCCAAGTCGAAGTGGAGCAAACTTTTTTTAGGGGATCTTTTATACCCCCCTATCCAAATTGGAGAAGGCAGTGCTGTCCCTGAATAGGGCTGCCTTGTCGTCCTGGCAGGATACGAACAGGGGCGTTGCTCCAGATCATTCCCTGAGCGACCATCACACCAGGGCCGCCATACGTGTGGACTCGTGACTAGAGGCTTCCAGGAGCATCCTCTCCCTGCCTCCGTCGCCACTTATCCCTCGCTGCAGGACGTGCATAAGGCGGAGTATGGTGGAAAAGGTGGCAGGGAAACAAACCTGCATAGTGGGTGATTAAGGTGGCGATGGATCATGCAATCGCAGCGACACCCTCTCTTCCTATCAATCAGCTATGAGTGCAGGTTCAGGACCCGAAACGTGCACCTACTGAGTGGAGGCGCAGCAGCTGGCCAGTTACCTCATCCAGAGGGCTGCCCTCACAGTAGCTTGCATTTACTGGAACTTGATTTCGAAGTTTTTCACTCCGGGTTTTCCTGTAGGGGTTTGCTGACTTAGCCTTTGACTATCCCTAGCCGCCTACAAGGCAGTAGGAACCATAACCCTGGCCAAAGGAGGCTAAGGGTGTACTAAGACTTGTCCAAGGTGTCCACCCAGGCTAGTGGAGGGAAGGAGGCGCCTTACATCTCTATTCTAGACCGGCTCCAAGCAGAGTCTAGCCACTGCCCTATCATCATCATAGTTTGGTTCTGTCTCCACTGTCTGTGTTTGCTTTTCCACATTTACCTTGTTCACAAACTTAACAAGTCTATGTTTTTGAATCTTCTCAGTGTCAGGATGATAAATCAAATAAGCAGGGCTGTTCTTGTCATAACCGACAAAAAGTCCCCAGTCACACTTGGAATCAATCTTTCCCTTGTTCTGTTTGTATGTGTAACATACAGATCCAAACTTCTGCATTTTGGACAAATTTGGTTTTTTACCTGTCAGCATCTGGTAAGGGGTCTTCCCTGTTCGCTTATTAAAGCATCTGTTTTGTACTATGGCTGCCGTTTGGACAGCATAGTTCCAGAGACATTTGGGTAGCTGACTTTCAATTAGCATACATCTGCCCATTTCAAAAAGAGTACACCAGCCCCTCTCAGCGGTACTGTTTTGGTGAGGTGAATACGGGGCTGATGTATCGTGTTTAATTCTATTCTTCCTTAACAGGGTCTGGAAATCCCTGCACATAAACTCTGTGCCATTATCAGACCTGATACACTTTACTTTTCCATAAGGGGCTGTATCTGCTAGGAACTTTTCAGTTGCCTGCACCGTATCACTTTTTGCCTTAAGAAAATGTACAAACACTGCATTTGAATAATCATTAGTGAATGACTGTACATATTTGTACCCATCAATAGACTCATTGGTTACTGGACCTGCTAGGTCTGTGTGCAC